>NC_045600.1:108785843-109085843 GCF_009762305.2 Zalophus californianus | reverse complement strand
TGCAGGGCTCGATCCCAGGGACCTGAGCTGAAGGCAGATGCTTAACCGACTGAGACACCCAGGTGCCCCAAGTTCAGTTTTTCTTCTATATTGAAGCCCCTTCACTTTTTAAAAAAATTAACGATAGTGTTAACTGTTGCTCCCCAACCACCCCCTCTCAAAAAAACCAGCCCTGTGGCAGAAACAGGTCATTATTCCTAATTTACAAATGTGCCCCATCCCATTCCTGCTGGTTAACAGCAAGTGCTAGAATCTCCTGACGCAGAGGTGTAACAATAGATTAGTTGCTTTAATTGGCTAACCAGTGCCAGAGACGACAATGCCATTACCAAACCAGACTTAAAGGCCATTAAAAATAATACGTGGTTGTGGTTTTTAAAAATCCAAGCAATATGGAATGGATAAGCTGAAATGGAAAAATCTCACTCCCATCCTCCCCAATCCTTCTCCTCAGAGGTAATCTTTTACCTTTTACTTTATTTGTGTTTTTCTTTAACCCTTCCAGAATTTCTTTTACACATACAAACACATGCATGTGAATCTTTCAGGGTCATATTACGTATACTGGTCTTCAACTTGCTTGTTTCATTTAACACGGTATTCTAGATATCATTCAATAGCAGCACTCCTGTTAATAGCCACATGAAAGCTTCCTCTCATGCAATTTTCTTCTCTCTTACAAATACGCTTCATTGAAATTGTACATGCATTTTTGGATGGATTTCTACAAGTGAAATTCCTGGATGAAAGAATACTTTTAATTCTGAGAGATGGAACCCAATCACACTCCTTAAAAAGTGGTAGTAATTTACACTCCAACCAACAGTCCCTTTTCCAAGTGTGGTCAACGCGGTTTATTATCCAACTGTTAAACCTTCCTTCAATATTTGAAGACAGTTATTAATTCAGCCATTCTTTCAGACCGTGTTTATTACGCACCTTTTCTTGTCAGGCACCGCGTGAGCAGCTGGGTTTGCCCTAAACCAGGAGTTCCCAACGCTAACCATCAGACTCTTGCGGAGGGTGGGTGAAAACGCAGATTCCCCGTCCCCCTTCGCCCGCCCCCCAGGTTTCGGTTCCTCGGCCTGTGATGTGTGCAGGGGCCCAGGAAACTGGGTAGTTGTTGCTGTTTGTTCCATTTGGGTGTTTTGTTTTGTTTAACAACTTCCCAGGTGACTCAGCTGGATGATGAGCAGCCAAAAGCAGAGCAAATCTCACTTCTTTCTCTGGGTGAAAACGCTTTCTGGAAATGAAGGTGCTGGGAAGAGTCAGTACCCACTTCCCTAAAGGGAACTAGTTGGGGTGATATTAACTAGTAATGTCCAGCCGCCCGTTCCGTCGAAAACCAGCCCTGGGACATTATTCCCAGTTTACAAATATGCCCCATTCCTGCTGGTTAGCGAAAGTTCCGGAATCTCCCGGCAGAGGGGTTTCACAACGGACTAGTCGTTTTAGTTCACCAACCAACGCCCGAGCCCGGGAAGCCTACACTAAACCAGACTTAAAAAGCTGGTTCTTGCGGGACCATGTTAATGAGCATGCGCAAAAGGCTCCGCGGACCCGCGCGCGTCCCTAACGGACAATGGGCCTCGGTGCAATTGAGAAGTTCGGCTTCCCTCGGCCACACTCGGCTTTTAGCCCCGCCTCTCGTCCCGCCCCCCCAGCACGGACGTTGATTGGCGAACAGCGGCCTATAAAAGCTCGAGGGCGGGCGCACGATTCTCAGGCACCTGTGCGGGTTGAAGAATTCTGCTCTGGTACGTGAAGCCGAGGCGCGCAGAGGACCCTTCATCCCTCGGCCTGCCCTCCGTCCCCAAGCTCGTGCACCTTCTCCGTCATCCTAGACGACGTGGACGTGACAGGGAAGGTGACAGGTCGCTGTGTCCGGAAGGCAGTTTGCGGGCTCCGGGGCGCCACACCTTTGCTTCTGCTGCCTCACCGGCTCGAGAATTCCCGGTTCGGCACTGAAGCCTGGCTCGGGCCTCACCTGGGGAAATTTCCGGACGCCCCTGCTTTCCGTTCACGGAGCCGGGTCCCGCGGGTTCCCACCTCGGGGCCTGACCGCCCACACCTGTACCTGGCAACCTGGAAGGTGCGTACTAAGTGGGGAATGAATGAATGAATGAAGCTTGCGGTGGGGGGGCGGGCCTGGTTTTGTGCCCCTGTACGGCCTGCTACAATGGTAAGAGCATTCGCTGGTCCAGAGACTTGGGTTCCAGTTCTGGCTGTCCCATTCACTGCTGCTGAGCAAGGTCCTCCTCCGCTCTGGGCCCCGAATTCCTCACGTGAAAAGGAGAGGTTTGGACAATGCGATGAATGCATACTGAACACCAACAATGAGCCAGACATTGTGATAAGTATTGGGGATACAGGTGAGCACCACAGGCCCAATCCCCAAGCATACTGTATGGAGGAGAAAGATACTGAACAAACTCTCACAAACGCCTCGTTACACATCTACTCTAAGCACCAGTAAGACAGGGAACTTTCAGCAGAGAATTTAATACAGCCTGGGGTGGGCTTCTGAAGGCTTGAAGGAATAGAATTAACTGGGGTAGGTGGTCAGTGGCCTGGCGAGAGTGGGGAAAAGCAAGTGCGAAGAAATGGAAGGTGAACACGCACATTTTTTTTTCACTGTAATTGGATGTCCTAATAACCCTCAAAGTATACAAGCCAGAGGAGTGGAAGATTTGGTGAGTTAAATGGAATAGAAGTTGAAGGTTTCTTTGGAAGCCCCTAACTATTTGAGCAATCCTGTGAAAATACGCAATGGCCCCTGACTCTGTGTCCTGATATAAGTGTTCTGGAAGATTGTTGAATCAGACCTAACAGCTCCGGTTCATGATGCAGGCTGTGTGGCCCCTCCGATCTGACTCTAAGGGGCATCTCCTGGCTGCTTCAGAAGAACTAAAATTACCAACGCTCTCTTGAAAGTGGCCCATGTCTACCTCGAGCTGAATTATCCAGGCTTCTTTGCAAAGATAAGATGGAGAAGAGGCTTGTACGGTGACAGAAAAAAATCAAAGGCTCACCACCGTACCTTACAAAAGTGCACATGTGGAGGGGACGCTGAGTCATGGTAGAATTACTGGAGACAACAGAGGTGGCAGGCCCAGCTTTGCCTTCCATTAGCTGTGCGAACCTGGCAGGCACTCAGACTCTCTCAGCACCAGTCTGATGTGTGACCAGGGCGAATTCCGTGCTCTTGACATGGTCAAGTTCAGAATGGGAAAACCGTGAAAGTTAATTCTAAATTACAAAGCACAATGCGACTAAGCCCATAGACACCTGGCTCACGTTGTTCCCTCAGAATTTTATTGTATACGCTCCTTCAAATTATGGGGAGAAAGGATTCGACATCTTTTATTTGAATTTGTAGCAATATACCAAGTTGTTTTGTTGCATAAATATTTTGAATTCTTTCATTTTAATTAGAGTGCTTCTCTTTTCCAAAAGGTGGTTTTAGAATTTCATGTGTGGTTCTCTCATCATTTTTAGAAGAAGAAAAAAAAAAGAGTAAAACTGTTGACAGGAGCTTTGGATTTTTTTTATCCCATTGTGTAACACATTCAGTGACAATATGGATTTTATAAAAAATTGTTGTTCTTAGATGGTTTGTCAGCAAGTCTGTTCCTAAAATTCTCCCCTACACCTAATCCTGGCTTCTTGCTGATGCAAGATTATAAAAGGGGTGAGTGAGCCAGCCACGGACCTGGGTATGCTTTCAGTGTGGCTGCCACAGGAGAGAGTCGAACAGAATCTTAGGAACAATGGAACTTATTAAAGTAGAGTATGTTTGGTGAACAATCAGTAGCGCAAAACCAGTCATGAGAAACCAAACCTGCTGCCTGATTACAAAGGACTGGCAGGGAGAGGTCTGAAGAGCACAAGGCTTAGGCTTACTGGACCTAGGGATTCTGAGAACTGTGTTCTTACGCAGAAGGGAAATGGCATCTGCATACCAGCAAGCACTGATGGGCAAGTTCATTCCCCAATATAAACTAGATATTCCCATTTTGCAAAGAAGAAATTAAGGGTCAGGAGAACTAAAAGGGGAGTGGAACTGGGCAGACTTTTTAATTCAGTATCAAATGAATAAAAGGTTAGCATTTCTACATGTGTAAGTGGGTCTCCTACTTTATCAGATCATTCTTTGGAAAGGTTTTAGCTCTATTTAGATTTTTTTTACTACGTTAAAAGATTTCTTTTCAACAGCTGGGCCCACCCATGAGGCCATGTTAACACTTGCGTCTTGCTATAGTGAACATTTGTCACTGTATAGTTTGGGTAACTGAACTTGGTATTTGTATCCCAATTTACCACTTAATTTTCAGCTGTTCTAGATGCTGTTTTCCTTTATCTTCTTGTTAAGTGTTCTCTTTAATCCGTTCAAAACATTTCCTTGGCTAAGTCAAGTGTCCATATTCCCTCCTCACACTTAAGTGCTCACCAACTGCAAGGAATTCCTGTTACCTCAGAACTCTCTCAAACCCAGTGAGGCAGGCCCTATCGTTATAGATGAGTAAACTGATGCAGGAGGGGAGAAAGGAGCAGGGGCATGGGGAAAGATGCTAGGAGCAGGCTTAGCAGAGCCTGGTCTGAATCCTTCTACCCATTTACTAGCCTTTACCTCATGTTAACCTCTGAGCTCCCACTGACCCATCTGTGACATGGGGTTCTAACCATGGGATTGTTGTGCAGAATGACAGGACATGCTAGAGATCGGCACAGCATTGGCTGTTAGCTGATGGATGAAGATAAGGGGGAAAAAACACTTAAATGTGGGTGTAGATCAATCTTTAGGTAAGCTCTTCACCCGTCAGGCTTGAACTCATGACCCCAAGATCAGAGTTGCATGCTCTACCAAACCAGCTAAGCGCCTCAGAATCGCTTTATGACCCGTTCCTCATGTGCACAAAGGATTCATCTCTAATACATGAGAACTCCAAAATTTGAATGACAGTAACATCTATGTACTACTATTCATTGCACTTCCTCAAGGTCTTAAATTGATCATCCCTTACTTTTCTTGTCTAATCCATCTTTTTTTTGAGCTTTAGGAAAAGGGTAGTGTGCTGTATGCAGTTTACCAGGACTTGTTCTTTATCTAACCTTACTTTTAAGAATTCCTCTATATCCAGAGCTCATTTTCAGGGCTGATAATTTAGGATCATGTTTTCTGATTGATGGAACTTTGAGGTTTTTGCTATCTTTTAAGTACTGCTTTAAACATTCCCAAAAATGCAGCAACATCCATAATGTAGTTTCTCTTGGGTAATGCATAGAAACATAATTGCTAGGTTGTGTTCAATTCTGTAAGGTACACCAACCATTAACCCATGTGGTTCTAAAACTTAACACTAATGGTCTTATACACTGGACAGCTGGGGCTATGAATCCTGCTTTTCACCAACTCCTGATCTCCTCTATTAAATGGAGACAGGAAAGGGCAAGAAGTCCAGATGCCTGGCAACTAACAGATGTTCTTAAGACAAAGTAATCATATTTTATAAATCCAAATCTTAGGGTCCCCTGGCATTTTGAAGTGAACCAGTCTCCACACCAGTGCTCAGCCACCCCCCTTCCCCAAACCCTACTTCGTTAGTGTCAAATACAAGTTTGAATTTTGGTTTTAGCCTTTGTGTAAATAAGGACCCAAACCTGATTTTTGAGAGTGAGCAAGAGATCAGAGGGAGAGGGAGAAGACTTGCCGCTGAGCAGGGAGCCCGATGTGGGGCTCAATCCTAGGACCCTAAGACCATGACCTGAGCCCAAGGCAGATGCTTAACTAAGCCACCCAGGTGCCCCATCAAACCTGAATTTACACCACTCCTTCAGGATTGCTGCATTATAAGCCCAGGGATATAGCAGTCTTCTACCTCTGATGGCTCAGCACAGCTCAAAAATTTGTAGCCAGGATTCTACTTGGGATTTTTAAGAGGCCTTGATTATACCACCACCGCTGCCTTATTCCTGTCAAGGGGACAAACCCTGTCGTCGTGAACTCACACAGGTGACCCCGACAAGGCATTTGCTCTGATCCTTCTCCCGCCTCTCCATGCGGTTCTAGATGCAATTATTAGGTACATTCTTGGTACAGCATGTGGCTGGTGTACTATTTCTCACCATGAGATGGTGGCAGGGGGAAAAAACTCAGCTGGTGTCATACAAGAAAAGGCTGAAAACCAGTGTTGCAGAAGGGAGATCATCCATACATAGCACATCCCCAAACAAATGGCAAAATCAACAGCAACCAAGAGTTCAGCTTTTTATTGAGCAGCTTATAGAAGAGGTTTAGTCAAAAAGACCAAAGCCCATGTCATCATCAGACTCCTCAGATTCTTCCTTCTTTGCTTCCACTTTCTTCTCCTCAGCTAAAAAACAGAAAGAGTCAATCACACACCTGCTCAATATTTTAAACTCCAAAGAGCTCCAGGCCCTTCAACTTACATGGTCAAAAATACCCTACCTTCCTTCCAACTATGTCCCTGATTTTAGGATTTCTACACATCATCTTCTCTTAGCAAATGAAGTATTATAGGCAATATTGCTCTTCATCTCCACTCCTCCCTCCAATACCAAAAAAAGAAAAAAAAAAAAAAGGTCTACCTGGGGCAGCAGTGGTGGAAGGAGCAGGACCTCCGGCTGGCGCAGTGCCAGCTGCTGGGGCAGGGCCACCAGCTCCTACATTGCAGATGAGGCTCCCAATGTTGACGTTGGCCAGGGCCTGCAACACACGTGCATACACAGATCACTCAGTTCTGGCCTTTTGTTATGGTACCCTTCCCCCTTTTGAACTGACAGCAAGCAATTCCCAACACTGTATTGTTCTTCTTCCCTGGAGTCTGCCAGTGACATTTTGTCTTCTGCTTGGATTAGACATAGATAGGGCCACACAGCTACATTAAAAATTAATCACACACACACACACACAAAACTACTCAAGCTTTAATCTCACAAGTGTATTGCCATACTTAAGTTTAACAAGACAGAATAACTAACTGAATTCCTTCCTTTTATAGATGAGAAAACTGGCCCACAAAAGCTGGCTTAAGTTGTTGGCAAACAACTCAAGCTTCCTTAAACACTCAAACCAGGATTCTTGCCACAGTTCCAAATTTCTTAACAGTGAATTCAATTTTTCAGACTGCTAAGTCCAGGGACTTTATTAAAGGCACAATGTTTTCAATCATTCAAAAGTCTCTGGACACAACCTGAAGGGATGAAGCTAATAGCCACTTGCCAAAGATTAAGTAACATATACAATAGAAAAGGGAGCCAATGCCAAGTTCCTTGGGTAGGAATCTTGTCTTCATTAGTCTTTTTAGATATCCCAACAAATAGTAAACGGTCAATGAAAGGACACTACACCCAATTTCCATGAAATCAGAAAGAAGGATCTCCTTGGAACGGCATGGGTGGTGGTATCCCCTGGGTGACCCTTTTAATAAGGAAGTCATCTGGTGCATATGTCATATATACATATACATACATGTACACATACGTGTGTGTCTGTCATGGTTTCAGAACAGAAGAGAAACCAGATTGAAATCAAGAAGGAAAAGACAAGATAAACTTTAATTAGGTTCTAAATGTGGAGCTATAAGGAAATAGCACTTAAACTTAAAAAAGGTCCAGTGGAATATGGCACCTTCCAGTCTTTTTCGTGTTACATGAGCACCTGATTTAATAAATCAGTAATGACCCCAAATTTGCTTCTCCAAATCACTTTGCTGCCACCAACTTACCTTTGCAAACAAGCCAGGCCAGAAAGGTTCAACATTCACACCCGCTGCTTTAATGAGGGCATTAATCTTATCCTCCTAAAAAAGATGAAACAGCAATCCATCAGAGCAAAGTGTAGTTTTCGTAAACGTCTCCAAAATACTGCAACTGAAAGTAAATCACTCAAAACGTGTGTACAAAACCATGTTTAACCACTTCAAATATTCTATCTGTATTTCATGTATGCTTATTTAAAACGACCATTTCTTACTCTTACGATTGCCACGAGTAAATGAAATGCACCCGGCTCCTGTGTGCCAGGCACCTTGCAAGGCGGCGAGCCCATCGCTGCCATTTCGCAGGCTGGGACTTGCCCAAGTCACGCCGCTATTTTAAGTTACGAGTCAGGGCGGGAGGTGGAGCGAGCTAACGTGCTCTCCACATCACGCAGCCTGGCCCAACAAGGCCTACCAAGTGGACCACAGGAATTCCAGGCCATCACACCAAACACGGATAGTGACCTACGTGAGGGTGAGGATGCCCACACGCCGCGGAAATTTTGCTAAAGCAAGCTCCTAAAGCCGGAGCGCGAAGCCCAAGTTTACTCCACTCCCCCAGGAAGCTGCAGCACGTGGCCGAGGCCCCCCGCCGCCCCGCACGTGGGTCCGCCCCGCCGCGAATGTCGATGGCCGCGGCTCCGGCCGGAAGGGCCTGGCAGGGAGACACGGCAGAGGAGAAAAACGGCCGCCCGCAGGCCGACCCCGCCGCCGGCCCGGGCCCGCACTCACCGTGACCGTCACCTCATCGTCGTGCAGGATGAGGGCCGAGTAGATGCAGGCGAGCTCCGAGACGGAGGCCATAGTGCGGGCGAGTGCTGAGCGGACGCTGCCGGGCGCGGTGCTAGTCGCCGGATGAAGTGAGGGCCTCACCCCAACGCGGCCTTAGCTTCCTCGGAAGAACCGAGCACCTTTGCGGCAACTGAGGAAAGGAGGTCCCGCGCTTGCGCGCAGCCTCTTATAGTGGTCACGCGGACCAATCGGTGCCCGCGCCTGGCGGAAGAGGCGGAGCGAGAACCGCCCGCGCCGACTACCGTTGGCGCCTGCGCATAAAGTGCGACTAGCTCGTTCGTTCAAAAAGTTGGTGGGTTCCTCCAACTGCGGGTTCTTTGGGTTAGGCTAAAACTCAGGACTGGCGAACAGTAAAAATATTTTTAGGAAAAAGTTATCTAAGTAAATGGCTTTCACCCCCATCTACTGTAGCCCGTGTGACACTATATGGACATTTAATGACGCCGCCAGCCTCCCCTAGCTTGCTGTGACCACCTGGAGCGCAGGAGCTAAAATTCAGCCTGGAGGCCTCTGGTGCTTAGCGCAGCGTCTCGGATGAATTAAGTGATGTAAGAGGAAATGAGAAGCTTGCAGCGTGACGATAGCAATACCATTGGAACGCCTACTGTGTCCCAGGCACTGAGCCACACTCTACAAGGATTCATTTAATCTTAATACAGCATAAGAAGTAAGTACTATTATAAGTATAAAAGACCTATTGGGAATGTAGGGGAACTTTCCATATCAACTTCATTTTTTGTAACTAAGGCACTCTGTGTTTGGGTGGAAGTGTCTTGAAACTGCCTGTTCAAGACTTCTTGAAGCAACTGCAGTCTGTCTAGGTGCTGCATTGCCATTTTGTATCTTTGAAGCTTAATAAAATTGGATTCATATTGAGAGTTGGGCTTTGTTTTTAAGTATAATTGACATAACATTTTTATTTCTGGTGTATAGCATAATGATTCGATATTTGTGTGTATTGCAAAATATATGTCAACCATTTTTAAGGTCTACTCTCTTAGCAACTTTTAAATATGAAACAGTATTATTAACTATAGTCACCATGTTGTACATTACATCTAGTGACTTAAAACTGCAGGTTTGTAACTCTTGACTCCCTTCACCCATTCCACCACTCCCTCTGGCAACCACCAATCTATTCTCTGTATCTATGAGTTTGATTTGTTTATTTTTGTTTGTTGTTTGGATTCCACATATAAGTGAGATCATACAGTATTTGTCTTTCTCTTTTGCTTAGTGTAATGCCCTCAAGGTCCACCCATGTTGTCTCAAATGGCAAGGTGTTATACTTTTTTACAGCTGAATAATATTCGTGTGTGTGTGTGTGTGTGTGTCACATTTTCTTCATCCATTCATCCATTGATGGACACTTTGGTTGTTTCTGTGACTTGGCTATTGCAAATAATGCTGCAGTGAACATCGGAATGAATATATCTTTTCAAGTTAGCGTTTTTGTTGTCTTCTGTTAAATACCTGAGAGTGGAATTGCTTGATCGTATGGTAGTTCTACTTTTAATTTGAGGGGGAACCTCTGTACTGTTTTCCACAGCGCCTGCACCAATTTATATTCCCACAAACAGTACACAAATGTTTCCTTTTCTTCACATCCTTGCCACCACTGGTTCTTGTCATCTTTTTTTTTCAAAGATTTTATTTATTTATTTGACAGAGAGAGACACAGAGAGGGAACACAAGCAGGGGGAGTGGGAGAGGGAGAAGCAGGCTTCCCGCGGAGCAGGGAGCCCGATGCGGGGCTCCATCCCAGGACCCTGGGATCATGACCTGAGCCAAAGGCAGACGCTTAACAACTGAGCCACCCAGGCGCCCCTGTTCTTGTCATCTTGATGACAGCTTTTCTAACAGTTGTGAGGTGATACCTCACTGTGGTTTTATTGATTTCCCTGATGATTGGTAATGTTGAGCATCTTTTTCATGTGCCTGCTGGCCATCTGTATATCTTTGGAAAAATATCTATTCAGATCTTTTGCCCATTCTTAATGAAATTTTTGTTGATAATGAGTTGTAGGGGTTCTTTATTCATTTTGGATATGAACCCCTTATCAGATAGATGTTTGCAAAAATTTTCTCCTATTTAGTAAGTTGCCTTTTCATTTTGTTGATGATTTCCTTTGCTGTCCGGAAGTTTTTAGTTTAATGTAGTCCCACTTGTTTAGTTTTTGTTGCCTTTGCTTTTGGAGTCAGATCCAAAAAATCTTTGCCAAGACCAATGTCAGGGAGCTTACCGCCTATGTTTTCTTCTAGGAGTTTTATGTTCCAGGTCTTACATTCAAGTTTTTATTCCATTTTGAATTAATTTTTGTGTATGGTGTAAGATGGTGGTCCATTTTCATTCTTTTGCATGTTTCTGTCCAGTTTTTCCAACACCATTCATTGAGGAGACTGTCCTTTCCTGATTATATATTCTTGATTCTTATGTCATAAATTAATTGACCGTATATGAATGGGTATATGTCTGTGCCATTGATCTGTGTGTGTGTGTGTGTGTGTGTGTGTGTGTGTTTAAGATTTATTTATTTATTTCAGAGCCGGGGAGAGAGACAGATATTGCCTGAGCACACAGGGGGTGGTGTGGGGAGGGGCAGAGGGAGAGGGAGACAAGCAGACTCCCCACTGAGTGGGGAGCCTGACAGGGCTTGATCCCAGGACCCTGAGATCATGACCTGAGCTGAAACCAAGAGTCAGATGCTTAACTGACTGTGCCACCCAGGCACCCCTTAATATCCCAAACTTTTAAAAACGCTTTAAAAGCTATCAAGCTTTCTAAAAATAAAACTTATTTTGAGTTTTCATCCAAATCTAGAAGCAATTATCGTGGAATTTGGGTGGAAAAAGGTAAAGCTATTGAAAAATTCAAACATTTCCAAAGCCAAAATGAATCAGTCTAAAACATAGTCATCCCCCTTTCCCGCCCCTAGTGTACTTCAAAACAAAATAAAACAAAAACTGATCTGGCAAATATACATCAACAAAAAGTAAAACAAAATATTGCCTCTCTTAAACTGTACTAATAAGGGACCTTTTTACATCAATGTTTTGTTCCCCAAATAGTTTTATAACTGTAGTAGTAAAACCTGAACCTTAGAATATAAGAAAGGTAAATTGTAAGTTCTTCTCACTTATAAATGTAAACACAAAAATCTAAAATGTGAATGTCAATTATATCAGTAAAACTGGAAAAACTTAAAGATTAATGAACTGAATTCAGTACTGTGTGTCAAAATATGGTATATCATGACTAAGGATAGTTCAACATAAAAGCTATTAAAAGTAATCCATTAACAAAGAGGAAAATCTAGATGAAATTCTTACAGATTCAGAAAAACCACTTGATAAAATTAAGTAACTATTAACATAGATTCTTAGAAAATTGGAAGAAAAGGTAGCTTCCATATCCTGATAAGATATCTACTAAAAATCTACAATAAACATCATACTTAATGGTGAAACTTAAAACCTACTCTTTAAAATCAGGAACAAACAAGGATGTGTCCTTCCTCTGCTTCTACTTCAATTATGGTTTTAGAATTTACCCATCTTCATAAGACAAGAAAAAGAAAAGGTATTAAATTGGAAAGTTGTGAACTCTCATTATTCATAAATAATATGATAATTTACCCAGAAGTTCCAAGAGAATCCATAGACAAACAAATCAGCCTAATAAGTAGTTCAGCAAAGTAGCTAGATTCAAGATTAATACACAAAAGCCAGCAGCATTTCTGTGTTCAGCAAAAGTCAGTTACAAAATGTAGTATTAAAAAATACACCTCATAAAATAGCAACAGAAATCATATAGTTTCTAGGAGTAAATCTAACAATTTATGCATGATCATTATTTTTAAAATTACAAACTTTATGGAACATCAGACGCAACCTAAATAGAGTGGTACATGATATTCACAGATGAAAAGATCTTCAAGTGGGTAATTCTCTTCAAATTATATAATTTCAGTCAGTATTCCATAGGAATATTCCAATATTCCACTGGTCAAATTCCATTCCAAAAACCAGTTGACCTTAAATTTTCATGGAAGGATCAAGGACCAATAAAAATGAAGGCAGTGTTTTAAAGTAAGAATAGAAGCTTTACTTAAATGTCAGTTCCATGGAGGGCACACATTTTGGTTTGCCACCACATTAATTGTGCCTAAATAGTGCCTGGCACATAGGGGGCACTCAAACAAATACATGCTGAATGAATTAAAACTATGTTATTGATATACAAGTAGATAAACAGACCAATAGAACAGAGAACCTAGAAATCCACTCTCATACATATGGGAACTTGGTAAGTCAGAGGTATGACTTTATAAATGGGGAAGTGGAGTGGTTAGGGGGAAGAGTACCTTTTCAAAAAAAACATAACTGGGACAATTGATTTTCTATCCATATGGAAATGTGGAAAGAATATTTTTAAGTCCGTCCTCATCATATATAATGTGAAAAGAAAAACTCTAAAATTTTAGAGGAAAACAGGAATTTATTATTGAGTATATGAAAAATTTCTTAAGGCACAAAAACATAAAGGAAAAGATTCATAGGTTTGATTACATTAAAATTGAAAACTACAAGCCAAAAGAAACCATAAACAACATCTAAAAAAACTGTTATAGCCAAGAGCCTAAGGAAACACAATGACTAAATGTGATATGGTTTCCTAGATGGGATCCTGGGAAGGACAAAAGACATTAGGTGAAAAATAAGGAATTCCAAATAAAATATGGACTTTAGTAAATACCAGTATATCAACATTGGTTTATTAATTGTAATACATATTAATATGTTAATAATAGGGGAACCTGGCTGTGATTATAAGGGAATTCTTACCACAATTTTTTGGTAAAACTAAAATAATTCTAAAAATTAAGTTTATTTAAAAAAAAAAAAAATCACCGTAACCGAAGTAAAAAAAAAATGTCAGATTGGGAGAAGATATGAGGTCCAAAGTACCCAAAAGCTATATAAAGTCCTGCAAACCAGTAAGAAAAGACACAACTGTCTTGTTTTGCAAAACATCAAAAATTACCAAGTAAGGGGCACCTGGCTGGCTTAGTCCATAGAGCATGTGACTCTTGATCTTGGGGTCCTGAGTTCAAGCCCCACACTGGGCATAGAGCTTACTTAAAAAAACAAAACAAGATTATCAACTAAAAGTAACTAGGGCTAAGAAATTTTTACTTAAACTGTAAAAAAATGAGACAGTCATTAGCTAAGTGGTTAAAAGCTTTGATGTCAGGCTCAGACTTGGGCTTAAATATCAGCTCCACCATTTATGATTTTGGGGGTCCTTGAGCAAGTCATTAATCCTCTCGATCTGTTTCTTCACCTATAAATTATAGATAATACCTGTCAGGGTGTCAGATGCTGAGCACCCAGTTAACCACAGCCATTCTTCATAAATGTTTAGGAGAACTCTTTAAGCAAAACATCAGTTGCCCATGCATTTCCCTTTGTTATGTGTAGTTCACAGACTTAAAATGGATTCAACATCATACTTTGCCTTTAGACAAATTCTACTACCCTTTAAGATGTATTTTTAAAAGACTAAGCAATATGCCATTTAAAACATTAAAAATAAGAAACTGGGGTGCCTGGGTGGCTCAGTTGGTTAAGCAATTGCCTTTGGCTCGGGTCATGATCTCAGGGTCCTGGGATTGAACCCCGCATCGGGCTCCCTGCTCGGCAGGAGGCCTGCTTCTCCCTCTCCCACTCCCCCTGCTTGTGTTCCCTCTCTCACTGTCTCTCTCTCTGTCAAATAAATAAAATCTTAAAAAAAAGAAAATAAGAAATGGAGAGGTTAAATCCAGTAACATCTACTGAAATAGGATTAAACTTTAGTGCTCTGGAGCATTCTAGAAACACAGTTGTGACATTGCTTACTACTATACTGTTAGTGACAAGTGGTTTTTGTGGGCTAATATTCCACCTTCACTACTAATATAACATTACCATGGTAGTAAAAAAAAAAAAAAAAATCAGCCTCCAAAGAAACCCTAATTTAATCAGAAGAAAAATGTGTCTTTACCCAGGTAAGAATGTCTATTTCACTGTTTTTCAGTAGTGCTTTTTCTAATTTATGTTGTCTCCATACCATGTTTTTTGTTTAAATGTCTAGAAGAATATATTTAATACGTAGATATAATGGTTGTTACACAAAAAAGACATTATCAATTTATTGTCAAATTACTTTATATTTCCTACTGCCTTTTTTTTTTACAAATGCAAAAATTATACTTTTCATTTTTTTCTATTGAAATGTGTTTGACATAATATTTTATAAACTTGGGGCACCTGGGTGGCTCAGTCGTTAAGCGTCTGCCTTCGGCTCAGGTCATGATCCCAGGTCCTAGGATCGAGCCCTGCGTCGGGCTCCCTGCTCGGTAGAAGGCCTGCTTCTCCCTCTCCCACTCCCGCTGCTTGTGTATCCCCCCCGATCCCTTGATAACCACCATTTTATTCTCTGTTTTTACAAGTTTGACTTTTTAAAATTGCACATGTAAGTGATACCATATAGTACTTGTCTTTCCCTGGCTTACCTCACTTAGTATAATGTGTTCAAGGTCTATCCATGTGGTGGCAGATGGCAGGACGTCCTCCCTTCTCACGGCTGAATAGCACTCCTCTGTGTGGGTGTGCGGTGCATGCACGCACCACATTTTTTATCCATTCATCCCCTGATGGCCACTTAGGTTGTTTCTGTATCTTAGCTATTGTAAATAGTGTTGCAGTGAACATGGGAGTGCAGGTATCTTTTCACAATAGTGTTTTGATTTTCTTCAGGTAAATACCCAGAAGTGGAATCATATTGTAGTTCTAATTTTAATTTTTGGAGGAACCTCTGTGCACTGTTTTCCATAGTAGTTGTGTCAGTTTACATTCCCACCAACAGTGCACGAGGGTTTCCTTCTTTCCACATCCTTGCCAACACTTATTATTCTTGTCTTCTTGATGATAGCTGTTCTAATACCTGTGAGGCGATATCTCGCTGTGGTTTCATTTGCATTTCCCTGATGATGTGTGATGTTGAGCATCTTTTCATGTACCTGGTGGCCATCTGGATGTCTTCTTTGGAAAAGGGTCTATTTAGTTCTTCTCCCTGTTTTTAAATCAGATTGCTTTTCTCTTACTGAGTTGTATGAATTCTTTATATATTTTGAATATTAACATTTTTTTTAAGATTTCATTATTTGTTAGAAAGAGAGAGAGAGAGAGAAAGAGCACAAGCAGGGGGAGTGGCAGGCAGAGGGAGAAGCAGGCTCCCTGCCGAGCAGGGAGCCCGACGCGGGACTCGATTCCAGGGCCCTGGGATCATGACCTGAGCCGAAGGCAGACGCTTAACCGACTGAGCCACCCAGGTGTCCCTGGATATTAACCTTTTATCGGATGTGTGGTTTGCAAAAACTTTCTCCCATTTTGTAGATTGCCTTTCATTTTATTAAATCTTTTGTTCAAAAGCTTTTAAGTTTGATGTAATCCCTTCTGTTTTTACTTTTGTTGTTTGATGTCATATCCAAAAATCATTGCCAAAACCAGTCTCAAGGAGCTTCTTCCCTATATTTTCTTCTAGGAGTTGGATAGTATGAGTCCTTATGTTGAAGTCTGCCATTGATTTCACCTGAATTTTTGTGAGGGGTGTAAGATTGGTGTCCAGTTTCAGTGTTCTGCATGTGTTCAGTTTTCTCAACATCATTTGTCTTCAACAGTCTATCTTTTCCCCATTTGGTGCTATTGGCCCCCTTGTCGATATTAGTTTAATGTATAAGCAGAGGTTAAGGTTGGCCTCTCTGTTCTGTTTGTCGATGTGTCTGTTTTTGTGCTAGTACCATACTGTTTTTATACTATAGCTTTGTTGTATAGTTTGAAATTAGGAAGTGCAGTACCTGTAGTTTTGTTCTTTTTCCTCAGGATTGCTTTAGCTATTTGGAGTCCTTTGTGGTTCCATACAAACATTGCAGTTTATTTTCTATTTCTGCGAAGAATGCCATTAATATTTGATGGGGATTGTGTTGAATCTATAGATTGCTTTGAGTAGTATACACATTTTAGCAATATTAATTCTTCCAATCCATGAGCATAGGTTGTCTTTCCATTTGTTTCTGTCTTTTTCTATTTTTTTCATCAGTCTTGTAGTTTTTGTTGTACAGAACTTTCACCTCCGGGGCGCCTGGGTGGCTCAGTCGGTTGGGCATCTGCCTTCGGTTCAGGTCATGATCTCGGGGTCCTGGGATTGAGCCCCCTGTCAGGCTCCCGGCTTGGCAAGGAGTCTGCTTGTCCCTCTGCCCCACTCCCCTCTCCACCTGTGCTCTCTCTCTCTCTCTCAAATAAATAAATTCTTAAAAAGAAAAAAAAACTTTTACCTCCTACATTAAATTTATTCCTAAGTATTTTATTGTTTTTGATGCTACTGTGAATGGGAAAGCTTTTGTTTGTGTGTGTGTGAGACCGTTATTACCTTTTTCTTAGACTTGACAGTCATTTTATTGAAACATAATTGACATACAATGTTTTATTAGTTTCAAGTGTACAACAGATTGATTCCACAGTTCTGCACCTTACTCATTGCTCCCCATGGTAAGTGTAGTCACTATATGTCACTACACAACATTATTACAATATCATTGACTATATTCTCTGTGCTGTACTTTTCATCTCTGTAACTTGTTTATTTTACAACTGGAATTTTCCTCCAATCCCCTTTATTTTGCATATCCCTCTACCCATCTCCCTTCTAGCAACCACCAGTTTGTTCTCTGTGCTTAAGAATCTTTTGTTTTTTAGATTCCACATATAAGTGTAATCATATGGTATTTGTCTTTTCTCTAACTTATTTCACTTAGCATTATACCCTCTCAGTCCATCCAAGTTGTTGCAAATGGCAAGATCTCATTCTTTTTTATAGCCAAGTAACATTCCCCATGCGCTTGTGTGTGCCACATCTTCATTCATCCACAGATGGACTCTTGGGTTGCTTCCATATCTTGGCTATTGTAAACGATCCTGCAGTGAACATAGGAGGGAATATATCTTTTCAAATTAGTGTTCATTTTTGAGGGGTAATTACCCAGTAGTGGAATTACTTGATCATATGGTATTTCTAGTTTTAATTTTTTGAGGGACCTCTATACTGTTTTACACAGTGGCTGCACCAGTTTGTTTTCCCACCAACAGGGCATAAGTGTTCTGTTTTCCCCACATCCTTACCAACACTTGTTATTTCTTGACTTTTTGATACTAGGCATTCTGACAGGTGTGAGGTGATATATCATTTTGGTTTTGATTTGTATTTCCCTCATGATAAGTGATGGTGATCATCTTTTCATGGGTCTGTTGGCCATCTGGATGTCTTCTTTGGAAAAATATCTACTCAAGTCCTCTGCTCATTTTAAAATCAGATTATTTGTATTTTTTTGGTGTTGAGCTGTTTGAGTTCTTTACCTATTTTGGGTATTAACCCCTTATTGGATATATCATTTGCAAATATCTTCTCCTATTCACTGGGTTGCCTTTTTGTTTTGTTGATGGTTTCTTTTGCTGTGCAAAAGCTTTTTATTTTAATGTGGTCCCAGTAGTTTACTTTTGTTTTTGTTTTCCTTGCCTGAGGAGACAGATCCATATATATGTTGCTTAGGACACATTCCATGAGATTATTGCCTATGTTTTCTTTTAGATTTTTATGGTTTCAGGTCTCACATTTGGGTCTTTAATCCATTCTGTTTTTTTTTTTTTAAGATTTTATTTATTTATTTGAGAGAAAGAGAGAATGAGAGATAGAAAGCACAAGAGGGAGGAGGGTCAGAGGGAGAAGCAGACTCCCCGCTGAGCAGGAGCCCAATGTGGGACCCGATCCCGGGACTCCAGGATCATGACCTGAGCCGAAGGCAGTCACTTAACCAACTGAGCCACCCAGGCACCCCATTTTGAGTTTATTTTTGTGTGTGGTGTAAGAAAGTGGTCCAGTTTCATTTTTTTGCATTTAGCTGTCCAGTTTTCCCAATACCATTTATTGAAAAACTGTCTTTTTCCTCATTGTATATTCTTGTCTCCTTTGTCATAGATTAAGTGACCAGGTAAGTGTGGA
Organism: Zalophus californianus; assembly: GCF_009762305.2. Classification (NCBI taxonomy): domain Eukaryota; kingdom Metazoa; phylum Chordata; class Mammalia; order Carnivora; family Otariidae; genus Zalophus; species Zalophus californianus. The sequence continues at coordinate 109,067,174 of NC_045600.1, read as the reverse complement.
TTTATTTCTGGGCTCCTGGTCATGTTCCACTGATCTATGTGTCTGCTTTTGTGCTGGTACTGTATTGTTTTGATTACCATAGCTTTGTAGTAAATCTTAAAATCTGGAATTGTGATACCTCCGGCTTTGTTCTTTCTTAAGTTTGCTTTGGCTATTTGAGGTCTTTTGTGATTTCATACAAATTTTAAGATTAAATATCTGAAAAATGCTATTGGTATTTTGTTAGGGATTACATTGAATCCAGTTTGCTTTGGGTAGTATGGACATTTTAACAATATTAATTCTTCTGATTTATGAGCATGATATATCTTCCCATTTGTGTCATCATCAATTTCTTTCATCAGTGTTTTATAGTTTTCAGAGGACAAGTTCTTCATCTCTTTGGTTAAGTTTATTCCTAATAATTTGTTGTTTAAAGCCACTGTTCCCTTATGGATTTTCTGCCTCAATGATCTAGCCATTGATGTTAAGTGAGGTGTTAAAAATCCCCTACTATTATTGTACTACTGTTAATTTCTCCCCTTATGTCTATTAATATTTGCTTTTATGTATTTAGGTGTTCCCATGTTGGGTGCATAGATATTTACAATTGTTATACCCTCTTGTAGGATTGGTCCCTTTATCATTATGTAGTGTTCTTTGTCCTTTGCTACATTGTGTTAAAACCTGTTTTGTCTAGGGGCACCTGGGTGGTGCACTCAGTTGAGTATCAGACTTGGTTTTGGCTCAGGTTGTGATCTCAGGTTCATGAGTGAGCCCCACATCGGGCTCTGCATGGAGGCTGCTTGAGGTTCTCTCTCCCTCTCCCCCCACACATGTGCATGCTCACTCTCTCTCTCCAATAAGTAAATCTTTAAAAAAAATAATGAAGTTTGTTTTGTCTAATATAAGTATTCCCACCATGGCTTTTTTTTCTTTTTGCTTCCATTTGCATAGTATATGCTTTTCCATCCCTTCACTTTCAGTCTGTACGTGTCTCTCAGTCTGAAGTGAGCCTCTTGTAAGCAGCATATAGATGGGTCTTGGTTTTTTTATTTTTATTTTAAAAGATTTTATCTATTTGACAGAGAGAGACACAGCGAGAGAGGGAACACAAAGCAGGGGGAGTGGGAGAGGAAGAAGCAGGCTTCCTGTGGAGCAGGGAGCCTGATGCTGGGCTCGATCCCAGGACCCTGGGATCATGACCTGAGCCGAAGGCAGAAGCTTAACTGAGCCACCCAGGTTGCCCCCTTTTTTTTAACCCACTGAGTCACTCTGTGTGTTTTGATTATTTAGTCCGTTTACGTTTAAAATAATTGTTGATAGGTATGTACCTATTGCCATTTTGTTAAATGTTTTCTGGTTGTTTTGTAGCTTTTCTCTGCTTTTTTCTACTTCTCTTCCTCTTTTCCCTTGTCTCAGGGTTTTCTTTAGTGTTATGCTTGGATTCCTTTCTCTTTTTATTTTTTGTATATCTGTTATTGTTTTTTTTTTTTAAGATTTATTTATTTGAGAGACAGAGAGCACAAGTGAGAGAGCACAAGCAGGGGCAGCAGCAAAGGGAGAGAGAGAAGCGACTACCCGCTAAGTAGGGAGCCGGACACGGGGCTCGTTCCCAGGACCCTGAGATCATGACCTGAGCCGGAGGCAGACACTTGACCAGCGAGCCACCCAGGTGCCCCTCTGTTACAGGTTTTTGATTTGTGATTACCATTGGGTTCATGTATAACACTAATGTATATAGCAGTCTGTGTTTAAGTTGATGCTCTCTTAAGTTTGAACACATTCTAGAACCTCTAAATTTTTACTCCACTCTCCATGTTTTATGTATATGATGTCATATTTTACATTCTTTTGTGTATGCTTTGCTTAATTTTGTAGAGATAATTGATTTTGCTACTTTTGTGTTTTAACTTTCATATTGGCTTTATAAGTGATTAACATACTACCTTTATTATATTTTCATTTTTATCTGTGAAATTTTTTCCTTTCATTATTTTATTCTAGTTATGGCCTCTTTTTTTTCCCAACTAAAGAATCCCCTTTAACATTTCTTACAAGGCCAATTTAACTATAACTTGTTTGTCTGGGAAACTTTATGTCTCCAGTGATAACCTTGCTGGGTAAAGTATTTTTGGTTTAAGTTTTTTCCCTTTTAGCCCTTTAAATATATCATGCCACCTTCTTCTGGCCTGCATAGTTTCTGCTGAAAAATCAACTGATAGCTTTATGGGGTTTTCCCTTGTATTGTTTTGGTTTGCTGCTTTTAAAATTGTGTCTTTATTATTACTTTTTGCCATTTTAATTTTTATGTGTTTTGGTCTGGACCTCCTTGGGTTTACCTTGTTAGGGGCTCTCTTTGCTTCCTGGACTCGGGTGTTTGTTTCCTTCCCCAGAGTGGAGAAATTTTCAGCTTTTATTTCTTCAAATGATTTTCAGCCCTCTCTCTCCTTCTGGCACTCTATAATGTGAATGCTTTTATACTTGATAATGTCTTTTCTCAGGTCCAGTGAGCATCTTTATGACCATTACTTTGAATTTTTTATCAAGCGTATTATCTCTCTTTCATTTAGCTCTTTTACTGTGATTTTGTCTTATTCTTTGATTTGGGACATATTCCTTTGTCTCCTGATTTTGTCTGTTTTTATGTATTCAGTAGATCAGCTGTATCTCCTGGTCTTTAAAATAGTGGCCGTGTGTAGAAGAGGTCCTGTGGTGCCCTGTAGGGCAGTGTCCCCATGGTCACCAGAACCAGGTGCTCCAGAGGGATCCCCTTTGTGGGCTTGTGTGCCCTCTTGTGGCTGGGCCGTGATTGCCTTCAGCCCCACTAGCTGCAGTCTACCTGCATTGCCTGCTGTGGCATCCTGGGAGGTTAGTCTCCCGGCTGTTGCGAGGCCTCTGCAGCAGCAGTGGGTTTCATTAGTGGACAGGGCCGGCATCAGTCCAGCTGTCTGCACTTAGCCTCTCTGCCACAGCAGGGGGCACACTGACGGGCAGGGCTTGCTCTATGCACAGTCAGCTAAGAGGCTCAGCTGCAGGGACTGCATGCATTTTGGTGTGTGGGCTTATTTCCACCACACCTCAGGACAGGAGTTACTTTGGAGGGAATCCTGGGAGGTGGGCAGTTCGATTGGGTGGATCCGCAGGAGAACACTGGGGTAGGGGCACGCAATGCTAGCAAAGTAGATGGAGAGTTTAGTGCTGGCTCCTGCAAGCATCCAGCCATCTAGGCTGGGGAACCAGCACTTTTGTTCCTGGAGAAATCTCCTGCAGATTCCTACCTCTCCAAACACATTCTAAAATTAGTCAGGATATCTCTTTCAGGCATACCCTAGGTGCTTTTCAAACTGCTGTTTTCATGCTGTGTCTCCCCCCACGTTATTTAGTATATTGGCTCTAAGGGTGGGGACTCAGTTTCCTATCACCCGCCCTCTGAATTTTAAAGCTCCTGGGCTGAAGGCCTGTTGGTTTTCAAAGCCAGATGTTATGGGGACTCCTCTTCCCCAGTGTGCGTCCCCAGTGCTGGGCGTGCCTGGTGTGGGATCTCATCCTCTCGCTTCTTCCTGTTTGTGGCTAGTCACACTGGGGGTCTGGTTCCCAACCCTGACTCCATCCCCCTACACTTTCTGATGTGGCCTTCCCGATGATTAGCTGTGGAAGGTCTGTTCTGTCAGTCTTCAGGTCATTTTTGGAGTTAGTCATTTAGATGTAGCTGTTGTCCCAGTGTGTCCATGAGACAAGGTAAGCTCAGGATTCTCCTCCTCTGCCATCTTCCCAAAATTCCCTCAGCAAAAGTTTATTTCTTTTTCAGATGTTTCATACCTAGTGTATAGAAATGCAACTGATTTCAGTATGTTGGTTTTGTATACTGCAACTTTATTGAAATCATTGGTTAGCTCCAACAGTTTTTTGGTTGAGCCTTGGGATTTTCAGTGTACAGAATCCTATCATCTAAAAATAGTGACAGTTTTACTTCATCCTTCTCAGTTTGGATGGATTTTAGTTCTTTGTCTTGCCTAATCGTTCAGGCAAGGACTTTCAGTACTGTATGGGATAAAGAGTGCTGAGAGTGGACATGCTAGTCTTGGTCCCGATCTTAGAGAAAAAGCTTTCATTTTTACCTCCACTGAGTATGATGTTATTTGTGGGTTTGTTGTATATGGCCTTTATTATGTTCCATTTATTTCCCGTCTAGCAAGGGTTTTTACTATTGAAAGTATGTTATATTTTGTCAAATTGCTTTTTCTATGTCTCTTAAGATGATCATGTGATTTTTATCTTTCATTGTTTTAATGTGATATATTACATTTATTGATTGGCATATATTGAACCATCCTTGCATCCCAGAGATGAATCCCATTTGGTCATGGTGTATAATTCTTTTTATGTGTTCTCAAATTCAGTTTGCTAATATTTTGTTGAGAATATTTGCGTTTATATTCATCAGGGATACTGATCTAGTTTTCTTACGGTGTCCTTGTCTCTCTTTGGTATCTGGCCTTATAGAATGAGTTTGGAACTATCCCTACCTCAATTTTTTGCAAGAGTTTGAGAAGGACTGCTGTTAATTCTTCTTTGAAGGCTTGGTAGAATTTGCCTGTGAAGCCATCTGGTCCTGGGGTTTTCTGTGTTGGGAGGGTTTTGATTACTGATTCAATCCCTTTATTCATTATTCATCCTTTCAGATATTGTTTCTTCCTGACTCAGGCTTGGTGGATTGTGTGTTTCTAGAAATTTATTCATTTCTTCTAGGTTGTCTAATTTGTTGATGTACAGCTGTTCATAGTAGTCTCTTATGGTCCTATGTATTTCTGTAGTATCAATTGTAATGTGTCCTTTTTCATTTCTTATTTGAGTCTTTCTTTTTTTCTTAGTCTGGCTAAAGATTTTGTTTACTGTTTCAAAGAACTGGCCTTTAGTTTTGTTGATCCTTTCCATTTTTCTGGTCCCTATTTCATTTTATTTCTCCTCTGATCTTTATAATTTCCTTTGTTCTGCTAACTTTGGGGTGGTTTTTCCTGTTCTTTGGGGGAAAGGTTATTTGTGATTTTTCTAATTCCTTAATGTATGCATTTATTGCTATAAACTTTCATCTCAGAACTGCTTTTATTGCATCCTGTAAGATTTGATATGCTGTATTTCCATTTTCATTTGTTTCAAGGTAATTTTTTATTTCCCCTTTGATTTCTTCTTTGACACATTGGTTGTTCAAAAGTATGTTGTGTAGTTTCCACATATTTGTAAATTTTCCGGTCTCTCTTTTGTTGATTCCTAGTTTCATACCATTATGGTAAGAAAAGATAGTTGATATGGTTTCAGTCTTCTTAAATTTGCTGAGATTTGTTTTGTGCCCTATCATGCCATCTGTCCTGGAAAATATTTCATGTGCACCGAAGAAGAATGTGTATTCTGCCTCTGTTGGATAGAATGCTCTAATATGTCTGTTCTTTTGTTCTATAGTTCAATTTAGTTTCTTTATTGATTTTCTACCTGGATGATTTATTTATTGCCTACAGTGGGGTACTGAAGTCCCCTACTATTACCGTATTGCTGTCTGTTTCTCCCTTTGGATCTTTTGGTATTTGCTTAATAAATTTTGGTGATCCAGTGTTGAGTGCATATATATTTACTATTGTGTTGTATCTTCCCGATGTATTGACCAATTTATCATTATATAATGACCTTTGTCTCCTTTTGTTTTTAGGCTTGACTTACGCCTGCTTTCATTTGGTTTCTGCTTGCCTGGAATATTCTTTATAATTCCTTCACTTTGAGCCTGTGTGTATTTTAAGAGTTGAAATGAGTTTCCTGTAGGCAGCATGTGGTTGGGTCTTGTTTTTATCAAGCTACCCTGTGCGTTTTGATTGATGAATTCAATCCATTTATATTGAGTAATTATTGATCTTAAGGACTTAATACTACTGCCTCTTATACTTAGCCTTCTGATTGTTTCTTTTCCGTTTCCATCTGCCTTTATAACGTGGTGGTTTTCCATGATAATTTGCTCAGTCTCCCTTTTTTTGTTTTGTGACTTCTCTAGATTTTTGCTTTGTGATTACCATGTGGCTTACATAAAACATCTAAGGAGTCCTCTTTTTATGCTGATAGCACTTTATCTTCATATAAAGCTTCCACCCTTTTACTCCTCCCCTTTTATATTTTTTATGTCATAGTTTACCTCTTCTTTTTGCTTTGAATTATTGAGGAATTATAGTGGTGATAGTTTTTTGTTGCTCTTTTTCTTAAGCTTTTATATTATAATTAAGTGGTTAACACATCATTCTAATATACAGTTTTCTAAATGTTTTTCACCTTTGTCTCGAGTATAGGTCATTTCATGTGCTTTTATGTTAATTAGCGTCTTTCTATTTCAGCTTGGAGAAATCTCGGTATTTCTTGCAAGGCAGATCTAGTGGTGAACCCCCTCAGTTTTAGTAGGGAAAGCCGTTATTTCTCCTTCATTGCTTCAGCTATGTTGTATGGTGTATGGTGTAAAAACACCAGCTAAGTGTTTTTATTTTTCAGCACTTTGAATGGGTCATTCCACTCCCTCCTGGTCTGTAGAATTTCTGAGAAACCCATCATTAAGCTAATGGAGGTTCCTTTGTAGGTTACTTTGTTTCCTGGGTGCCTTTTTTCTTTTAAAAAAACAGATTCATTATAATGTGTCTTGGAGATCATCTTTTTGTATTGAGATAATAGTGTTCTGTTAGCTTCTTGGACTTCTCCACTTCCTTCCCCAGGTTTGGGAAATTCTATTTCTCTAAATATGCTCTCTGCTCCCTTTTCCCCTTCTCCTTCTGGTAGACAATTATATTTTTCTCATCATACGTAATAGCTCTTGTAGGGTTTCTTCTTTTTTATTTTATTTTTTTAATCTAAGCTCTCCTCTCCTGGGTCATTTCTAAATTCCTATCCTCCAAGTCACTAAATTCCTTCTTCAATCTGATCTGCCCTATTTCACTAAGCTCTCTCTCTAATGCATTTCTTCATCTCATTCACTGAATTCATCAGCTCCAGAACTTGTCTGATTCTTTTTGAAAATTTCAAACTCCTTGGTAAAAAAAACCTCCTGTTCAATAATTTTATTCCTAAATTGAAGCACATGAGTTTCATTATAAGCTCATCTAATTTCTTTATAATAGCTATTTTGAATTATTTGTCAGTTAAGTCACAATATTTTGTACCTTTGGTTCAGTTGCTGGAGAATTTTTTTTGTGATACCATATCACCATGATTTTTTATAGTGCTTGATTAAATGTACCTCTGCCATTGCATTGAAATAGCACACTTTTCTTAGTTGTTTACTTTGTTATAGTTCAACAGATTGGCAATTGCAGACCTTTCTTTTATTTCCCAGAAGGTGGTGCAATAGCTCAAGTTTTTGGCTTCTCCTCACCTGAGCTGGTTCTGGAGGTAAACTCAGGACTGCATGTAAAAAAAGTCAATCCAGAAGCTGGCAACAGAGGTAGGGAATGAGGGGAAGTGTAGGCTTAGCACCGTGCTTTGTGGTTGCCTACAGGCTGGTAGGGGGAACCTGGAACAGGGTAGTCCCAGAGGTCCTTGTGTGGACCTCCTACTGAAATCCGAAAGCAGATAGCAGGGAATGTTCCTTCAGTGTCCTTTGATAGTCTTCTAGTTTCTATCTCCTCTCCTCCCCATTCAAGGAGGTCCCTCCTCAAAGCTGTGCTGCTGGGGTGAAATGCGTCCCTGGGCAGGAGAAGTACCCTGTTTTGAAGCTGTTCCTTTGTGTGCTTTAAAACAGGTAGCCCCAAGATGAGAGAAACAAATGAGCATCAGCTCAATGCAAGGCATGACGCTAGGTGCTAGGAGTATGTGTTAAATGACTGTCACTCAACTGCATTTCTTAGTGTTTATTTCAATTCTTTTCGCATATCTATAAGGTCAGAAAGTGGATATATACATACAAAATTCAAAACAACTTTCTAAAATGGCTTTAGTATTAGCCAGTTATTGACATCCTTATTTTGAAAGTTTGAATTGTCAAATGTGTCTAAAGTGCATTCTTGCAAGCTAATCTATAGCAGCATTTGTTGTTTATAAAACCTTAAGTATTCAGACAAGAGCAGAAAACATCACAAAAAAAAAGTGTGATCTACATATATTTTTCCTTAATCACCCAGGACAAAACACTTGTGCGAATTAGTTATTAAGTACATAAGAAATATACAAAACAATAGCATTATTAAAAAGTTCATATGGCAAGGCATGGAATATAAAAAGTGTGCTGAATCCTAGATATCTTTGGAACCATAGGAGGATCTCTGATCTGCACCAGTGTATGATGTATCTGAGGTCTGTGATATTCAACAATGCTGCCAGATGACTCAGAAGACTCCTGCCATGGCTTTGGAGAAATCACCAACACAAATTAGATTGTCAGGTCATGGTTTCTTGCGCCTAAAATGTGAAAACCAGCATTTATTATTGACTGTTGCAATCAATGACACATTCATAGCAATTGGACCTCCTAGGAAAGGTTTTACAAGAACTCGGGTTTTACTGTGAGAAAGTTCAAATCCTGAAAAAGCAAGTAATGGTTATAAAATATATGTACCCAGTATTAAATTTAAAAAGCAGGATTCCTGCCTTCATCCTATTGCAATGATTTTCCAACTTGCCTAAGGAATACATGTGTTAAAAATGGACACAAAGACTTGTATAGGTAAACATTTGAAAGGGGATTTTACTAATATGGAAAATGAAAGGGGCGCCTGGGTGGCTCAGTTGGTTAAGCAACTGCCTTCGGCTCAGGTCATGATCCTGTAGTCCCGGGATCGAGTCCCGCATCGGGCTCCCGGCTCAGTGGGGAGTCTGCTTCTCCCTCTGACCCTATCCCCTCTCATGCTGTTTCTCTCTCTCTCTCAAATAAATAAATAAATAAATAAAATCTTTAAAAAAGAAAATGAATAGACCAGACTCTTGGGTATGTGCTTAATAGAAGGAAAAGTGTGATTCCTTCCCCTACCATAAATTCCACATTCCGTTTTATTTTAGTGAACACTTAGCACTATAACGAGACCAAGAGGCAAGTTCGGAAAGAATGAAGAACCGTAAGAGCTGTCATCCCTGACTAAAGCCTCCAGACTCCCTCCTTACAGGTGATCTCAGTCCAGCCTCTGAGAGCTTTATGAGCGCTAACAAAGTATCAGTGAGCATGAGCAATCTTCCGTCACCTCCTGTTAATGCTCTTAGAAGCCTTCTGAGGTTCTCAGCCCTGCTGCTGAAGTCTGCTAGAGGACCCAGATAGTCCAAGGGGTAAACAGAAACCACATATGTCCTCTTAGAAGTGGATAGTAGGGAGAAGCAGTGACAGTGGAAATACTGGAGGAGGGAGAACACACACAGAAAGGTCCAATTAGTCAGGACTCACTTGGGTTGTGCATGATGCTGATATCCAGGTCCCAGCTGAGATCCTGCTCTCATCTCCACAGCCACAGAACACTAATAGGAAAATTACAGAAGAGGAATAGATCAGCTCCTCTCTCTAGAGTCTATAAACACAGTTCTGCTCAGACGGGTTCAGCCACGGTGGAATCCCACATTGCTTTCTAGTGCAGCAGAGACACCTATGTTAAAATTCCAGATACGTGCAATTTATTTGACAGAGGCCCCAAAGATGGTGAGCTGGAAGGGTCTCTAGAGATCAAGCAGGTAATTTTCTTGAGAAGGTTAGTGGCCAGGGCCAGAGCTTGGCCTCCTAACACCACCTACCCTTCCCGTGCTCTTTCTAGAGGAGCCTCACATCAGGAGTAGCAGTGAGTAACAGTTCCACAGGGCACTGTGCTTCTGTGAAGAGTCATTCCCACCAATTTGATGTGAACTGTTGTTATTCTACAGGGATGCTCTCTGACTCGATCCTCAGGCCCTATCCCTCTACACTGAAAACAGGAACCTTGAGCCAGAGAGCTCCAGTAGGAGCAGACTAAACAAACAGGAGGACCGTGGCAGGTTCACGGGGAACATGCCTACAGGCCCCACTGGCAATGTCAGATCAGACCTCAGCTGCTTCAGAGAGCAGGAAAAGCTGGAGCCAGGGGGCTTAAAATAGGTTGCCCCTAACTTTTATGAAGCAGACAGATATTTAATTTTTACCCCTACCCTTGTTTCTACATCAGTCCATTCCGACTCTGTACCATCTGGTGGGGCAGGTGCTGCTGTGGAAGATCTTCGTTTTCGACTGCGGAAAAACAGGAAAAATACGAGACATAGGATATCACTACACTCTTTCAGATAATTAATGCTACATCTTATAGGATATTGTGTTCTGCAAGAATAAGCAGCTAAGAAAGCTGTAGCCCTCTGAAGAGATACATCTGAGATCACTCACCCAGTTGGCGATTCTTGTTTTAAAGTCTCAATATCCGTAAACTGAACAGACTGTCCACCACCTCTTGTTTTATAAACATCACCCTGAAGCCGAGAGAAAAGGTCAGCATTATACTTTGATATACCTGAATGAAAAACATGTATTTCAAACTGAACTTAAGATTCTCCATGAAACAGTAAATCAAGTCCTATTCACAAAAAACAGATGATGCTGCAGACTGTGCTATTAAAATACTTCCGAAATTATCTCTCACTAAACAAAAGAAGTCCAATGCAATATAATCAGTAGCATTCTTAAATTGCAAAAAATAATATTCCTTTTTGTTCAGTCTATAATTTAAAAACTATACCAAGGATCAAGAAATTTCTAAATGCTCTAAGACATTATGCTGTCCTCTGGGTATACCACACCTCCCTCATATTACAGTCTTATTTGTAACTCTGGTTATAATTAAGAACCATCCTCTAAATTAAATTTTCTCCAGTTGGCTTTTACTTCCCTGATTATTCATTGACTCTCTGATCAAAGGATAATTTTTCTACAGGCGAGGGAAGGGAAAGGGCTCTGGGTAGCTCAATAAATTTTGATAGGTCACATTTTAACGTGGGCTTTTTATCTGGAACTGACAAATGGTAGGAGTTCTTTGTTTGGGTTTACTTTTAAAGTAGTCGTTAAAACTAACTCTACAAGTACATAATAATAGATCTGGAGTTCCTCTAACAGAATCCTGAGGATCTGAGACTGTTCACTAGAGAGCAGCTGATTTAGTCCTAGTTTAGCAGATTTACAGCCTGAGCAGTTCCTTTAGTTTTCTAAGAAACAAACAAAAAGGTTGTATCAACACCCATTTATCTTCGTTGACACTGCCTGTGTATCATCAAAGGAACAGAAGAGTAAGTGGTTTTTTGCGAAGTTGACTTTCTGTATGTTTTTCGTCCTGTGTCAATTTGTTTTTACCTTGATTAGTTTAGTTTCAATCTCCCCATCGGAGGCTAGTTCCTGGTGGGTCAGCATGTACTTCTCACACTTAGCTAGTGCCTTTTCATTTGCAACAGATACTGTGATGGCATGAGGGACATGTGGCTGCATGACTGTCTCAGTTTGCACGTTAGAGGCAGGCTTATGATCTACCCATCTGTCTCCTGCAGAGCGAGATCGTCTGTGGCGGAGACGAATTGGTGGTGCGTTCTGATCAGGTTGAAAGAGGAATCAAGAAACAAGCATAACCCAGAATTAATTTAAGGGTATTATTAGAAGTGCAGCAGGTTTGGCTACGTTAGTTGATGACAGTATCAAAACAAATGCACACACCTTTCCAAAAGCTAAATATGTTATTCAGATAATTTAAATGTTCTCTTTGTATTTAACCACAAGACCAACAAACATCTTTTAATACCGCTTGTCTATTATACATTCTACACCAGGGAGCTTCCCTTTCAGCAAAACAATGGAAGGAAAAGTTCTGGTTATGCTGCTAGGCTTTCCTGTGTAGGTGGTATTCAAGAGAATTCATTTTACATTCCCTATCAAAACCATTATTTGGGCCTGCTATTGTAAGGGAATCTGTTAGGTCTACAACCATGTTAAAAACTTCAAATGAGGTCAGTAAAAGCCCTAAACATGCCACGGGCCTCTAAACAAAGAGGAAAACACTCCGTATGCAGACAGACAATAAATAAGTAAAAATTAATGGACTGTATGGTCCAAAATGCTAAAGAACATAAGGTATAATAAGAAACCTATGTATAAAATGATTAAGAGAATATAAATGAAGTACTTCTGACTACTTTGAGATCTTAAAATCTCAAATAGAACTTCATGACAAGTTCAAATACAATAATGGCTAAAACATACCAACTATTTTTTTTTCTCAAACATTTCATAAAGATTCCAAGAACCAAACTAAAAATTTAGTATCAAATCAGTCTCTATCAATCATACGATAAAAAACTAGTTGCTTCCAATTGACTATCATGTAAATCTGGGACAGTTAAAATTAGCACATGCAGTCCAAGAAAAAGTATTTCACATACAGAACATAGTTCCAAAGACAACTCATTGCTTCAAACATCTCCTGTTTGTATAACTGAAAGCAAATGAAACAGTCTGTCACAGGCCCAGTCCTTCCAAGCTGGTCACATACGAAGATCCCAACTTTAAGATGCCTGTCTGGAGAACTGATGCATTTCCCCTATGTAATCACAATCAACAGCTGAAGTGCTAGTGACAAGTCATTGCTACCAGAGAACCTGGACCATAGGGTTGGCCACAGAAGATGCCCACGCCTCCAGCAACCCAGGAAACTTTCCATTCTTAAAGTGGCCTGATGTTGAACAAGAAAGTCAGGCTCTCGTGACCTACCATTTAACAAAGGTGACAGTTTTCCTGAACACGGTTAGCAATAAATGCATTATGAAACTAGCTTCAGAAAGTAGATTGTTACAATCTACTATCATTTATGGAATCAAAGATATTTACAATTTCTTCCTCACTGAAGTATAAATTCAGCCCACCTAACATAATTTTTGGCCAAAACAAACCTAGATATGTTGTTGATACTAGCCTAAACTTTGCTGCACTTCTAAAAAGATCTGATTTCAAGTGAGAAGTTAAAGAATCTCTAGTAAATCCTCTTAAATATCTGAGAGCCAAATTAGATACCACATTAATGTTGACCAGGCTTAAGCAGGCCTTGAATAGTGTTCACTCTGTAAACTTCATGAAAAATAAAGGGGATTTATTAGAGTTGATCAGAAAGACCAGTCACCATAATTTGCTCCCTAAAAAGTTTTCAAGCAAAATTTGCAAAGTAAAGAACTTAGGCTTTAGAATCATCTGTTGTCTTGGTAAATACCTTGCAATTCATCGTTATCCCTTAATAAGCAGGAGTGCAGGCCATCTAAATGAAGCTTATCTGTACCCTAAATTATAGGAAATCTAAAGTAAAATACTATTAATTTGTTAAAAGACAAATTCTAAAAGAGCTATATAGTAAGATTTTACTAAATATAAATCCACAATATTAACTTGGTCCATTTATTCAAAGTCAGAGGAAGAACTTTAATCCTTAAGAAAATTTAAGCGTGAATTTCTTTAAATACCCTTGACTGAGGCCGAGCCCTTGTAGGTTGAGATAAAGGTCTTGAGATTAAAAGCAATTTACTGGACATGCAAACCTTCAGTAGTTACAAAACAACAGGCCTGGACTATTCAAAAACAGTCAAGGTCATGAAAATCAAAAAAAAGGGAGGCCGGGAGACTATTTTATATTAAGAGATTGAAGATACATAATAACCACATGCAGGGCATTCACTTTGTTAGGATCATAGATTAAAAATAGAGGATATTTATTCAATTAATGTTAACTTTCTTAGGTTTGATAAAGACTGTTTCTACAGGACAATGTCCTTAGTAGGGATGAAGTGTCACAGAGGGTAGGGACTTCCTTTCAGAAGTTCAAGGAAAAAATGATTATGTCTATATAAGTGACAATTGGTAAATCTAGGTAAGAGGTAAGGTAACTCAACTTTTGAGTTTGAAACTTTTCAAAGTAAGTTGGAGAAAACAACTTTAAAAACAAAAGTTCAAAAGCAGCAAAAAATTTGAGGAAGGAAAACAAAGAAAAAAAATGGAAAATGTGCTCTGAGACACTCGTGCGCTGATTTTGTGGCTGCTCGTTAGCTTATGCAAATGAAAAGCCCAGATTACTCTGGGACGCGCCCCACTGACCCGTGTTCGCTGGCGGTCTCGCGGTGGCCAGATGTGTTAGAGCTATTTCAGATGAAGAGCTAGGCCTCAAGTTCAGGGTGATTTTTCAAAGTAAATAACAAAAATTAGACCTTGTTTATATTTAGAGTTCGCCCATCTTTCCGTTGAACTTTCTGAATGAATCAAGTCACAGAAACCCCCACCAAGCCCCAAGATTCGACGCTCCGGCTACGATGCTTTAAGAGAACACCAGCACTGACCCTGCAGCAGTGGTCCTCTTCTAGCTCTACCTCATTTCTCAGTGTGGGAACCACCTCCCTGCCTTCCGTCCAGTACATGCCTCGCCTTCTGTCTGACACGACACAAGTTTTACTTTGTCCTGGCTCCTGCTGCCTACGCCTTGCAATAGAGGTGACATGGACAGGTGTGTTGTACGGAGGCATTTTCTGCTCCCATTCCGAAATACAGGAAGCTACAGAAATGCTGCTGCAAGAGTTAGAGCGCCTACGTAGCTGCGGCTGGCTCAGGAGCTGCTGGCCGGTGGGAATCTGAGCAATATAGTTACTAGAAAGCTAAAAAAATGGAAGAGAAATTAATGAGCAAGACTGAAACACCGAGAGAAACAATTCACTGCTTTTCTGTCACTTTAGCACGTTAGAATTATTTTTACTGAGTTACTCAATGTTTTATTCTGAATTTGCACTAAATTTGTGTTTATGCTAAACTTAGAAATATTTACATAGCGAAGTTGGAGAAATACAGTAAGTAATCTAAAACAACAAATGGAGCATCCTAGAAAGTTACCTAATCTGAACAAATTTTCTCTAGTGCACGTGACTCCCCAGCCACGAAGAACTCACAGGTACCGGTGATGGAGAGACGGCTCTTTGAGTGCCTTTTTCCCGGTCCCGCTCCCGAGAGGGTCTCTCTGGCTTTTCGCCTTTGGGTTCCGTAACAATAGCCTTCAGTTGTTTCAGTTTCTCATCTTTGACCCAGAGTTTATTTTGCATCTCCAGCTGCTTGGCTGCCACCCGGCGCTCCTAGATTAGCAACAGGGACACATCTCTAATTCGGTCACACCAAATGCGCGCACCCAACCACCCAGCCACCTTGTTTCCTAAGAATGACTGGCCTCCCAGAGTCCAGCACGCCTCGTCGTGCGTTTTAAGGGCAGAGAAAGGAAACGGGATGGACTGAACAGAGGCCCCTGCTGCCGCTGCCGCCGCCACCACCAAAACCCTAGGCCTGGGAACACGATTCAGACCACCTTGGGTGGAAATCAGTCCTCATCCCAGAGGTAAGCACCGTAGGACCGACACTCACGCATTCTTTCTCCCACTTCATGGTCGTTTCCGTCACCATGCCTTGCAGCCTGGCTTCCAGTCTGCGTTTGTCAGAAAATTGCCGCTGAAGTTTCTGGTTCTGAGTCTCGAGCTCCTGTTGCAAAGTGCGCTTATCTTCTTCATAGATCGTAGTTGTCTTCTCTAAAATCTCAATCTGGGAAGGCAGACCGTTGTGTTCAGGATCTGGCTTGTAAACACTGCGTGTAGCTGTGAACTAATTGCTTTCGTGATTTGCTCATGGCAGGCATAGTTGTGGAAAGAAAAATTATGGAGAAAACAGTTCCCTCTACAATTTCATCTGAATTCCCACCTCCATTCCTAGAAGTTAGAACTTCTAAACAAGGTCCTCACAGAAAAGACGAAGCTTTAGTTGACTTCATGTGAAAATGATTTTCCTCTAAAATTAGACCTGAATTTTGTTTTTTAGGCTGTTCTCAGAAGAGAGAACGCTATTGGTTGAGATGAGCTTCTGTCTAGAATGAAGAATATCATTTATGGGTACCCCCTAAATGATACTCTGTAAATAAAAGAACAAACCTATCATCCTAAGTCAAAAAGCAAGCTATAACCAGAGCTAAACTCATGAAAGCCCTCTAAAACCTCACTTGTTTGGTCCAAGAACATTCTCTCCAATTGGTAAAGCCTAACTCAGAAAATTGAAGAGTATATTACCCTCTAAAGCTCTTCACTCACATTTCCTCTCCTGGAGTGAGGTGGAGAGTAGTAAGGGGCCGGGTGCTGCCTCTCCCTCAGTGAGCAGTGGTGGAAGGCCGGGAGGGCAAACGCTAGGTCAGACAAAGCAGTGCTAACCTACCAGCACGCATATCCACTGAGTCATGCCAGAACAAACCTTATATTCTAAAGTTTTGTTTCTCTTCTCCAGTCGTTCTATTTCCAATTTCTGTCCCGAGATCACCTTTTCTTTTTCATTTAGTTTTCCTTGAATGTGGCTTTCTTTATTTAAAACAGCACTGTCGAACTCTTGCAACAACGCTTTAAATGTAATAGCTGAAACAAAAGCATGCAGGCCAAGTTTACTCCCCATGCCAAAATAACCAGTGAAATCAGATTTTATTAACCGGTATGTAGCTATTCAGCAAATCATGAGGGTTAGTCTGTAGCAGAAAACAAGTTGAGAAGGAAATCAAGAGTTTGGTTCCCAAATCTACATGAGAGATATCCCTAGAGGCTGGTTTTTACTGAAAAACACGGAGTCTCATTTTGCACTACGGCATTCCCTTGTCAGCCCTTACAGATAAGCAATTTGCTTCAAAACAAATGCAAAAACAGAAATAACAGATTTAGGACCAGTTGGACTTGAAATCCCTGGTACACCAATTACTAGTTATGGGACTTAGGCAAGTTACTTAATTTTTCTGAGCACATCTCCTCCTCTCAAAACGGGGCTATAGATACCACTTATCTCACACCTTTCCTCTGAAGATTCAAATGAATTGGTGTTGATGAAAATCGTAAACCTGCTCACTGAGCACTTGTATGTACCAGGCTGTTTGTTCACTGTTCTACATGGTTCTCACATATTATCTCATTCCCACAACACCCTCTGAGGGAAGAACAGTTAAAATCCTTATTTTGCAGATAGGAAGACCAAGAAATGGAAGATAAAGTCATTTGCCCAAAGACAGTCTTTAATATGTAATAGTTATGAAGTGCCTTGCCAAAGTAAGTACTAGTAGGAACTAAAAGCAAAGTAGCTATTATTCCTTCGTGTCCATCACTGTAGATTTAAAAAAGGGAGAGAATACACACCCACCTGTTTCTTCTGTCTTATGACCTGTGGGAAAGTTCTTTGTCAGTCTATTTGAACAATGCCTTGAGCACTACCAAGTGCAGAAACAAATAACCCTTCCTTAAAGATCTGCCCCACCACAGAACTCAGATTCATTAACATTTCTGGAGTTGAAATGATCCGCAGACCGCTTTGGGCCCTTACATTGTCTGTGAAACTCCTCGATCATCCTCTGCCGGAGGTGATGTCGTTTCTCTAGAGCCTCGATCAGCCTGGGAAGAGTCTGCTCGTCGTTGATATCCAAAAGTTCACAGGACGGCAGAGGTGGAAAACTCTGTAAAACCACTTCTGTAACCAATGGTTCTGCGTTGAATTATAAAAAATTACAAGAAGTTACACAGGAAAGAAAGCTTATTTAAACAACTTGATACTTGTGATTAGAACCCCCAATGAGCCACGTACTTTCTTGAGTTGTCACAATCATACTTCCTTAAAAATGAGGTATAAAAAAGGAAAAGTGGGGGAAAAAAAAAGAGTTATAGTATGTAACAAAAGAAAATTCATTTATACTTTGGTTTTTTTTTTTTCACTTGGTTCTTGAGAGGAAGGGAAGTAAGTAGTAGTTCTCTAATGTGAAACTGATCTTAAGGAAGGAGAGACTGACAGATGTCAGTGTGCACATGATGTGACACTATATCGTACCATCTCCAACTGGACCTCCCCGAACCTGGTTTCTGTATCTCCTTCCAGGCGTCAAACCACATATTGCCTTGTCCACGGGTCTTGCCACTTCAACTTCTTGGGTCACTTCTGCAAATCTCATAACTTGCTAAGATACAAAACACATCAGAGGGGGTTTTTCATTTTTGTTTCTATAAGTCAGCGTATTCAAGTCCTTCAGAAATTACTTAATGAAACAATAAATTGGTCATTAGTTCACTTCTGTAATGGTTCTGTATCAGTTTTAAAAATATTTAAAAACATCATTCTTCACATCCAAATAGTTGTTTTCTCCATAGAAACTCTGAGACTTTATAAGATAATCAAAATTACCAAGCTCTCTTCATAATCTTCAGCCTTTGGATTCACACACACGATCATGCGTACTTTACCTTCCCCATCGAAGTAGTTCTTGAACAGATGAGTTAACTTTGAATCTCGGTATGGAACCATCTGTAAATACATTCAAACACAAATATATAAGGCACAAGAATGCACACAAAGCTCTACAAATGATGACAGGCTGTTGCTTACTTTGTTAGTTCCGTACATTTGGTTCTCTCTCAGGACTTCCATACATGTTCTTAGCGTCATTAATGACTGATTAATGTTACCTGACAGGAAAATATAAACAGAAGACATTTGAAAACAATAGAGTAGCTACAATGTGGTCTGTCTGCCTATAAAATCCCCACTTCATGGAAATACTATATGGAAATTACAACTAACAGGTTTTAGTGGCTCAATCTAAGGAGCTGTCCTCACATGGCCTGGCAGTATTTCAGGAGTATTTTAATAGCAGTGTTTCAAGAGGGGGTTGAACACCATCCTTCAAGGATTCCTATCAAAAGGACTGTCCATGGAATTACATACTTCATGGCCAATAAAGTTTCTTCCAAATCTTAAATTCTATGAAAGTCTATTAGATGCACATGTTTAATATCCTCATATTAAAATATTATCTCAAAAGCATGACAATTTCAGGCTTCATCAGCACTTAAGTCTGCCCAGCACCCAGAGGGGCTCCTGTTTCCAACAGTCGTGTGTGTTAGGATCCAGCTAACTCTGTCCCCTCCACATCCAAACAAGTATTTTTTTTTTTTAAGATTTTATTATTTCTAAGTAATCTCTACACCCATTGTGGGGCTCGAACTCACAACCCTGAGGTCAAGAGTCACATGCTCTACTTGAGCCAGCCAGGCGCCCCCAAATAAGATTACTAAGGCAACATAGCTGTTACTTCTGACCACTCCTGTTTGGACTTCTGAGCCAAGACAAGCCTGACAAATTCATCAGGCCTCCAGTAATGCAGGAGATCTCACTTGCAGAGACCCCCCAAATATATCAGCTAACCCCCACCGTGCTCTCATCCTTGGTCACCTCTCAAAACACAGAGCTCATCTGTGCCCCCATATTGTCCCATGATTCATAATTCCTCTTCCTTGACTGCAACTCCCGGTAACCTTCCTGCTTCCACTGTGCTCTCTGGAACCCAAATTCCTGTTAACAGACTTCGCTACATCCTCACACCCCTCATAGAGAGCTCTACCCATCTCTCACTAATTGCTAGGGTTTCTTAACCTGGGGTCCATGTTGTCCATGGGTGTTTCAGGAAGTCTGCATACTTGGATGGGAAATAAATTATACCTTTATTTTTTCCTGACTCCTGAAATTTAGCAGTTCCTTTCAGTTATGAATGTAGGCCAAAAATATTAGTGGTACCTGTGATTTTTGTCAGTATAAATCATAGGTAATTTTATAGCACATTACAGTTTATTGCTCATCAAGATATTTATATTCATTACTACTTTGAAATTATGTAGTTATAGGACCTACTAGTGCATCTTTAATTAAGGCATTAATAAAGAAGCATGTAAATTACTGTAATGACAAATGCCTTAAGAATACTTTTAGGGGGGGCGCCTGGGTGGCTCAGTTAGCCATCAGACTCTTTTTTATTAAGATTGATTTGTTTATTCAGAGAGAGTACAAGCAGGGTAAGGGGGAGAGGGAGAGGATCTCAAGCAGACTCCCTGCTGAGCGTGGAACCTGACGTGGGGCTCGATCTCATGACCAGGAGATCATGACCTGAGCTGAACCAAGAGTCAGACACTCAACCAACTGAGCTCCCCAAGCACCCCAGGCATCCACCTCTTGATAGCAGCTCAGGTCTTGATCTCAGGGTCGTGAGTTCAAGCCCTGCCTTGAGCTCCACGCTGGGCATGGAGCTTACTTGAAAAGGGGGAGGGTGGGTTGACCTGGGTGGCTCAATCAGTGACGTATCTGACTTCAGCTCAGGTCGTGACCTCAAGGTCCTGGGATCGAGCCCCACATTATGCTCCCTGTTCAGCAGGAAGTCTGCTTCTCCCTCTCCCTCTGCCCCGCCCTCTGCTCGTGCGCTCTTTCTCCCTCAAACAAATAAAAACTTTCAGAAACACATTTCCATCTAATCAGTTTCCTCCGTAATCCTGTGTATTTTATGTTATTCACTCAGAATTATTCTGGGAAGTAGCCATGCAGTCATGGTGCAAAGCCCTGCAGGCTTACCCTCTGTCAGAAGGATAATGCTCCCTGCTGCAGCCCAAGTGAAAATCGCTTGTTTTCTGAAGCCTGACATTTTATAAGGATGGTGAGCAGAGGAGGCCAGCAACATTCTCCTAGTCCGTAGCTGCTGCCCTTCCATGCTCCACCACACTCCTGCTCCTGGGTCATTCTGATGCCGGTGAGGACTACTCTAACATGATGCCAGAGGACCCCCACTCCCTCAACTCCAGTCAGTCTCTCTCTTCACCATAGGAGCTGCACAGCTATGCCCACACCCCACATCTTTATCACTCCGAACCGCACCACCTCTAGAAACCTGTGCCCCAACCACAATCTCCTCTTCTTCCCATGCTCACACCCTCGTTTTTGTCCCACCTGTGACCTGCTCCCCATCCATATCAACACTGCTAGTCCTTTCTGGTTTTTTCCCAAAGCATCAAAACCCTCAAGCTTCTACTTTCCTCCACTGAGATAAACCTCTTCCCATTAAGGTGAATCCTTCCTCTCGTGATCTGGTTTCCAGATTCTCTGTCTTATATACACATATATAATGTGGAGTTTTTGGGTTTTTTTTTGTCATCTCACTTGGCTACCACCTTCTTTCTCCTTCCCAGGCTCTTCAAATCAATCACCTCAAGCATCTGTTCCTCAAGGCTTTGCCCTCAGCCTGTTCCCATGTGTCCTCCATGAATAATCTCATCTCCTCTGTTGCTTCCATCATGTTGGCAAAACCTAAACCTATACACCTCAAGTCAAATCTCTCTCCTTGCAAATGCGTATACATCCAGTGACTAGGCACTTGAACTGGAACAAGCTGAACACATCCAACACAAACGCTGTAACGGCCCACACCTGCACCTCAAACTGCTTTCTCAGCCAAGATCTTGGATCTGCCCTCCCCTCTTGCTTCCTGTCCACATGCAGTTCGACTTCCTAACTAGCTCTCACTTTTCTCACACCCTTGCCTCCAGGGTACAAGATTGCTCCTCTGAATTACTGCAAAAGGCTCCCAACTGCTCTTCATATCTCTAGACCTACCTCGGTACATTAATTCTCTATATGGGAAAACAATCTTTCTAAAAGACTAATTCATTGACTTTAAGGGGAGGCTGTATAACAGTAGAAAGACACAGCGTTGAGAATCCAGCCAACCTCGGTTTAAACCCAGGCTCCAGTCTTAGGAAAATTACATAACCTCTTCCAACCCATTTCCTCATCTGAAAAATGGGTATGACACAATCCTGAAAGGTCAGAATCAAGAAATTGAGCCCATGCGTCGTTAATACTGAGATACACACTAGTCCTTGAATAATTGGCAACCACCATTATTCCTTCGGGACAAAATTCAGACTTTTTAGTATGACAGACAAGAGTCCTCTTGGCCTTGCCGTGCTCTGCCACTTCAGTTGTCAGGGGTCACCAACCCACACCCTTCCACTTCAGGGACCTTGACCCTGCCATATTCTCAGTTTACAAGTGGCTGCCTCCTCTGTCAAGGCTGACTTTAACCCTATCTTCCATAGAGGTCACTCAGTTGAAGTGTCAACTTCATGAGTTTTCCCCCTAAACTTCCCCTCACACACACCCCCAGACTGGATGCGTGTTCAAATACTAGTGCACAGTACACACTCCATAAATGCTATTATGTAAAACATAACATGAATGGCTACACTAATGAAAGATTAAAAAAAAAAAAACAGAAACACAAAAAAACAGATTTCCTTCCAATTCGCTTTGTGTTCAAACATTTTTCCCACCTCTAAAAGCTAATTTTCACCAGTATGAATGTTGGAATCACTGTTAAATCACTTAATTTTAAGGATCTAGTACTTTACTGACAATAGATACAATATGAATATAACTTGCTTTATATTTATTTTAACCACTTACCCTTATTCTTCAAGAAGTCAGTGTATTGTAATATACTGATACCAAACCAGCATTACTAAAGAAACAGCAATGACCACTAAGCCTCTGAATTATCAAAATTGAAGACAATTATGCTTAAACCACCTATCAATAAGCAGATGACAGCCTGGCATTGCAAGTTTTTGAAAGTTGTAGCAATAAATCAGTACTATGCTGTGCTCACCAGCTTCACGTAATCTGTTCCCTTCTGCTTTTGTCCGGTTCGTTCTTTCACTTCCAGCAAGATCTACCAGGGACAACTGGCTTATAGTGATTTGTTCCTTTTCCTGAAGGGAAGATCGTAATGCCAATAACATGAGGTATAACTGGTTTACAATGTTCTTTAAATATATTCCAGTCAACAAATCATTAAGTCTTATGAATATCACGTTTGCACAATACGGAACGGTAGGGCCAAAGGATACAGGTTTTGGGGGAAGAGTCTGCTAAGAGCATATGCTCAACATACTCATGGTAGTGAGGATGACTTGCCCATTGTCTGGTCTTCCACATTAGACTCTAAGCTCCATGAAAGCAGGGACTGCCTGTCAACCAATGTTCTCATCTCTAGCACCCTGTGCAGCGCCTCATGCGCAGGATCTCAATCCATGTCTGCTAAGTAGTGAGTCTAGAACAGGCCTATCCTAAATTTTTCTATAACTAGATACTTAACCATTTTATAATCGAAAAATTTCATAATACTCTAATTGTGTAAGAAATGAAAAGTAAGAGGTACACAACTGCTTTGTAATATTAGAGGTGTTCAAAGGACAGCAAGTGTATACGGAGGCTTGACTTACAAGCGTTTTCTAGCTAACATTTATAAATGCTGACTCTGTGTTATGTCAGGCAGTGGCCTAAGAACTCTAGATACATTGCCTCCTTTAATCCTCACAACATTATAAAGAGTTTATAATAGGTCAGACAGCTGGCAAATTAATAGGGCTCAGAATTCGAATCCTGGTGGTCTTCAGTATGCTGCCGTACCATCTTCTGATGACATGCGGAAACCTTCATGATAATGTTCACATGGAATTACACTTTAATAGCTTAAAGTTATTAAATGATTCCTATTCAGCTCAAATGCTTTTACTAATTGACCTAAGCCTTGTAGTGACAGGCCCAGCAGTAAAGGATGTTCAGCAAATGGGAGCCCTACTGGCCTATCAGCCAAGAGAAGAATTTAGAATTGTCATCTCCTAAACCATACCTACCCTGGAAAGTTAACCGCTGACATTTTAAAACTATTAACTGAATTCCCACATACAAAATGAGTCTTCAGAGATAAAATAATGACTCATACATACTCATTTTACCTCCTCTATTAAAGAGATTTAGAAAGATTTTTAAACCTTTTTCACAGCAAAATTCCAGGTTCTCAGATTCAATAGCCAGGTTCCCAAAACTACACTCTCTAATGGAACAATTTTTAAATGTCATCGCCCACATTTAATAATTCTAGAATAGTCTCCATTGCAGTCAAACTTCCCTGATTTAACTCTAGTTCCAAAAACTAAGGGTTCAGTTAAAACAAGAAAAACTCCACACACTACAAATTTACCTGTAAGACATTGTCTCCATCCGCATCCAAGGGAGCCTGAACTAATTTAATGTTGAACACGCTATGGGAACGGCTGGACTCACGATTCAAATGTGTGTTAGCAATACGTCTCTTTTTCTGGCCTGTGATAACAGACATCATTGATCAAACCTGCACTCAGTCATTACAGTATACATGCTTTCTACAAAAAAGTACTGCCATCAAATTATAGTAGCAACTCTCAAGATTATATTTATTGTTTCAGATTTTCCTAATTTTAGCTCGGTTTCTAACCTCTCCAGAAAACTTCAAAAGCCTCCTCAGTAGATTTCACTTCTACTTCTGTACATCCTGCAACATACATGTTATGGTTCTTATCTTCACGAAGCAATTTAGATTGTGGCGGTCTGTGAGAAAGAAAAAGACATCAGTCAGCTAAATGATGAGATCCCAATATCTCAGCTTAAGACTAGAACTAAAATGCCAGGCCACATGACATCGATTCTTATAATAGGAATAGGCCTAGGCAAGAGCTCCAAAAAAATAGGAAATTTGGGTAAGTATAAGGGTATATAGTCAGGATTAGTTACATAACGGGGTCACGGGAACCTATGTTGTTCTAGAAGCTTTGCTCTAATTTGTTCTAATAAAGCACACAAAACACTAAACAAGTAGAGAACAGAACAGAATTATAGCAACATCACATGCACAGGTTAAGCATCAAAATCTAGCCTTTCCCTAATTTTAAAGATCAACAGAGAGCTGGTTCTCACATCAGAGTCAGCAAAAGACAAATTCAGAAAGAGTTTGGTATATACCAGGAGTGGCAATCTTTTCAAAGTGGCTGGTCAAGTTTTGATCTGCACAGTAGGATAAAGGGAAAGCCCGTTCAGTCTCAGTCTCGTGAGCGGTGGGGGGAGAAATGTGTGCCAGCCACCATCACTCAGTAGAGGGTAGATTCCCCAGGCAGCAGGGAGGGGCTTAGAGGTAGCAGCCGGCCAGCGAAAAACCACCTACATGCAAACATGCCACAGATGCCAACCACTAGTATAACTGCACCCTTTCTCCTTAAGAAAAGAGTCAATGTCATCACATACACAAAATCTGTGTTCCTCATGGGCGTGCTGCAACTGTTCCACCTACCAAAGGAATAAGGTGTAAGTTACCGTTTCTACAGCAGCCAGGCTTGGTCCACAGCAGTGACAGTCACGATGAGTCGGCTCCTGAAAACCCTCTACTTATAGTATTGATCATATTTTCAAGTTAACCAGCTCAAAAAGGCAGGATAAACACCACCTTAACCAATTAAATCTGAATTCAGTGCCAAATATGCACCCAGTGAGTTCATTCAAGGAGTTACCAGAAAGGTTACAAGGCATGCAAGGCACATTTGTCAGTCTTCCTTTTGTAAGACTAAAACCAAGATAGGCTTCTTTGAAAATAATCTCATTTAGAACAAACCAAACAGAAACTTGGCACATGCGCAAAAAAGTGAAATGGATTTGGTAGCAACGAATGACATCACAAAAGTTGAGGAAAATGAGTACACACAACTGATACTCTGAAACAAATGGGAAAGGAAGTAATCCATAAATTGCTTAATGTAATTTATTAAACCTGTCCTCAGTCTCATGGTTTTCTAAATACCCTGCTGTTTCTCCAGGATTGTTCAGTTAGTCTTCATATTATTTGTTCTGAGAGGCCCTACAAAGATAGCACTGAAGATAAGCACTTAGCTTAAGAACAAAACCATCAACTCAAGAACAAGATACTAATATGAAATGAGACTCCAGAGTCTGCTCTGGCACAAACACGGATTGTGATGCCAGGCTGTAATTGCTCTTCAGTCTGAGCCGGCCAAGACCCAAGGAAGTCTAAGGAGTTGTCTTTTAACTCTGGTGGAAGATGATACAGATGTAACTTCATATTAATCAGGGATGAAAGATCTGTATTAGTTGTATGACAACAGCTTTGGTCTCTGCTCTGTAGATTACCAACCACAGATGGTTAACGTGGCTACAAACTCCCAACACTAAGTGTTAGGTTCTTGAAACGTAACCCCACAGGGACACTTCCTTACACAATTCCAGCCCTTCTCAAAATACAGTCCCAAGGCCAAGAGTTCTCAAAAGTAATGTCTAAGATGAGTATTCAGGTCTCTCTTCTTCTTAAGATACCTTAACCCACTGATACCCTATTATAGCTGCATGTCTGGTTAAGAATAAAACTATGCATTGAACACCAGCTGCATGATATACAAGTTACATTTCATTGTGAAAACAAAAGCATTATCACCATTTATCACTGAGAAAACTAAGGCTCACTGAGGTAAAGTGGCTTCCCCAAGGTTAAGCAGCTAACATGGGACTCTCTTCACTACTTACTTAGGCTTTATGGGATCGAACGGCACCTCTTCCAATAGATCATATATGTAATTATTATATATTTCAATATAAGAGACAAATACACCATAGACGCTGTCTTCATCAACCTCTTCTGCTTTGCAGAAATCTTGCACATTTATCATATCTGCAAACTCTGGGTCTACTTGTCGTCTGAAAAAAG
The DNA here is from genome assembly GCF_009762305.2 of Zalophus californianus. Taxonomy (NCBI): domain Eukaryota; kingdom Metazoa; phylum Chordata; class Mammalia; order Carnivora; family Otariidae; genus Zalophus; species Zalophus californianus. The sequence goes on along the minus strand of NC_045600.1, from coordinate 109,040,766 downwards.
AAAAAAGCCAAAAAGTCTGTTCTTTCACATTGAGTCAGTATCAAAAGTAAATTATCTCAAGAGGAAACTAAAAGATGTAAGTTAAAAGACCTGTCACTGCAAGCAGAAATGCACAAAGCAATCTATTGATACTCATGGTCAGCCAACAGTACCACCCCTCCCCCCCGCCTATGTCCTTATAGACACACAACCCCGGCTTTTCTACCCTCTCCCACCCAGAGTGGCACCTTCTCTAAACAGAAATTCAAGGACCGTGTGCTCAAAACCAGAGAGAAAATCTGAGCAAATAAACTTAATGAAGAACATTCCTCAACTTTGATCTCACTACAGTCAACTCTCAGACCAACTCCCCTTCATGTTCATCATTCCCTATGCCTGAGAAAGCCACCAGACAGGGTTCCCCTTAGGCTAGTGTCACATTGAATGTAATTACTTACTTGCTAGAGGGGGTCTTTGGATTGGGCATGGCTTCTCTTTTCTGCCGTTCTAACAAGGCGTCAACTTCACACTGTATATCCATGCTATTCCTGTCATTAGATTTAAAAACCTGAAGTGGGGGTAAAAATCAGACCATGATTTTTTAAGAATTTGACTTAAATAGCAAGAAACATATTTGAGAAATAAGAAACATTTACTACTTAAGGTTTCAAAATGTATCCAGTGAATTGTTTTTCCTTTAACACTACTGTATCCACAGGTCTCTTGGTCCCTGTGCCCTCAAGTGAAATTACACTTACATATCGTTTAGCTTGAAATGACCCTATACTGTTAAAGATCATGTCCAAACAACGAGGAAGCAGACCTCCTTCCCCTGGAGAACCAGTCATCGTGTGAGTTTTTCCACTTCCTGTCACGCCATATGTGAAAAGGAGACCTACAATGTAGCAAGTCACATGGAGTTATATACTGAAAGTCACACTGGGTTATATCTTAAAAGTCCTCCACTTTTAATATTTCTTCATTGTATTAAGAAACACTTAAAATTAACCAGCTCAAAAAAGCAGGCTTTAGGGGTGCCTGGGTGGCTCAGTCGGTAAAGCATCCGACTCTTAATCTCAGCTTAGGTCTTGATCTCAGGGTGGTGAGTTCAAGCCCTTCGTTAGGCTCCACGCCCAGGGTGGAGCCTACTTAAATCAAAATTAGAAATTTTAAAAAGTAGATTTTATACCACCCTAAGAAATCAAATCTGAATTCAAGGCCAAACATAACCAAATATGTAAGTATCAAAAAAGTTTTTTCAGAGGGGGACAAAAAAGGAAATGTAACAAAAACTCCAATAATCATACCATTTTTGCCATGAATGAGGTCATCTACCAAGGGATTAGCCACAACATCAAAGAGCTCCTTCTGGGTGGTATGAATGCCAAATACTTGTTTAAATGAATACTGAGTCTGTGAAGAAGAAAAAAATAAAAAGCCTATGAATGGAATTTCACTCTATCTAAGCTAGAAATACATCCGTTTAAATGTATTCAGATGTTTCTTAGTGAACATTTAAGATCTAGACACACAAAGAAAAAACATGAAGTCTTTAAACTTGGAACCCTTAAAAAAGTCATGACATAACTCAATTATACCCCTTATAAAGAGAATGCAGAAGTCTTAAGTCCACTAATGCTTCACAGACCAAGGCTGATTTTGGACAACAAAGATCAAAATTATCATGACTCAGTCACAGACTTATGAAATCATCAAGCCTTTCTCCATATACTAATTTACCACTTGCTCTTTTAAAATGCCATAGCAGCATAAAACCCGTGTTTTTGGTGTACCATTTTAAAATCAGAAATGAACTGTAAATATAATCTCATCTGAGTTTTTCTATGAAATAAGTTTTAATTGTTACCTTTAAAAAAGTCAGTACTTCAATTATCAAATCTCTATCAAAATATGGTTATTATAACGCTGTAACTATATTACCAAAAATATTACCAAACTCCTATTTGGAAAATTTGACTGGGGACTGAGGTATATATAAATTTATTTTCAGGTAAACTAAATTGTCCTAATTATCCAGAGCCTGAAGTTCTCTTATTTCTGTTTTTGTTATTTTTTAGTTTTTTTGTATTGTAGACATTACAGTTGTTTCTGTGACCTTCCTGAATTTCGCAGTTTTTACTTCACGAAGGTCAGTGCTTGCTAAGTTATTTGTTACATGAGCATTCACTAGAATTCATTATGGATTATAGCCTTTGTCAAGCAGCACCCCCTTTCCTGTTTTATACCTTTGTCCTTAAATTCAACCTGTACAGATATCACTATCATGACCCTTATGTTTTTAAAATTAGCAGTTCTGTCCCCTCAAAAGGAGACGTGTCTAGAATAGTACTCAAACATACACTAATACAACATGTGCCAAGCACTGCCTTCGCCTGGCAGTGAATCATTTCACTCTTACCTTCGATTACATACTATTATTATGCTCATTTGATAACTTGTTAAAGGTCACACACCTGCTTCAGCTAGGCTAACTCTCACTTCGTGGAAGGTTTTATTCCAATCCTGTAAAACAGCTGTAGAGTTCACAAGAAGAACAAAGAATCTTAGAATGGAAAGGATACACATAAATAGTGCTGACAGATCAGTCAGATGACCTCCAAGTTCTTGTGAACAAACCCCTCCTTACCAGGAAAGAAAACCAAGGCCCAGAGGAGGAACTTGCCCAATCCTATGGTGCTGACTGGTACCCCAGCCGTTTCCAGGCCAGCGCTGCCTTCTGTGACAAGGCAGTGAGGACTGCTAATCCCCACCAAGCTTTCTGTCTACTTATACATATGAAATTAATCTAATAGAGAAGTGAAGTTCTTCACAGTAAGGCAGTTCTCGATTATTTGACATCTTTGAAGGCCCACTCCTCCACGAAGCCTTCCCAGACTATTCATTCATGCTTCATCCATATTCACTGAATGGGGAACAGGACAGATAAGGTACATACCCCCGCCCAAGCTTACATTAGAGCCGGGGAAAGAGACAATAAACGTATCTCTTGATGTGCTAAGTGCTTTCAAGGAAGCACATAAAGGGCAGACCAGGACAGAAGCAGGGAAGACTGCCGCTTCTGATACGGTAGTCTGGACACTCTCTCTCAGGAGGTGATGTTTAAGCTGAAATCCACAGATGAGGAGCCATCGATGACAAGAGCCAAGAGAAAGAAAAGTCCCTGCCAAGAGAACCGCCCTGAAGCAGGATCCGGGCTTAACCAAGGAACTCAGAGGACTAGATGACTAGCAAGAGATGACCATGGAGAAAGAGGAAAGCAATTAAGCAGGATTTTGCCCATTTAAAGACTTTATGCCTTGAAAGATTTTAAACAGGAAAAGGGTCAGATCAGTTTTACACTTTAAAAGATCTCTCTGGCGGCTCTGTGGAAAATGGACTGGAGAGTAAGATTCAGAGATGAAGCAAGCAGTCCAGTTAGATTTCAAAGTATGGTCAGCAAGCCAGTGCCCCTCTGGGAACTGTTTTGTTTCCTGTCTAGAAGGAGAGAATTAGAGAAATCTGGAGTAAGTTTAGAAACTTCTGTAGCCATTTGACATGGCTGCCACATCCCAGCATGGCATCACTAGGCTCATCTCATTGAACAGATTATCAAATCACTTCTCTGTGGACTAACTCAGATGGCAAAGCTACATGAAAGTATCAGTCACGGTAAACTGAAAATCTTAAAAAGCTGTTCCTTCACCACAGATCATTTGAGAAGCACTAGTCTTGGTAATTATAATAGCAAGGACAAGACAGGCGGTGGCAGTGGAGATAGAAACAGAAGGACAGTTTCACATTGGAGCAGAACTGACAGAATGGGATACGAGCGGGGACACATGGTGCTACCACTGACTGAGAGAAGACAAGGGAGGAAATGATTCAGAGTGGGGGGGAATCAAGAGTTCCTTTGGACACGTAGAATTTGAGATGTCTATATGACAAACAGTGGATCTTCAAGTTTAGAGGTGAGAAAAAGTCTAGGCTGAAGACAGAAAAAACTCCAGAATTATTATCGTATAACCAACATTTAAAGCCGTGGGAAAGTGTGGCAAAGAGAGCCCTGGGTATAGCCCACCCCACTACTGAGAGGCTGGAAAAGGAAGAGAAGCCCGCAAAGGGTGGACGGTGAGAGCCGAGAACATGAAGGCTTGGACAGGAGACGGGAGAGGGCTTCGCGAGGGACGGTCCTGCTGGGAAACAGATGATGAGGACAAGAGGTGTCCATCCCATATGAGCAGTCCAGAGGCCACTGTAGGCTTGTGACAAGCTCACAAGTGCAGGGTGCACGGGAGTGAAAGGCTGCTGGAAAGCAGAGACAACAGTCTGAATCTGCTTCCTCCTGCATTGCCATCGTCCATCTCTTTCAGCACACAGGTCTGTCTGCCATCTGTGCCTCCAGCTCAGCTGTAAGCCCCGTAAAGGGAAGGATTGTGCCTTACTCATTTTTGAAAATCTCTTTCTGCCCTGCAGCTTTAGTGTAATGTTTGTGGAACAGAACTAAACTCACTTTGCTCAAGATTTTACTAAAAAAGAACACTTCATGAAAATACACAATGCCTGTTGCTATTTTAATATGCACAGGAAATTGTATGCATGTGTCTGTGTGTATAGCCACCTAGCACAATCATTCATTAAACGATCCCTAACCCATGCTCTTAAATAATCCAGTACAAGAAATTAACTTGTAAAAGCAATCCTCTAAACTCAAATGTACCAAACATATGCCTATGCACACTTTATATATGGTGGTTATAGGTAAGTAAACAAGTTTTTCAAAAAAGTGGAAACGTGAATTGTGTTAAATGTAAACAATGGTAAAGGCCTTCCGGAGAGAACATCTCAAGTGAAAACAGCTTGGTTCCAAATGGCAATTACCTCCTTATAGTCCCCATTTCGGTTGAGTCTGTAACCCTCAGGAGTATGAAGCTGAACGGTTGTATTATTGATCACTTCTATGCAGCACTCTTGATCAGGAAGGCTCAGTGGGCGCACCCTACAGTACACCTGAAATTACAGGAAGGTGCTTCCAGAACAAAGGTTGACTACTTTTCATTTAAGCTTCCCATTCATTCATCCGACACTTGGTTTCTCAACATAAGAGATTTATATGAACTTAGAGCTATGAAAACCAAAACTTGCTACCAGAAATTGTCTGATGTAAACAGATATATCAGATACAAGGGATTTTAAATACACATACAATTAAAACAAATTTGGATAACAAAAGCATCAAATCACACAGCTTCTCTACACTATTATTATACTGGCACAAATTGAATAAAGCTATATACTACCATTAATACAAACATTTCTAAAATTAATAACATCATACAATGAGAATTTTTGAAAAGCTGTTAGAATTTTTTGAAATTGGATGTCAAAGAAAACTGGGCAGCTTAACACTTAATATACAAGTAAATATATACAAATAAGTATAATAATATACATATATACAAATAACCGCAACATCCAAAACACGACTTCTCAATCAGTGATAGGGTTAAGGAAAAACTGTTCAGCCGTATGTGCAAAGTATCTGGTTCCCTCAACTTAAAAGAAGAGACACATTCCAGTGCCAGTGAAGGAGAGAGAGAAAAATATCTCAGAGCAAACCAACCTTCTTTTATTTGCCATTTGCCTTTAAAAGCAAGTTCCCAAGCCTGAAACTCATGAAATACATGCAATTATGATTAGTTACTAGACTGAATTAAACTGTTCTACACCAGAGTCTTTATGAAGCGTGCCATCAGTTACTATTTAACAGCCCTGAAGATGGGAGAGGATGCTCATCCAAGCAGAAATTTCCCTGCCTTCCGAGAAAGCAGGAAGAATTCTCCGGGACAGTGGAAGAATATTTTTCATTATCTAACTTTTCAAATTATAATTAGTTATAGGAGTATGCAGATGACAACCAAAGACTTCATTTTACTGGACTGTGAATCCCCCATAGAAACAAAATTTTAAAGCTGGAACCAGCCTTACCTATTTCACTAAATGTTTTCAGACTCTGCTTCCACATCTCCATCCTTTCCAAGTATATACAGAAGACAGAAAAGGACTGAACACACACAGACACACACACACACACACACACACACACACACACACACACACAAATTTATAAGGAGACCTTACCCCAACTGGGTCTTTAAGACTCGTTTGGGATCCTTTCTTCACTAGAAGTTTCCTGGGCGTCTTAGTCCTCCTGGTCATAGGTTAAAAAAAAATTCAGTTCAAAATAACATACAAAAACCTCACCTATAATTCATACAGAGACAACCTTCCTAGGGTTTATAAAGTTCTCCCTTAGCAGTTCGAAAACATTACACCCCAACATAAGAATAAGCTGCATTAGAAGAAAGTTTATAGCACACAATGCAAAAGTAAGGATAACTGGGTTCAGGAGATGGTTTCAGTACTAGATAATAGTTCTATATTTAAAATAGCTTGCATTTTTTCTTGAAGGACAATTTTACAGAAGCACTACAAATTTGAAAAATCTACAGATAATTGACCACACTTATCTTGAAGGCATTTATCTATGCGCACAAGCACACACACTGCCCCAACAGCCATTGCCAAGGCAGACTGGCAAGGATTAACTTCACCAAATGATAAAAAAGTAGATGGGGAAATCCATTCTTTGATCAACATCTGTCTATACTTTTAAGAAACAATTGTTTATTGAGTTCTCCAAGCTATCATCCTTTGTCCCCAAACAAAATTTAGTCTCCAACCTGCCATTTCTTTATCTCTTAGAATCCAAAGATATTTTGACTTCACCAATTTCTCTAGCATGCGGCTTTCCTCCAAGGCAACCCCCACATTTATCTACAGTGCAGATGAACGTTTAACACTAAAAGTAAGTGTAATTATTGGCATGGCCTACAGATTATTAAATATTTTCTCAACACATTCCGAGATGAAACAAGCAAATCAGTGTTTTCAGTACAAAGTATTGTGGTTTTCCTTAAACTCCAAAAAATAAATTTTTTTTAAGATAAAAGACTTTGACTTTGACCCCTTAAGAAAACCAGCTGCGTTTGGCAAAGTATTGCTTTACCCAGGAGCGGTCCGGACGCGGTGCAGCGCGGACGCCGGGGCTGGGACAGGAATGCGGGCTTGGGCGCTCGGGGGCGGGGCGGGGCTGTCAGCCGGCCCAGACTCCCGCCACGGTACCTGGTCTCGACGGCCTCCAGGCCACGGGCTGGGCTCGGAAGAGCACGCCGCGCTCGCGGGGGGCCAGGGCCCTCCAGGGTCGGAGGCCGCCCGGCGCCCCCAATACCAGGGCACAGCCCCGCGGGGCGACGCCCCCGCCAGCCCCACCCGCGGCAGACTGCAACCTGGGCGCGCCGGCGGCCGGGCGGGAAAGGGGCACTTCCTTAAGGGCTGGCGGCGGCGGTCCCGGAGCCAGGCGCGTGGCACCCCGGCTGACGGGAGCCCACCCGGCCCAGGGCTCCCCGTTCCCCCCACTCCCCCGACATGGGCCGGCCTCTCCTGCCCTCGGGAGGCGGGGGCGGGACGCCGGACTCCGGCGCGAGGGGGAGTCGTGGAGGGCGCGCCGCGGACCGGTCCCCGCCACCCGGGCTCCCCCCTTCAGCGGCCTACGCGGGGGCTCCCACTTTGGGGGCCGCGGCCCGGACAGCACGGGGCTCGGTGCAGACCGAGGAGACGCCAGCCCCAGCCCCGCGGCCTGGTACTCACGCCGGCTTCATGGCAGCGGGCTCCGTGCTGCCCGGACGCGCGCGCGGGGCGCCGGGCTCGATCGGGCGGGCTGGCGAGGGCGGCGGGCCACAGGGTCGGACCGCGGGAAGCGGGACAAGGCGGCTGAGGCGCGGCGCTCCGGGAAGCCGGCAAACGCCGCCGAGGGCCCAGGTGAGCTCGCGCCCGGCGCATTTCAAACGGGCCAATCAGCACCCGCCCGCGGGGAAAAGGGCGGGGCCTCGGAGGAAATGACTGCTCTGCCGGAAATGGCGCTGGTCTCCTAGGCGACCGCCGGACCGGAGCGCGCGGCGTCTGGGTGTCAGGGCTGCGGGGCTGGAACGGGGACCTCCGACGTAGTAAAATCCAACCCTTCCCCTTACCCAGGAGGAAACTGAGGGTTTTTTTTTTTTTCCTACAGCACAAGAAGTCCAATGGAAGGGCAAGTCCAGGGTCGACTCGGAGGTCAAAGGCGTTCCGGCACAGGAGTGCCCTATTCTCGTGCTGTGCCCTGCATCTTCCTCCCTCCCTGGCTTCCACATCACCTCATCATGTTGGATTTCGTTCTCTCCTTCACCTTTCCTGGGTTCTACCTTTCTGGTTCCTCCAGCTCTTTCGTACATACACATTGTGTTATGAAATTCTTAACAATGTTTGATCCTGGGCGTTGTTCAAAAGAAAACCACAGGCCCAAAGTGGAGTCCCTCATACCAGGCCAAGTCACCAAAAAGGGCCTTACTCTCTAACCTAAGTGCAGTTTCTACCTCCCCCCAAAACGTAGCCTGAACCGGTCAGTCAGGAACTTTCCCGTCAGCAGCCGCGACGACGTCTTCTCCATCTCCCCTCTCCCCCAGCCCCCCACTAAAGGAAGAGGAGATGGTCCTCAAAGTAAGACCCCCTGCCCTTCACCCTGAGGGAAGGTGACCTGGCCTGAAACAATCCTATCTTTTCTTTCACTAATGATTTCCTTTTCCCACCCTCCTTCCTATAAAAACCTTTCGTTTTGTACAGCTCCCGGGAGCATCTCTCTGCTTGCTAGACGGAATGCGGCCGATTCATGAGTCACTTAATGCAGCCAAGGTGATCTTTTAAATTACTCAGTTGAATAACCACTCTTCTCAGATGAACGGATTCTATCCCACTTCGACATCTGCCCCTAAACTAATGGCTATCAAATATGCATCCACACTGTGCCCTCATGGGGCTCTACTCCCACCTCCTCAACCAGGCACTAGTTAAATAAACATAATTTCCTTGGGCCGTGCTGTTCTACATAAAGATGTTTTTTCCTAATGCCTTTATTGCTTTTTTATATATGAGTCTTTGAACCATCAGAACTTTGTTGTTAAATGGCAGGTTGGGATTTGTATTATTTAGGAATTAGGCATCACTGCTGGCTACTTACCTCTTAGTTACCCTGCAGTCTGGCTTTGGCCTCAGTCTCTCCATTGGAACTCTTCTCATTGAGACCACCATCTCTTTGACGCTAAACCTAATTGACCCTCTCCCCACCCCTATCTTATTGGACCTCTCAACAGCACTAAAAAATATTTATTCTTCTTCTTTTCCTATGCCTTTTTTTTTTTTCCTCCTAGCTCTCTAAGCCCATCTTTCTCAGCACTCATTTATGAGGTGTGTTGTTTGTTTTGGGGATTTTTGTTTTGTTTTGTTTTTTGTCCCTTAAATGTTGTAGCTTAGGGTTTTGACCCGGTCGCTAGCTGAGGCCTCGCCTCAGGCACTCCCAGTCACTCCCAGGGCCTCACATACCATTCAAATTTGTTCTCGGCTGCAGACCCATATGTCCACTGTCTTCTGGATTCTGCACTTGGGTGTCCCACAGGCACCTCATACCTACCGCACCCTAATCTCTTCCCCTGAACCTGCTTCCCCTCAGTGGGTGGTATCACCATCTACCCAGCCACCCAAGCCAGGGTCCCAGGTACCATCTTTGACTTTTGCCTCTCCTTCTGTTCCAGCATCCACTCACCACTCTTGACAGTTCTGCCTATTAAATAGCCTTCGACCCTCTCCTTCCACTTCTCTCCATCCCCTTGGCCCCTACCGTGTCTTGTCTGGATGACCGCAACAGTAACGAACAGGCTTCTCTGCTGCTACCCTCCAAAATCCACTTGTAAAACCACAGATCCGGTCATGTCACCCTCCTGCTTGTTAAAACCACAGTACCTCCCCAGGGCTGGACAGCCCCCAAGGGCCCCGAGGCTCTTCTTCTCCAAACCCATCACTTATCATTGCCCCCGGCACCCCTCCAGGCACGTGGCCCTTCAGAGCCCCAGGCTCACGTAGCAGTCCTGCCTTCCTCTGACACTGCCTCCTTACCCTCAGTTCTCAGCAGATCTTCGTCAATGACCTGGCACTGGATGCTGAACCCCTACTCTATACCCCCAGCCCCCTGCACCCCGCCAGCACGTGTTGCTTTGCTTCCGAGCTCCCATCCCAGTCTGGTCACTGTTCCTTATTGTGTCCTCTACTGGCTTATCCCCAAAGCCTCGCTAGGTGGCGCTCTTGCACCCCAGCGCCCAGCAATTTACCCTCTTGTAAATGTTGGGAAGGAATAGATGAATCCCTCCCAGTTGAGGACCCAGTTACCTGGAGCCCCCACCCCAGCTTTTCTTCTGGCCAGTTTCTTCTTCCTCACTTCTATCCATACTAAAGCTCTTATTTTCTTAAAAAAAAGAAAAAAGGCAAAAATGAACACAAAACAAAACAAACAAACAAACAAAAAAAAAAAACAGGCATCTCAGACCTAACACAATCTTATCTCTTCCCCTGAAGGGTTCCCCATAGCCAGTAAAAGATTTGCACTTTCCCCTAGAATTAGAGATCCAGACCAGGGGTAATGGTAGGAGACAGGGAGGTAGTAGAGCCGGGAGGTTTCTACTAAGATCAGGTTATGGAGTATAATTTATGTCCAGTAAAATCCACCCTTCTCGGTTGTACTGTATGTATTTGACAAACAAAAATACAAAATGTATTTGACAAACACAGCATCCTGTAGCCACCACCATCAGATGTGTAATACCCCCACCACTCCAAAACTTTCTTTGTGCTGCCTCTTTGTGGTCAATCACCTTCCGCTACCCCCAGCCCTTGGCAACCACTTTTCTGACTTCCTCCCTTAGAGTTTTCTCTTTTCAGGGGGCCTCCTCTAGCTGGGCAAAATGCTTTTGAGATTCACACATACGTTGCACGTATCAGTAACATGTTCCCTTTTTACTGCCGAGTAGTAATCCCTTGTATGAATACATGACAGTTTATCCATCCACTAGCTGATGGACATTTAGGTTCTTTCCACCCTTTGGCAATTGTGGTCTAATTATTTGCATAAAGGTCTTTAAGTAGATAGGGATTTTCATTTCTCTTGGGTGGGACTGGTGGTCTCATCATAAGTGTAAGTTTGACTTTATTAAGAAACTGCCAAACTGGACTGGGAGGGTTCTGTGCAAATCACAGGGGAGAGGCTGACTTCACCAGATGGAAACTGTAATTAACTCAAACACCCAGCTACATGAGTCCAGCTGCGGGAACCGTATAACCACTAGTGACCAGAAACTGCCAAAGCCTAGAGTGTTTGAGGGAAGGTGGTACAATGAAGAAAGGGATACCTGTGGCACTTCCAACACACTCAACACTGGGGTGCGCTCTCATGGCCCAGCTGTTCACTCCCAGTGGCTAGGGCAGCATTGAAAATGAATGACTGGATGTTAATGTTTTACAGACTCAAAATACAATAAAATCAGCAAGCCGGGGGCGGGGGGAGGGAGGTTGTAAAATTGATACAAAAAGAAACAAATGATCTGAACCATATTTCAAATGAATAACATACACATAAATGGGCCATAACTTAACACAAGTAATTTAAACTATTGAGACCATATGCCCTCAGGCTCAAGACAAAAAGAACTTGAAACATATACTGAATTCTAATTAGTAAGCCTTTTTGCAGACATGAGTTGGTAATTCTGAAACGACATTCTGTACATTCTAAGATTGAGCAAATAATACATTGTGGATAACGGGAGCCACGTTTCTCACTGTGGGAGAAGAGAGTTATATAAATTGCAAAAGGGGGAAGGATGAAGAGTGCCTGAGAAGTCTCTTTTTCTTTTTTTAAGATCTTATTTTTAAGTAATCTCTTACCCCCAACATGGGACTCAAAACTACAACCCCGAGATCAAGAATTGTGCTCTATCAACTGAGCCAGCCAGACACCCCAGTACCTCGGAATTCTTCATACTATTTTTCCAAATGTGAAAAAAAAGAGAAAAGAACAGTTGGACTAGACCAGTGTTTCTTAAACTCCCTTATATTAAAAATCACTTGGGGCTTTTGATAAAAATTTAAAACTCTAGGACTACTTTTCCCTCCCAAGGTTTTCTGCATCTATCCATTTGGGCCTGACAATGTGCATTTTACATCATCAAACACATTTTTGAAAGGCTGGATTAAATTATCTTGGAGGTTCCTTGTTCCATGCTTTAGAGGAGGCAAGAATTAAGCCAATTTTAGAAATCTGTTGCCCCGAGTGAAGAGAATGGGTGTGGCAACTCTCTCTTTGTCTGAAATACATGTATTAGAGAGTTGAAGCATTCATACAAGTACCAAGAGGACAGAGGAAACCCCCCCTGCACAATCTCCCAGGGAGAACATCCAGGAGAAATTCCATAATTCTTCAAAGGTCAAATGATCCATACATTTTTCTAGAGTTACACATTTTGGAATGAGTGGCTTGATTTCCATCCTTCTAACAGGACAAGTACTTACTGGTCTTGGGGCCTTTGCCTATATGCCACCTCGACCCAAAACACCTGCCCGGCAACATGCTGGCAAAGTGGGCCCTTTTTTGCCCATCAAGGCTCTCCTCCAATGTCAGCTTCTCAGGGTGGCTGTCCAATCTCACCTGCCCTGCCCCTCCCACCTCCATTTCTCCTCCAGGCTTATTTCCTTTAGAGTACTCACCACTATCTGAACCGATCTATCTTTTCCTACTGACAATCAGCACATTTCCTCCACACAAGTGAGGTGGCTTTCCCTCACTTCTCCTATCCCCAGCCCCTAAAACAGTGTTCATTCTATATATATCAGGCGCAAAATAAATATTCACAGAGTGATTTAGCAATGCACACGTGTATAGGAATCTCTTTCTTACAACGAATGAACGCGTTTGCAGTGATAGGTGAAACATCAAATCAAGTGGGAAATAGGTCTTTATTGTAATAAATAAATTTTATTTTCTTTCTCCCACACAATTTAAGAAAACCAGACATTGCTGTAAGTTGGAAGAACATCTGAGTTTGGAAATGGGTCTTTGCCTTTTCGGCCATGATGCATTGTTGACTAGAAAATCAGAGGCTGGCATTCAACTAATATGTTATAAAGTGTTGTCATACAGTGTTAATAGCTGTTTCATATAGTGCCATGGCCAAAACAAATCTGGGACACAATAGAGCCAAATGAAGGGTCTCTCCAACACATGCGACCTCACCGTTCTCTTCCACCTTGCCTTCCTTAGAACTTCGCACATGAGCTGGGTTCCACAACAAGCACTTTGAGAAAGACTACAGCAGACCAAATATTTAGACCACTTTGTACTCGAATGATTTCTAAAACCTCCCACTTCTCATTCTAATCCACAGTGACAAATTCCTTTTCTCTCCAAAACTGAGCAATGGAAAGTGAAACTCTTAAGATGAGCGGAGGAAGGTGAAGTTGACCACATGGCCTCATTCGAACACATTCAAGTTTTATCCCAACTGTAGCATCTGGGAAATTTTGGAGTAGTGTTTCTCAAGAAAGGGGAGGAAGAACGGGGACATCCCATCGGGTGTCTGTCACCCCCCACAAAATCCCTTTTGAGGCAGTGGCGTGGCGAGCAGTCCCTACCAATGGAAGAATGGCGTATCTCCAGGGCGAATTGAGACACTCAAAAAACGCTGAGAGCCGCTACACGAAAAGACCTCTTCCCAGTGAGGTCTTCGGCTTATCCAATGCCAGCCTTTTTGACTTTCTGGGATGGCTTACACAAAACTCTACCCCCATTACTCTTAATACCTAACAGTAATTAATATATGTGAACCCATTTTCCACATCTAGAAGTTTCCAAATCAGTATATTGGAACTGTTCTCAAATTTTAACTTGTAACACTGTCCAAAAGTATACCATGGGACTAAGTTTACCGAACATCTAAAAACATTATGAAACCCTGCTCCTATTTTGTGGATTTAACATTTCTTTTCCATTTAACATTTCTTTTGCAGTATGACGAAAAAGCCACATAACCAAAAATTAAATAATCTAAAGGTCCTTCAGATGAGTCACCTATTACCTTTCAACTATTTCTGAGCTAAACAAAGAACATTATTTTACTCTCTCTAAATAAGAGATATTAATAAAGCTTCATGTCTTTGGCATTACTAGAATAGGGTATTTAAACTCTGTACTTCTCAGCATAAAACTGCAGTTACAGCAAGATGAAACGGAAGCCCACAGACCCTGCTGGAGTAAAATTCCACTAACTAACAGTGTCAGATCATTGCCAAAAACGAAATTTTGTCATGCAACGGCAATTAATGTATCAAAAATTTACCAGCCCATATAATTTTATCAGTCTAACTTCCCCAGAGGAAGTAAACAGATAATAAAACTAATGAAATCATATTTCTTGACCACTCTCATCCAATATAAATTTTTACTTGTCCTTAGAGGATTAGATGATGAGCTATTCACAAGGCCATTTGGGTTTCTGGGCCAGTTAACCATAGAGGCAATATTCTAAGATATGGGGGTGTTCCTGAGTCAGCAAAGAAGATCCTGCTTTGTGATGGACAGCCCCTTAAGTCATTAGCAAGTGCAGATCAGGGGTTGATGGGCCTCTGTTAAAAACTGTTCAGCATCAGCATTTCCGTACTCTCTGAAAACACCATGAAATACTAAACTTTAACTCCTGATGCAAAAGATGAGAAAATGCTCAGGCTCATGCAGAGTAGAAAGCAGGGGAAACATCCTTAGGTGGGAAGTCGCTGAAAATTAGGTCAATCCCAGCAAAGCTGATAGGCCCAGTGCCTTCTGGAATTCGCGAGGAAAGCATCTCTTCAAGTTTGGCCTGGGGCCCTTCTGCATTAGAATCACCTGGGGACTTGCTCAGATTTAAGGCAAACCTCCTCTAAAGGACCTACATTTTAAACCATGTACAAATGCAGAATCTCCTGACTTTGCCAGGAAATCTGCATTTGTCACAAACCCACCAAGCGTTTCTGATTCACGGTAAAGCTCGAGAATCACTACAGTTGACCAACCCTTTAGCAAGGTGTTAGCATCCTCTGCACATGACACTAACATCTGCAGCATTTAAAATGCTGAAGCGACATCAAATGTATAACATCCCCAAATATCGTGCTGCCACTCATTTAAAAGGTGACAGATGAACACAGCCAACTGGGCTTAAGTCAGCCAGCCCCCACCCATAACACAATGGACCCGTCCTACACGATACTGTGCAGCATCAAACTGGCAATGAGAAAACAGAGAAAAACACAACGTGGACACCCAGCCATGTGGACTTCTAAGAAGATCCAAATCCACATGACATGGGAATTGGCACTTTAAGGCAGAACAGACTTGTGGGAAAGAGGACTCTTTCTATTCATTCCCTTCACTACGTGGGGAAAGAAGACCCTTCCCCAAACCAGGTCTCTCCATTCTGGAGTGCTTGCCCTGTCCCCAGAGCTCCCACAGACCCAGCTTCCTCTTATTCAGGCTCCTTACACTGATCTTTCTGGCTCGTCCCTCCCACTGCGGACCTCTTAGCAGATGCAGTGCTATGTGGAACTCATCAAATGAAGCAAGTTCCATTTGCAAAGGGTAATACTACAAGGGTGGTAAAGCTTCATTCAAGTGTTTAATAGTCAAGCTACTAAATACAAGGGTGGTATGCTTAATCCAACTGTTTAAATAGAATTGAAAAACCCATTTTAAATCAATTTAAAACTTAATGAAATGTTAAGAATCTGCCCAAACAAGGACTTACTTGAACCCATCTTCCCCTTTTAAAATCATAATATAGCATCAGTGCACCTCTAGAGAAACTTCCCCAGTTCAATATCTTGTTGACATGAACCCACTCAAAAATGCTAAGACATCAGCCATTGTGAATACTTTCGACCTTTGGAAACAGGCACCCTGCCCCTGGCTTATGGTGGTTAGGATGTTGTAGCTTAAGGTTGACATCTGGCACGAGAAGCACATGGTCTGAATCACGTTTCTTTTTTATGTAATTCTGGCTCAGGAATCCGATACAGAGCAGCTGAGAAATAAATTATGTTGCTGAGGCTGAAGATGAGGCACAGAAGGATGGCTCCAGTTATCTGAGGGAAAGACAGGGGCCTGGAGTGGGCCAGGAGCCATTCCTTCCTCAGAGCCTTGTCCAGAAGTATGGCTTCCATCTGCATGTGAGTGGCCAGTATCACACACACATGGAACAGCTGGTGACTGTGACCTACGGCAAACACAGAAAAGGCCACCAAGATCAGCAATAAAAAAGGAACAGATTGTTGATACTATACCGTGACCTGCAGGCCAGACACGTTATGCTGGGTGAGAGAAGCCAGGCACCAGAGACCACGTACTGACAGATTCTGTCTACATCACACATCCAGAAAAGGCCAATCCACAGACATGAGGTAGATTAGTGGTTGCTTCAGACAGGGGGTCAGAATTGGGACTAACAGTACATGGGCATGAGGGATCTTACTGGGGTGACGATAATGTTCCAAAACTCATTTATGGGGATGGTCGTACAACTTGTAAGTCCGCTAAAAGTATCGCTGAATTGTATACTTGAAATTAGGGAATTGTTTGGTATGTAAAGTATGCCTCAGTACGTTTATTTTTTAAAATGCGGTGTGAGGGAAAAATCAAAAGGCCATCCGAGCAAACCAAGTCCATGTTTCGAACACCTTATCCACCAGTCCTGTATTTCACGTGAAGAGGTCTGGCATCGCGTTCTGCCAGAGGTCGCCTCTTCAGGGCCAGCACTCGTCGGCTCCGATTCTGACTTCAGTGCCAACGGAGAAGCCCTCCAGACTTTGTGTTGGCCGCTTTTGAGGTGGTCCTCTCCCACCTGCCGGTCAATCCCAGACACGACCGGGAGCTCTTCGTCCCCATGACCTGCCGGACCCTGGCCGGCCAGCTGTGAGTGTGCAGAGGGGAGGCGCCCGCAGAGGGGGCAGCGGTGGGCTGAGTTGGTAGTGGTGAGAAAAGGAGCCCATTGCCCGGGGCTGAGGACTGTGTGTGGGACAGACCTCAGAGACCAGAAGATGAGAAGACAGCACGGACAGCGCGTGTCACGGTCTGACTTGTGTCTCCCTCTCCCCAATTCCGAAGGTCGAGGTCCCAACCCCCCAGACCTCAGAATGTGACCATATTTGGAGATAGGATCTCTTAAAAAGACAATTACATGAAAATGAGGTCACTAGATTGGACCTCTGGTGACTGGTGTCCCTCTAAGAAGAGGAGGTAAGGGCCTGGGCAGGCACGTACACAGAGGAAAGACCACGTGAGGGGAGACAGAGAAGCGGGCGGTCCGCAAGCCAGGGAGAGAGGCCTCGGGAGCGCCCAACCCGGCCCCCACCTTGGTCTCAGCCTCCCGGCCTCCAAAATCCTAAGAAGATGCATTTCTGTTGCATAAGCCCCCCCGTCCGTGATTCTTTGTTAGGGCAGTCCTAGCACCCGAATACAACACAAGAGTTCAAAAAGGATTCTTTTCGGGCGGTGCGAGGGCTGCTGCACAGCTAGCAGAGCCGTGGTCCGGGCGGCAGCGCGTGCCCCGAGCTCTCCGCCTCCCCCCGCCCGCCAGCCCGCAGCCCCCGAGCCCAGCCCGCGGCCCCAGCAGCAGCGCCATGGCCCAGTGGGACGCCTACATCGACAACCTCATGGCGGACGGGACCTGTCAGGACTGGGCCATCGTGGGCTATAAGGACTCGCCCTCCGTCTGGGCCGCCGTCCCCGGGAAAACCTTTGTCAACATCACGCCAGCTGAGGTCGGTGTCCTGGTTGGCAAAGACCGGTCAAGTTTTTTCGTGAACGGGCTGACACTTGGGGGCCAGAAATGTTCTGTTATCCGGGACTCACTGCCGCAGGATGGGGAATTTACCATGGATCTTCGTACCAAGAGCACCGGGGGAGCCCCCACTTTCAACATCACTGTCACCATGACTGCCAAGACGCTAGTCCTGCTGACGGGCGAAGAAGGTGCCCACGGTGGTATGATCAACAAGAAATGCTATGAAACGGCCTCCCACCTGCGGTGTTCCCAGTACTGACCTCGTCCGTCCCTTCCCACCACCACTCCCCACGGCTTTTGCACCCCTCTCCTTCCCAGACACACACATACACCATTTTTATTTTTGGGGCCATTACCCCACACCCCTTATTGCTGCCAAAACCACATGGGCTGGGGGCTGGGGCTGGATGGACAGACACCTCCCCCTACCCAAACCCCTCCTGTGTGTGGTTGGAAAACTTTTTTGGGGGGGGTTTGTTTTTGTTTTTGTTTTTCTGAATAAAAAAGATTCTACTTAAAAAAAAAAAAGGATTCTTTCAGTAAAAAGAGAGAGAGAGAGGTTATACCCCCAGGACTTATGCCAGAGTAAGTATTCAATAACTGTGTCCCAGGAAGGGGGCAGCCTGGGCACCTGCGTTCCGGAGCAGAAGCAGAGTCGGGAATGGGAGTGTGGGAGCGAGAGCCCTCTCAGGTGGGTGGCCCGAGCTCCTTACCACAGCTCCTGCCGGCCCCCCAGGCTGTGTCCCCTGGGCAAGAAGGTGTGCCCGGATGAGCCGCCCCTGCCTCGCTCAGGCTATATACTCAGGGGCTGTGTAGGATTGCCAAATCCATTTGGAGTGCAGCAGAGTGGCTTCTCATCCAGCAGAGAGCCCTGCTCTCCAAGGACACATCTCCAAGAAGAGAGAGGTGACTAGCTGAGCTCACCGAGGCTCAAACCTGTCTGCATGAGAGCAGGAGATAAAAAGACAGAAAACACCATGGACACAGGATGTAACTGAAAAGTGATGTCAGCCCTCCGGCCCGACAGGAATGTGGAAGAGCTTCCTAGGGGCCAGCGCCTCACCGCTAAGCACTTTGGCCCGCACTGCAGAGGGAGGCCCACGTCTGGCAGGCTCCATTAATGCAGAACAGAGAATTTTCCAAACCCCTTGTTGATGATCTGTCATTAACAATAGTCTGGCAAATGTCCCATTATAGGGTTGTCTTTTTGCTCTGCACCCCGAGGCCCAAGAGGATGAGACTAAGGTGAATGAATGAAACGTCATTAAGAAACCAGGGAGTTGGCAAAACAAGGCCCAGGGCTACTTTTCCTGCAGCCCCCAGACTTCATATACAACCACCTCTGCTTCATCGAGGCGAGGCTGGGGGTGGATGTGGCTCCTGCAGGCAGGCTCCAGTTCCCAGGCCCTCTTGTCTCCCTCCTTTTTTGGGGAACCCGCCCTCCAAGCCTTTTGGTCTTTACGATCCCTAAGTGAAGGGGAGGAAGCTCTTATCAGAGTCCACAAAGCAAATCTGGCCACGTCTCAGGTGGGAGGAGATGGAAAATCACCGGGCAAAATGGCCTTGGGGAGCACCAAGGTCCCTGCCCACCATTTAAGGACAGGAACTGACCCTTGGATGCCCACGATAGCTTATCTAAGGAACGCTCATCCCCGGGACTCATCAGCCTCACCAGAAGAGGCCCAAGGGTGCCTCCTCCAGCCAGTGCCCACCCCGCTTCCCTAGACAGGGAGGGAAGGAACTCTCCTGGCAGGTGGAGGTCCCGTGGCTTGGACGGCCCCTCCCCCACCACATCGCTTCTCTCACCGTAGTGAGCTCAGGTTCCCCTGGAGAGTCAGTCACACAGCCTGAGTGAGTGCGGGGGCCCCGGCCTCAAGCTTCTGCTGTGGGATTTCTGGGGTGGGGCCTGAGAACCCACACGTTCCCAGAGGACGCTGAAACCGATGGTCTGGGGCCAGACCTGAGAACCACTGTTCTACCAAGATTCCTGGCCCCACGCACCCACCTGAACATGACAGACGCTCTCACCCTCCCCCACCTTCTAGTCGCCTCAGAGCCAGCTGCACTCTGTCTGTCCTGTTCGTCTCCTGGGCTGCCCTCAGTGGCTGTTTAGTAATGGGATTTCATGTTCCGGGTAATAATGGCACGCCCCGGGCCCCACAACCCAGACGAATGCCCTAGACTCCTAGATGCACCTGCTCTCCATCCTCCCCCACCGTCCCCTGCCATCTGCCGGCTGCATACCTCCCGGCCTCCAGTCCCACCCCCCTTGGCCTGCTCCTAGACAAGCTCCTGAGGAATCCCTTCTCTCTCTGCCCCTGCTTCCCCTTCACACTGCACACACTGGTGTCAGGGGCGGGGGCTCTCTCTGGGTTGGAGGACACCAGGCAACAGGGCCCCCCCCCAACACTCACCAATGTAGTCGAAGCGTCCAGGTGCCAGGCGCTCTGGCAGGTGTGCAGAGTAGAAGAAAGAGGCCAGGAGGGTCATGGCCATGTGCTTCTGGTGGTTCAGGACGGCTTCATTCTGCGCACTCTCCCCGGGGAGCAGGAACAGCTGCAGGCAGTTAGAGAAACATCAGGGCTTGAGGGGAGGCCCTCTCCCTTCTCATCGCCTGAAGACGTCTCTGCGCACACGTGTGGTCGTCAGAGGCCCAGGCCCTCACCTCCTCAGGTCTGTGGCTTGGAAAGGAACTCAGGGACTGTGTGAGCAGAATTTCCGTCCTGACGGTGATCATCTGAGACCCCGGGCAACTATTTTAAATCCTCCAAATGCTCATAAAGCCTTTTGGGTTATTTAGGTACAAAAGAAAAGAAAAGGAGTGAAGGAAACGAAAAATCCTATTAGACCTATTGCTACTCTACTGTCTGGGGGTAAAATGTAAGTACAGTAAAAAGTGGTCTATTCACCCTTGAACTCACTTCTTACCAGCACACTGCCTGGTTTCATGTTCCTAGTTAAGGCTTTAAGGCCCAGAAATCCCTGGAAGGCCTTCTGAGTCATCAAAATGTACTAATTACAGCCGTGATGCTGTTTGAGAGCTAAGCCTAGTTGTTGTGTTATCATTATGAACAGCGACAGCGGCGGTCACCAACCTGGGGCACTGGGCCAGCCCGTCTCTCGGGATTTCATCAGCGCCTCGCCTCAACAATTACCATGAGGCAGACTCTAGCTTCCCATCTTGCAGATGAGGAAGCCCTGCCAGAGGGTGACGCGAACCACTAAGGAACGGTGAAGTCAGGATCTGGATCCAGGCAGGCTGATTGCTGAAGCTGCGTGCTCATCAACATCACCATTCAGGATGAGGCCTCCCCTCCCCATTGCCCACCGTCGGCTGCAGCCGAGCGCCAGGAGCGCACAGTGTCCCTAATAACACGGACCTCAAGCTATGCGATTGGGTGGGGCGTGGGACCCGCTTGTTCTCTCTGCTCTGGTTTCCTATGTGTGTTCTCTGTCCTCCAGGAAGGAGTCAGGGGGGTCTTCCCCGGGCCCATACAGGTGGAGCCAGCTCTGACCCTCCCCTTCCGTCCCTGCCTCATGCATCAAGCCTCAGGCTGCCCCTGGGAGGGGAACTCCAGTCACCGGGCGCAGGCCATGTGCCAGGCACGGCTGAGCCCTTCAGATCTGCGGATCAGATGAACCCTCTCCACCCTCCTGTGCAAGACGGGATGTTAGCCTCCTTAATGGATGAGGAAACTGAGGCTCAGAGAGGTTATGTGCATTGCCTAAGGTCACACAGCCAGTGAGCAGTGGGACTGGGATTTGAACTCAGGTCTGCCTGATTTCAGAGTGCCCGGGCTCGCCGCCTTCTTGTGTCCCTCCTACATCCTCTTCCTTCGTGTTCTCTGCCTAATCCCCATTTATCCTTAAGACCCTCATTCATACTTCTTCCTTTGCTCCTCGTATGTTAATTGATGATAATACATAATAATGCGTTTACTGGACACTTGTCACCAGCTAGCATTTTATATGTTCTCTCCTGTAATCTCCCCCACAGCGGATGGACCGAGGTGTTACTACCATACCCATTTTACAGAAGAGGGTAATCAAGGCACAGAGACAGTACATAACTTGCCAAAGTCTTACAGCGAGTACGTATTAGAGATCTGCCTCCAGAGCCCACTCTCCTGGTCTCTCCACTAAACCCCAGGCTGCCTCCCCTACCCAGCCTTCCATGATTACTTCTGAGCCCCCAGTCAGTGCCGGCCATTGATGCATCGCCTGTGGTTTGTCACGGCGTCTATGTTCCTGCCATCTCCTCACTGCTCTGCACCTGCTCTTAAGGAAGGTCTCAAGTCCCACGTGTCTTGCAGTGACCGGCCTGGTGCTCTGACCCCCAGGACCTCAGGAAACAACAGATTCCCTGGTGTTGCTAACACGCAGAGAAAAGACGGAGCTGGGCCCTTACCCTGTAGAAGATGGGGAGGGAGTCCCAGGTGTAGGGATAAGCAAAGGCCAGGACGCGAAGCATCTTACAGAGCCCGGGCTTCTGGATTTCAAGAAACCTAAATCAGGCAGGAAAAAGGAGGAAGAGACTGGAATGAAAACGGTTTCAGTAAATGACATACATGCACGCACATTACAAGTAACCGAGGGCAAGTCATCAACAGAAGGCAAGTACTTTGTGCAACCCCCTCCTGAGACCAGCAGCTTCTCCACAGGCCTCGTCCATTGCTCCCGCCCCCAGTGGCAGCATGTGGAAAGGCCTCAGGGGAAACCATCTCCTGGGGCCGCATCATGAGAAAGCAATCGTGTCCAAGGAAGGCAGGGAGGAAGTCCTGGGCTGGAAAGGCCCTTCAAGAGGCAAGTTATCTAACTGCTAAGGAGCCTTTACGAAGCGCAGTAACAACAGGACAGGGAGACGTGTGGGGCGTGGGTGGCCCCCTGGCACAGGCTCCTGGGGTGAGCAGGTCTGGGAAGGATGAGAGATCTAACCAGTCAGAGCTACCCAGCTGATCGCTGTGCAGAAGCCCCTGGTTCAGCGAAGTGCTTAACGACTTGAAAGAACTTTCTGGAATCCTTAGTGCCACACCCAGGGACACTGGCCTGGGGAAACTGAGTAAATGTGGCCTTTTCCCCTCTTCTTCGTCAACCTGCCTCCAGGCCAAAGATGAAGCCAATGTTAAAATGAGTGGTGCTGACTGTAGGGCCTCTGGGACGGAGCGCCATGGGGCCTCAGTGGCCTTGGGCCCAGCTGAGGCGGGGCTGGCAGCTCGGGGCGGGGCGGGGCGGGGGGGGGGGGGGCGGGAGGGCAGCACAGATGACAGGCTGGATACCGGGAGCACAGGAGAGGAGCAGGGAGAATCTCCACACAAAATCACAGCCCTGAGCAGGGGCTCAGGTAAGGAGTGCTCAGGCCCCAGGCTGGGCTGCCCAGGCAGGGGGGCAGGGCAGGTCCCCGCTTCAATACCACAGTGTACTGTGGAGGGCTGGGTCCTCTCTCGGTGCCCACAGGGGTCCCCACGAAGGTGGTGTGCAGACTCAGGGCGCCAAGGCCGGTGGGGTGGCTGTCCCAGTGCAGTCAGTCAGACAGTGGAGACCCTTGGGCCCTCCCGGGCCTCCCTGACAGCCCTGCCCCTCAGCACGCTCTCCACGGGGGGTGGAGTCTGTCCTACCACTGCTCCCCACCCCTGTTCTCCAGACGCCCTGTCCCGGCCCACAGCCTGCCCTTTCCCCCACCAAACACAATCTGCTGCTCCACCCAACCCGGGCCCTCGGCCCCTGGCCAGGTTACTCCGGGCCCCACAGCCGGTGCAGGCACCTGACTACAAAGCCCTCTGCTCCCCATGTCCTTTGGCATGGGACAGGGCAGAGACTCGCACACCCGCCCCCTGAGCCATCAGGGGACCCTCACAGCCCCCAGGCTGGTGTGTCATGCCTAGCCCTCAGGGCAGCCAAGCATGAAGATCCCTGCTCCAGAGTAAGAGGCAGCCACTGTGGGCCCCGAGAAGCTCCCCCCAGCTTATCCCCTCCAGGGATAAGCTCCAAGTTCTCTCAAGCCTACTTCTGCAGCTCTCTCCTCTCCTGACCCCATCCTAAGTCATGGCAGGCATGGGGTAGCAAAGGAAGAGAAGCTGAAAGAAAAGGAAGAAGAGAAATAAGGGACCTCAATTTATCATCCCCCCAAACAAGACCCCCCCCCCAGCCTTGGAGTAAACCACCAACCCTGGGAGAGGTGAGGCGGCACTGGGCCATCATTCATAAGCAGTGTCTGACCTGGACAGCCTGGGTTCGAATCCTGCCTCAACCCTCCGTGATCATGTGACCCCAACAGGTTACATAACCTCTGTGTGCTTCAAAATCCTCACGTGTAACGCAGGGACAACAACTGTACCCCATCGCGGGCTTGTTGCAAAGATTTGATGAAACCATACTTGCAAGGAGCATACCCACCTCACAGAGGAACGCTCGCTAAATGGCAGCTTTTTAATAAAAGGTGTGTAGTGAGATTCATTCTCTCTCCTTCCCCACCTTACAGCTGTGCTGTGCCAGAAAACAGGAACAGGAGGGGACAGACAGGTTCTGGGTGACTTGCCTAAAGTCAGGTGAGCTGATAAGAGGCGAAGCTAGGATTTATATCCAGCGCGGTCTGGCTTCCAAGTTTCACACCCCCACCCCTCCAGCAGGCTGAGCAGGCCTCGGACCACCACCCAGCCTCCATCCTTGCCTATACTGCCTCTGCCCCAGGGAGCAAAAGGGGCACACTTGCTCCACCACACAGCCAGCCTAGCTCAACAGCCTTCACACAGCCTACCCTGGCCAACCCAGTCCAACCGCAAGCCCGCTCCCTCCTTCCCCATGCACGGCCACCGTCTATCCTTGCTGGGTTCAAAGAGGCTCACTATGAAAGCATGCTCTTTCTGTGACCACTTACACAGGAAGAAAGCTGGCTCTGGCTGGCGAGGGCCATCCCCCAAACCATGGATTTCCTGTGACTTGAGACAACATTTCGCCCAGCCTGATAAAGTGCTTCCCCAGGGGCAAACGAACCAGCCTCTCCATCTGCAAAGCCGAGTCTACAGGGAAAAAAAGGAGAAAAAGCAGAACAGAAGAGAGCAACACAGAATAAAAGGTGGAAGGGCCAGCAGCCACAGAGAGGGGCCTCCCACTACCAAGGTGCAATTCCACAGTTAGCCACAGGGTGTCGCCCCAGCCAGAGATTCCAGGAAGGAGGGGCAGGAGCCACAGAATCCTCCAAAGCACTGGTTGCCCCCAAGTCTCAGAAGCCCCACCTGGGAAGACAGTCCCTGCACCGCAGAGCGGAGACACCCCTTTAGGGAAGTCAGGCCTCATCTGCCTAGAACCAGGTTGGCAGGAAACACTGGATTTTGGCAGAAGCCTCCACCAGGAGAGGGTCAATGCAATATCAGTCTGTTCTAATACCTGATAAATCTTGTGCAACAAAGCCGACAGGGTGTGCAAGCAAATTCTGGAACCAGCGCTTGAAACTAGGGGGCCTTTGGAAACACACTGTTGCAGAGGGGGTGTGTGCACACGCCTGTGTGTATTGTGTGCGCGGTACGTGGTTATGGCTGTTTTATTGCATGGGTGACACCACAGGAATCCGCACTTTGTCATCTGGCTGAGCCCTCTGACCTCCAGAGGTGTCTGAGAACCACTGACTGCCCGTGAGCCTCCCGACTCCAGCTCTGCCCTCCAAACCCTCTCCCGGCCACAGCACCACCCACCGCCACGGCATGGCTCTCACCGAGCAGCCCACTTCCACCAGGGATGAAAAGTCACCTCTCTCCCTCACAGCACTGACCACAGGACATTTCACCGGGCAACTGTTTGTCAAAACAAAACCACTTTTGGACGCCTTGGATGAGTGAATAAAGTGCCTACGGTGACTTGTGATGGACAGCAAACTCTGGGTGACTGATGTCCCTAAGGGAGTGAGGACGCCTTCCTAGGCTTCTGGGGGGCCAGCAGGATGAGCAGGCAGGGTCTCCGTCACCCCACCTTGCTCTGAGAGGCACAGAGAGGTCATGCGTTCTCTCGTCTCCCTTCTCAAATGCTACAGAAGAAGGCAGGCAGGTTTCTGGAACATTCATTTGAACTAGATTCCAGGGAGTCCACAGTGCTCAGTACTATAAAGGACCGAATGCCACTTAGACCGTGATATTCTGGCAAGCACGTGAATAACTAAAGACCACTCAGGAGGTCTGTGGTCTGCTTCTTGCTCCGGGAAGGAGATGGCCGCTCTCTGCCACTCCCTGCCACACCATGGACTGATGGAGCCTGAGGCGGAGGCAGGGTGGCCTTGGGGGAGGAGGAAGGCGAGGAGAGAGATCTCAGAAAAGACTCTGAAGCCCTGGCATGGTAGAACACCCAGAGACATCTTCTCAGATGCCCTTGTTTAAGGTGAAGCCAGAAGTCCGTGAAATCCGGGACCCCGGGGCGGGGGGTTCTCCAGAAGTGAATGGGGGCTGAGTCACTCCTGGTGCAGGAGTCAGCCCTCTCACTCCTCAGACACTGAAGACAAAGAAGGGGATGAAAACGGGAAAGAGGACCAGGCGAGAAGGGACTTCACAGGGCCCTCAGATGAGACATCCCACTGTACCTCTGGCCCCCTCCCTCGGCTTCCGTTCCAGCACAGGCCTCCTCCAGCCCCCTCGCCGGCAGCCAGCGGCACGCCTGGAAGCCCCTCGGCTCGGAAACTGAGGCCGTGGAATGGCCCTCCTGCAGAGATCACTGTCCTTCACCAGCACAGGACCAGTCTACAGCAGGACACACGAGGCACTTCGAATCCCAGCCACCGTGGGAGACCCTCTCTAGCCACGCCCCTCCTGCCAGCTGTGCAGCTCAGAAGCCCCTTGCCGCCTCCCAGGGCTGTCTCCTCCGGCCCCCTCACCCTGTGCGCTGTTTGCTCTGTCCCAAAGGCCCTTCCCTCCTCTCCAGCTCAGGTGTTCAACCTCCCTCAATACCCAGTCCTAGTACCACTTTGCAGAACTTTGTGTATCCAAGCAGGTGTCATTTTGTATTATCATTAGTTGCATACGTTACATTCTGTAATGCTATATTTTATATGCCATTTCCTTTGGCCTTTAGAGGAAATGACTCCATCTGGGCTTCTGGGGGGGGGCGGTCTGCAGTCAGCTTCGACTACTGCACTGGGTGCTCTCTCAGGGCAAGGGCTGGGCCTCACTCCTGCTGGTATTCCCAGATCTTAACATGATGCCTGGAGTATGGCAGACATTTAAGGAATATTGAGCGGTTGGTTGGTTGGTTGGTTGACTTGTTGGTTGGTTGGATGGATGTATGAATGGATGAATGAATGGGTGGACGGGTGCATGAATGGATGGGTAGGCAGATGGGTGGGAGGATGGATGGATGGATGCACAGGCAGATGTATGGGTAGACGAGTGGATGGACGGATGAGTAGGTAGGTGGATGAGTGGATGGGTAGGTGGATGAGTGGATGGCTGGATGGGTCGGGTGGAGAGATGGATAGATGGATGGTTGGGTAGGTGGATGGGTGAATGGGTGGGTAAGATGGATGGATAAGTGGTGGTTGGGTAGGGGGATGGTGAATGAGGAGGTGGCTGGATGAATGGTTGGAGAGATGAATAGCAACAGATGTGTCCCCTAAGTAAACGGAAATAATCCATTTCATTGACAAGAGAGAAACTTCCAAACACAGGCATCAGGAGATTCCTGGCCAGCCTGCTCTGTCAAGTAAGTTTGTCCAAAGGTTAACAGGCATGCCACATCCAGAAGACCCATTTATTATTAACAACCAGGATGGACTTCTGGCTAGAAGAAAACCATCTACCCTGGTGGCTTATAGATGATTCAGGAAGCTTTAAGAAAAAAGAAAAGAAAAAAAGGCAGCAAATTTGCATTGGGGGTTCTTAGGAAAACAGTCCTGGATCACGAACTCTGGGACTTCTTCAACACTCATGGAGCCTTCCATGCCCCCTCAGCCCACAGTGCTCACCTCTCACCCAAACAGCACAGCTACACAGCCAACAGAAGCTAACCAGACAGGATTGTGACTCATCCAAGGACCAGAGCTAGCTAGGTGTGTCCACACATCTGGGCCCCGTGCCTCCGGGGCATGCTTCATCTCTCCTGGGCTGTTGCTGGCATCCTGGTTACTTTTCTATGTGTGTGTGTTATGCCTTGTCTCACCCAAGACAGGGCCCCATCCCCTCCTCCCCATCACCCGTGCAGCCCTCAAAGCTCCACCCTGGCACAGAGGCTGAGCTCCAGAAAGAGTTTCTAATCGACAAGAGTCCTTGAGGAAGTGGGGAGGAGGCAAGAATAACCCGGTGACGTCTGATTCGGTTTCCACCCCAGTGGGCAGACCCTCTGTCCTCACAGCTGTAGGGGGTTCTGCATTTCCAGGGAGAGGGAAGAGAGCTGAGCTTCCACTCCCTCCTCCAGGCTTGTTTTTGTGGGATGAACAAACCCTCGTTGTTGACACTGAGCCTAGAAATGAGACGCCCTCCCACGCAAAGCAACTCCACGCTCCCAACCGGTGTCAAGACAGACAAGTGGAGACAAGTTGGGGCAAATATTCTTGATGCTCTTTAAGAATCTCTATCCTTCCATTTTTTAAAGAAAACCAGCTTGTCAAGTTTGTGAAACCTGCCTACCTTCGGTCCCACGACACCTTAGTGTCACCCAAGGAAAGGGAGAGCCACAGTCATTGCAGGGAGGGTACAGAAACTTCCCACCCCCTCCCTTTCTTCCTGGGGGGGTGGGGAACAATGGTTCAATGGGGAGACTCCAGCTGGCTCCCCGGAATCGAGATGGGGGCAGAGGATTGGGTGCAACCTGCCAGCCTCCCGTGGGCCCTTTCCTAAGCCACCCCCTCTCCCCAAGAGCCCTGTAGCCCGGGGAGCACCCAGCACCCTGGCACCGTCCAGACAGGGCTGTCCCCCCAACACCACCATTTGAGAGGTTTTCTAAATCATTTAGGGAAGCAGAAATT
Organism: Zalophus californianus; assembly: GCF_009762305.2. Classification (NCBI taxonomy): domain Eukaryota; kingdom Metazoa; phylum Chordata; class Mammalia; order Carnivora; family Otariidae; genus Zalophus; species Zalophus californianus. The sequence continues at coordinate 109,012,065 of NC_045600.1, read as the reverse complement.
TGGACAGTTCGCTTTTACAAAGAGCTGAGTAAACTAGAGTCATTAGCCCCCAAGCAATGTCTCTCGGATTCACACTCCAGTGAGCTTTCTGGAGTGAAACTGAGAAACCAGAGGGAATTAGAGCCAGTGACCCAGTGTGAGTGGGTGAGACTCATAGCCATGGGGCTTCCCCAGGGACACAGCAGCCATCTGAATATCATCGGCCAGGGAGCACGTGTGTCTAGACGCAGGCTTGCTCAGTCACTATCAGCAGACTGCCCATCGATGGGGTGCCGCCTCGGCCAGATGTGCCAGGCACGTTCCCTGCAACCCTTACACCCCCCTCACAAGGTAGGCAGATGTGTGGGCCCCATTTTACAGATGAGCAAACTGAGGTTCAAGAAGGCTAAATAAGCGACCCGCCCCGCAACAGGACCAGCTACATCATTTGTAGGGCCCAGTGCAGAAGGAAAGTGTGGGACTCCTTATTCAAAAATCATTACGAAGTTCAAGACAGTGACAACAGAGTGTTAAGCCAAGTGTGGAGTCCCCTCAAATGTCCCAGTTGTGTGCCCGTGGAGTGGGTCTGGAACTGAGCCCCAGGCTTCGGAGAGCCCCCCCATGGAGCGTCCTACCCCCCCCGCCCCCCCCCCCCCCGAGGCCCAGCAGCTAGGTACCTGGAGTAGCAGGAGAGGCCGGTGCTGATGATGGTGTTCAGCACGGCCAGGGGCACGTAGTAGTCATGGAATGTGCTGCACACCATCACGTCCGGGATCGAATAGGCCGAGTATGCGATGGCTGAGCCTGGAGAGGAAAAAACCAGCCTTGGACCAGAAGCCAGGCCGCAGCGTAGCCTGGACCCTTGGGAAGCCCAACCCCAGTATCTCGCTGAGACTTGCCACCACACCTCACTTGTGTCATGCCCCCCACCCCAGAACGTCCTCCCTCTCTTCTCTGCCTACCCAAACCCTACCCTGCGAATTTACTATGAGCCCAGCATTGCCCCCAGGGCTTTACACTCAGTAACTCACATAATCCTGACAATCACCCTCTAACATAAACCTGCACTTACCCTCATTTACAGATGACGATGCAGAGGCAGAGAGGGTTACCAACCCCCCTGGGGGGCACACAGCTAGAAAGCGGCAAAGCCAAGCTCCCACCTGAGGCAATTCAGTGACAGTCCCCCCTTTGATCCCCAAGCTCTGGTCCGTGATGACACCTCAGAGTGCTCAGCTTTTCTGAGTATGCACATCTCACCTGCCGATGACAGGGGCGCCCCTTGTGGAAAGACGGACATTGCAGGGAGGGAGGGACCTTGTCAAGGGGAGGAGGCATTTGGTATCAGGGGGCTGGGGCCTGGCCAGCGGAGAGGCAGGTGCAAGAGGCTAGCCTTGGTGTTTCATTGTTTTAGGTTTGGGAGTCTGTGACAGGAGGGTTCCCTAAGGGTCCTTGGGAGACCCATCTGCTGCAGCTCTTCTTTGAAAGAACAGGGGAGATCACTGTCCTTTTCAAAGGGGCCATGTGTATCCAGAGGCCTGGCCCAGAAGGCCTCTCCAGCTACCCTCACCAGGTCTCCTCTGGGAGAGACAGCCACAGGCCTGTCTGCCCAGGGCCTCAGGGGTCGGCCCTATGCTCACCTGTTATTCCAGAGACACAGAGAAAACTGGAATCCTCGCTCAAGGCTGAAGCGGGCCTCCACCACACAAGTTCAAGCTCTGCCTCTGACCCCATTTGACAGATGGAGTCTGGTGCAGCCAAGTGGTGTTCCCAGGGCCACAGAGGCAGAAAGAGCTGAGAATCAGCACACTGCCAATGGGATTTCAGCTGGGAACCGCCTCCTAGGGGACAGACTCTTCCTCAGCCTGATAGGAGCGGGAGGTTCCCCTCTGGACCAGGAGGCATTCGCTCCGTGTGTGCTGGCTGGGGCCAAGGTGCACGCCAATCTCCACGGGCGACACAAGAGCGGGGGAGCCCCAGACCCTGCCCAAAACGGCAGTGAGAAGCCAAATGACGTCTAGGAAGAAATAGACATTTGGTCTTCTCCATCGTTCCTGGCACAGAGCACCTAAAACCCCTGAATTTCCTAAGCCAAGAGAGCAAGGAAGGTGTCTTTTGTAATGTTAATGAGGTGATTTGGAAAGCAGGGGACCGGAGGGTTGACCTCTGGGAGGGGAAGAGGGGCTGGAGGTTGAATCAATTGCCAATGGCCAATGACTTCATCAGTCATGACAAATGAAGTCTCCATGAAAACCCAAACAGAGGTTCAGAGAGCTTCCAGGTTGGTGACCACATGGTGATGCAGGGAGAGGGGGCGCACTCAGAGGACACTGAACTCCGAGCCCTTCCCCACACCCTGCCCTGTGCATCTCTTCCATCTGGCTGTTCCCGAGTTCTACCCCTTTATAATCAACTGGTAATCCAGTACGTAAAATGTTTCTCTGAGTTCTGGGAGCCAGGGTCATTGGAACGTCAGATGTATAGCCAGTCTGTAACAACCTGGGCTTTCGTCTGGCATCTGAAGGGGGGGGGGGAGGGTCTTGTGGGACCAAGCCTTTCACCTGTGGGAACAGATGCGGTCCCCCAGACAGTGCCAGAAATGAGCGGAATGGTAGGACCCCCAGCTGCTGTCAGAGGATTGCTCAGGCTGGCGTGGGGGACAGCCTCCCCACCCCCCCCACACACACATTGTACTGATGCTCAGACCCCTTTAGAGGGCTTTCTGGGGAGCAGGAATAGAGTCAGCTTTGGATTCCAGGCTAAAGAAAGTAAACATCCTCTTGAGGCCATAGGGAGCCATGGAAGGTTTCTGAGTGAGGGACTAAGATGGCCAAAACCTAGTGAAAGTGCACAGGACGGCCTAGAGGGAGAAACAGCTGGAAACCAGGGAGGAAGTAGGCACAAACACCACCCTCAGGGGACTGCGGGTTTCCACAGGGTAGAAGTGAGAACAGGAAGGAGAGGTGGCTATGGACAAAGGGGCAGGGAGTCTGAGGTGGAAGCCAGAGGCCCTCTCCACTGGCCAGACCTTCCTTCCATGTTCCCAGAACACCCCCGTGTCAGGTACCAGGATACCGGCTGGAAGACCAGACTTGAAGGACCAGTGTCCCGTCCTCAGGGAGCCGTTCTGAGGAGCAGAAATGAAGGGCTCACTGACGAGCCTGGGGCCCAGAGCTTCAGGGAGGGGGTCCTGGTCTGGGGGCTTGGAGGAAGCCACGGGTGGGGGCCCAGCCTTGAAGGGCCTGCAGGGAGGGAAAGGAGAAGATCCCGGGGAAGGACCTATGGGAGGGTACCAGACCCTGAGGAACGCTTACAAATCCAGAAAGCCAGTGACGGGAAGGGAGACAGTTCGGGGTGGCGGCCGACCCCCAGGGCTTTGGTTCGAACCCTGGCTCTGCCATTTACAAGCCATGTGACCCGAGTCACTTCCCTTCCTGGTGCCTCATTATTCTCGCCTATGAGAGCCACCATCCCAGGGCACGGACGCCAGGGTTCAGGACACAGCCGCGGTAATGGCCCCCCTCCGAATCTAGGTGCCAGGCACTGCACACCCCACTCGCAACACTCCATTCATCTTCGTGCCGTCCCATGAGGAGGGTATGGTGCCAAGTTTGTGGACGGGAAGATTGGGGCCTGGTGAGGTGAAGAACCTCACCCAGGATTTCAGGGGTGGCGGTGGCTGGGCCACCAGCAAGCACTACATGATGCCGCCCCTCGTGACCTGTCTCAGGTGCCATCTAGGCACCGGGTCTGGGCAGGTGATCAAGGGCTCTGGAAGCCTCTAGACTAAGGAGTTCGAACTTCATCCGGGGTAACTGGGGATCCTGAAAGGTCTTAAGTGGGAGGAGAGCACGGTCAGAAGGTGTTAGAGAAGCCTGGAGGTGGGGTGGGGGGAAGTTGGTGGCAGTCGGGGAGGGCCAGGAGGAAGAGAGGGGGCTGTTGTCAGGGTGCAGCGGGGAGGCAGGAGGGTCTGAGCAAAGGCCATGTTGGGGAGCCATGTGGAGAATATGGGGAAGAGACTCACCGGAACTAACCGACAGGGTGGCAGGGGCATGGGAGGGGGGGAAGCCGAGGGCTCAGATTCTGACTTGAGAGACCAGGTCGGGGTGGAACCATGAGCCAGGTGTGGCACTGCAGGAGCGGGGGCGGATGTGGACAGTCTTGGTCACAGGGCTGGACACGGCGTGGACCTCAGATCAGTCGTAAGCTAGGATGGGATTGGGAGAGCCCGGTCCAGAGGTGTTCGGGGATGGTGTGAGGTCACCCTGACGCCGGACCCCACACGAGAGCAGAGGCCCAAGGCCTGATTCTGAGCTTGCCCACTGCCAGGGGAGCGGAGCAGGGAGCCAGCCGAAGAGAATGAGAACATGCACAGGCAGGAGGAGAAGCGAGAGTGATGTGACAGGGACCAGAGGGAGGGAGGTGGTTTGGGAGCACGGAGGGGCCCCTGCATCAGAGGCTGGCGAGAGCGCCCAGAAGAAGCCATGTGTCCGCAGGCGGGGCCCCAGCAATTGCGGCTTTAGGAAATGGTGCGGGCTGGACACAGAGCACGGAGGAGTTGGGGGGTGACACGGTAAAGCCCGTGCGTGTGTGTGTGTGTGTGCATCTGTATGTACATGTGTATGCGCGCGTTTGTGTGTGCGTGACTTGTGAGAGGGATGGAGACAGGATCCTCATGGACACCCCCTTGGGCAAGGGGAGACAATGCCTTTGCTTTCACACCTGGAGCAGGAGCAGGAGGGAGAAGAGGCCAGAGCAGGGGAGACTTGGGGATAAATGGATGCCCACCAGCTGGGGAGAGAAGCGGAGCCAGAAGGAGGGGGCCCCATAATTGGAGGAAAAACACAAGGAGGCTCAAGTACCGACACCCTCCCGCACCTGCTTTGGGTTCACCCCTCGGTTCCCACGGCACTTTGAGCATATTGCTAACTTGTCTAAGCCTCTCGACAAGCGGGGTTCATGAGCCCCCTTCTTTGTCAGGCAGGACAGACACCAGCCCTGACGTGCAGAGCTGGCTCACCGTGGCCTGTGACGACAGACGGATAAGGTTTCAGAGATCTCGCAAGACGACTGTCAAGCCCCGCTGACTACCTAAACTGACAATTAAATAACCACATTAACACAAGTAATAACTTTCCGTTAGTGCATCTCCTCTATCTGCATAGAAGAATTACTGCATGATGATGTGCACGGAGGTCCCACTGGTGGCCGGAAGTGGGTCATGGTGAGGGGTCAGCCTACCCCACAGATCGGGGCTTTTGTCCCCGCTGAATCGGTTAATATTTGCCAGCACAGCTCTGGACAAGTTTCTTACCAAACACTCATCAGAAACCTGGAGGAGGCATGGCATTCCCATGACTCTTCCGCAAGCCCATCAAAGCCTTCTGGTGAGCCCAGCTCCCGGGGGGGGGGGGGGGGGGGCTGGCAGCTAGCTCGTTCGCAGGGAGCGGAGGGGGACGCGGGGCCCTACGCACCCAGGCTGAAGAGGTTGACGGCCCCGTAGTCCAGGAAGTAGCAGATGTGGCGGGCGTTCTTGGACATGGAGCTGAAGGTGTGTGCACAGCTGGATGCGAGGGGGTACACACAGCTGGTGCCCATGTACACGAACAGAGGCCAGGAGTAGCTGTCATTCTGGATGTCTGTCACACACAAGGCGGTCACAAACCTCCACACGAAGAACCTGGAACACAGCGTGGCCCACTCAACCTCCGTGGCTGGAGGCTCCTCTGCACCCCTCACAGACTATCTGCTGCCCCCCATTCCCCTGGGATAACTGAACCCTGTGTGTTCTTACTTTGGTGAAATACTACGAGTGAGGGAGGGTGAGTGTGATCATTTTACGGTTAGAATTGGGCAGAAGGGGCAAGAGGAGAGCCTTAAGATTTATCTAGTACATTCCTCTCCCCACCTTGCAATGACAGACTCTCTCTTAGAGCATCCTGCCTAAGTGATTCCCCAGGCTCAGCTTGCATGCTTCCGGGGATGGGGAGCTCACCACCTCTCGAGGCAGCTCTAAGTGTCAGGAAATTCTTCACTGAGCTGACACCGGTCTCCCTGGGATCTATCTCCATTTGATCAGCCCGAGTTCCCCTCAACGGGACCACAGAAAACTAGCACATCAAATATCTAAGGCAATCAATCCTCAAAACGCCTCCTCACCTCTTTGAACCTTACATTAAAGAACCCCGTGGCACTCAACCACTCCTCAAAGGATCCATATGGGGCCTTGTCACCAGCCCTGTGGTTTGTCTTTGTCCCCTTGCAGGAAGGTTCCTCAAACAGAAGCAACCTCCCAGGAGGGGCCTGGAGAGTCTAGAAGACAACAGGACGATTGTTCTCCCTCCCCTCCATGCTACTTATTCCTCCTCTAACACTACCCTCGGCTGCGATCTGCTGAGTCCAGCTCCCTGGGTCCACCCCCACACAGAGACACAGGACAGCTCCACACCATATCTGCCTCCTCTATGACCCAGGCAAGGGGGCCCTGCCTGCAGAGCTGCCCACTTCCACAGACCAACCGCGCCGCTAGAAAGCCAGGGCCTCTGCCCCACGGGCTCTCCCAGGGGAGGAGACTCCAACGCTTTTCCCACAGGAACCCAAGGAGCATCCGTCCATCTTCTGGTTACATTTGCGAGATTTGTCCTCCCGTCCCAGCAAAAACAGAACTGAGGCGATGTGCTTGGGCTCAAAGCCTATCCGATCATCTCCGGATGACTCCCTGGCCCCACTTCCTTAGGGGCATCTTACTCCAGGCTCTCCCAACCCCTCCCCACCCTGTGTTGCTCAGTGGTGACCATCTCCCAGGGTCTGGCAGGGCCGGGGGGCTATATGCAGCGGGGAGCCTCGGCCAGAGCGGCCCAGCTTTGGGACAGCTACGAAGTCACCCCACAGGGATCTGTGCACAGGCGCTCCAGACCCACCGGCAAGCAGGGAAGGGCCAGTGCTCCCAGCGGCAGCACAAACTGCAGAACCCCATAAATCACCTGTGGTTCATCCACACAATGGAACACCAAGCAGCCTGAGAGGCCTGGGGGCCAGACGGAGATGGGAGGGAAGAAAGCCAGGGAAGAGAGCAGGAGGCAAGGACTCAGAGTGGGGTGTGCACACGCCCCAGGGGCTCACATCTCCGGAGGGGCTCTGGGAGGACCGGCAACTCCAGGGAAGAGAACAGGGGCCGGGGAAGACACTATCTCTGTCCCCATCTGCAAGTTGCACTTTATGAGCATTTAGACTTTTTACTTACGTTTACTTAGGTTTGCTTAAATTTTAAAAGGACACACACACACACACACACAAAGTAAAATGACAAACAGCCCCCCTGAGCAGGAGCTGGAGGTCACCCTGAGCAGTCTGCAGGCCCTAGAACTTCCTTCCAGATCTCCCTAGTCCACCGCAGGCCTGCTCTCTCTTCTCTGGGGAGGCCTCTGGCACCACCTGGCCCTGCACTTCGGCCCTGGATCTGTCCTCTGACTTCTGAGCAAGCACGGCCTTCCTCGAGCCCATCTCTGTGTGCGGCACACCCTGGGGTCCCTCCCATTCTCTTGGCTTCTGGACAATGATCAGAGGGGAGTCCAGAGTCTGGCCTGTGCCAGGACTTGCCGTGCCCTTTCCCTGGGCCACACCTGTGTCAGCCAACGGGGGTCTTAGTGGACCCGAGCTCGTGGCTTCTCCATTAAAGTGCCTCCTGGCCGCTGTGGCTCCAGCATGATCACGGGGCCCCCACAGCTCCCCGCCCGATGCCTTTTCCAATGCTTCCCCCACCCCCGATAATCCTCACAGCAACCCTGGGCAAGGTGCGGACCATCCCTCCCACTTTACAGACGGGAAAACATGAAGCTCAGAGAGGTTAAATGACTCCCTCGAGCTCGTGACATTTTAACCAGGGCTTCTGGAGGACTCCGAAAACCTCCAAACCGAAGGGGATGAGATCAACCCAGGCCGCCAGTGCAGGGAAAGACTGGGGAGCTGCCAGGAGCCTCTCGAATCCTACTAGAATCCATATGCTAAAGCTCACCCCAGCTGCCGGCCCCAACATCTCCCAGCCCCATGCTCATGCAGCACGGGGGAGTCCCCAAAATCCCAGCATGGACTCTCAGCCTTCCCAACCCCCCTGGGTTTTAAAGAAGCCCCAGGCCCAGGGCTCCTGAATTGACATGGCCAGTCGAGGGGACTGGAAGGTACCAGAAGGGCAGCAGGTGAGTCCAGATGTTGAGAGTCTCATTGGTCATTTGGAAAAGGCTGAGGATACAGGCAGTGGCGGAGCTCTGTGGGTGTCGGTAGCCGAAGAGGATGCCCTGCTCATGGAACACCTGCAGTGGGGGAAAGAGAGAGGAGCACTGAGGTGAGGCCAGATTTGTCTGGCAGTGCCGGGGGCTGTGTGCAGCGGGGAACTCTTCAGCCTGCAACATGTGGCCCCAAGTCCTTGAGCTGTCAACCTGCTTCCCTCCCCCACTTCTCTCCTCCTTCCCATAGGTGCTAAAATCCAGGTCCTTCCAGAAGCCTGTAGCAGCTGGAGGAGGGAACTCAAGACCCCGGCTCCCTTTGGGAATCCGGCCAATCTTCGTGTTCCCAGACAGACACACTTACTCTTGTCATGAAGATTGCCTAAGAATCTGGTTTTGCACCCTCTGCCTGGGGCCTACAGCTCGGTCTCTGGATGCCTTCGTGCTTGGAAGACATATATGCTGTCTGTCTGAGCCAACATGCCCCAGATGGCAGGAGCCGGTGGGAAGATCTCTGCAGAAGATCCCCCCCGGGCAGGGCCAGGATACATTCACCAAAGCGCTTCATAAAGGCCTTTTGATGATGAAGACAGTGATGGCATTAGCCTGGGATGCAGGTGGAGCAGGGCCAGCCACAGCTGGGCCTGCCCGAGTCAGCCCTTCCCCACACAGCCCACCTGGCACGTCTCTGGGTCACCAGCCCCGAGAAGACAGGTGGACTGGTCAGCTGACCTCTGGGCATCAACCCGCCCAGAAGACTCCATCAGACCCATTAAAAATGTAATTGTGAAAAGGAGGCAAGAGGGACGAAGTTCAGCATGTGCTATTAAGTGAAAACAAGTAGAATGTAAATTGTATTCCTGGGGCGATTATAAGGATTATAGAAGTTTAAGGACACAGGCAGGGCAGAGGCTGGGGAGAACACAGGAGAGAGGAGAGTTTGATTCACTGAGGATCTGTAGGAGACTTTCTTTCCCCTTTGTGTTGATTTCAGCCAGGGTTTCTCAGTCTTGACACTGTGGACATTTTTGGCCAGCTAACTGTGTGTTGCGGGGGGCTGTCCTAGGCAACACATGAGTACACCCGTGGCCTCTCCCTAATGACACCAGTGGCACACACCGTCCCAAGCTGTGGCAACCCAAAATGTCTCCAGTAGTGCCAATATCCCCTGGGGGCAAGGTGACCCCACTTAAGGACCACTGATGTAGAGGAATGTTGTCAGAAGCTCTGAAAGGTCAACTAAAAATAAGCAGATTCATAGAGGCAAACAATGACAATGATAACACTAGTAGTCATAATATAAATCGAGTCACAAGAATATTTTACAGTTTTCCCTGTGGTTTTCTGGGGCTGAGGGAGAAAGGGAAGACAGAGAATGCCAACCTAGCCACCCATCTCTCCTCTGGATTACATCTTCTTAGCTTAAGAGAGAATCTCCATTCAAAGGTACATAATAGGGGGCGCCTGGGTGGCTCAGTCAGTTAAGCATCTGCCTTCAGCTCAGGTCTTGAGCTCAGGGTCCTGGAATCAAGCCCCAAATCGGGCTCCCTGCTCAGCGGGGAGCCTGCTTCTCCCGCTGTCTGCCGCTCCCCCTGCTTGTGTGCACACTCTGTCTGATAAATAGATAAAATAAAAAATCTTTAAAAAAAACCGTGAACACGTTCCCTTCTTAGTTCAGTTCTGGGTTCAACTGGTCAACCAGGGGGAGGGGGACCCATGAAGCTGGTTCATGGTCCAGTGAAAAAATACTATTTAAATTAGGTTTGGGTCTTAGCTGATTAAAGCAATTTGTTCCAGTTTTTGATTCACGGTCCAATCCTGCTGACATCCCCGGTTTACAGCAGACAGGCTTCTGTCCCCGGCAGCAGGAATCCTGGCCTCCAGCTGCCCACCCCACCAGGGCCGCTGACAGGGAGGCAGACGGGCCCATGGCCTTCAGCCTTCAATGCGTGTGAGGAGGATAACGTGTGCTTGGTGGACATGCGAAGGCTCCGCGGCAGAAATTGGGGGTCTAGCATTCCATCTCACATTTCAGTCTTCCCTTTATAAAGAAAAATAATTTATTAAGGCATTGGCCTCTTATTAAAATGTAAAGACTCCAGAACAGAGCCACTGTTGTTGATGATTCATGCCTTCACATGAATGAGTTTAGCAGATCTTGTGTAGGAGGCGATCTCATGACCGGGGGGCCTGCAGAGCGCTGGGCACATGGGGGGCGGTAGCCCACAGGAAGGGGGGCTGCAGGACAGCTCGGACACGGGGCCCCCAGGGGGGTAGTGGAGGGACAGGAGCCAGAGGGGGAGACCGCCTACATTTTGCTGGTGGTGACACAGGGTGTGACTACCGTTCTTCCTTCTTCGGATCCTGCATTTGGGGAAGCGAGAAAAGGCACCAACAGTCAAGGGCCCGGGGAGAACAGAAGGGCTGGGAAATTCACAAGCTGGACCACTTGACCGCACTCAAGAATCTTGCCACAGACCTGGGGAGGCTACTTGACCACCACCGCCAGGACTGGGCCTATTATTAAAAGAAATCTCCTCTGACCTGCTATCCTGACCCGAGACACGGATGGGAAGCCCGCTAACCATGCCGTAGAGACAGGATTTAAAGCAGCCCTTCCAAAAAAAAAAAAACGACAGATAGATAAAGAATGGACAAAAGAAAGGGAGTCCTTCAGTCCCAGAAGAGCCTGTTCTGACCGCTCCTTCCCTCCTCAACTTGAACCTCAGTTTATTAGGCCCAAAATGCTAGATGTGCTCTTGTTCTGAGCCCCTCTGAGTAGGGGAAAGGAGTGGCATTCCCTCCATCTTCCCACTCTGGCCTTGCCAAAGCACTTTGCATCGACTAGATCTCAAAAGAAAGCATGCTACATAAATCTAAACAACAAATGAAACATTTGAAAACAATTTTGTATTCATACCCAGTCTCAACCCCCAAAGGCAAATTGCAATCATTGCCTTTAGTACTCCGTAGCTGGGTCTCATTCCTAAGCACCCCCAGGTTAGCAGGTGCTGGCTAATTTGCACAGTGGAATTGATTTGTAGGAATACACCTCGCATCCCTGGTTGCAGGCTAGGCAGTTTAATACGAAATGAAATCAAATTGTGTGCAGCCTATTATTTAGAAGTGAGAATGCCCAGGTTCTCGGGGTGGAAGGCCACAGCAGCGGGTTTTTCTTTTAAGTGCCTGCCAAGTCTTGGTTTCCAGGAAAGACACTGTGCAGCCGCCAGCTGATGCCTGAAATTCCACTGCGACCATTTCAAACCCTTGGTTTCTCTAGCCATTAATCACCTGGGGAAAATCATCGCACGTTCTGGCTCACGGTAAATAGGAGCAGGTTCTGACAGCAGGCCGTGAGTGGGGGGGGTCAGGTGCTGTCAGGGAGGCAATCTGCATTTCCCGCCCAAATTTCAAGGAGTCCTCATGACCTTGTGAGGGACAGCCTTTCATTGTCCCCATTTCACAGAAAAGGAAACTGAGGCCCAGGGAGGTTAAGACATTTTCCAAGCTCCCGGAAGCTGGGGGGGAGGGGCAAATCTGAAAGCTGCATGCACACCTCAGACTTCATTTCTTCGGCCTCTTACACTATCATGGGCCTCTCAGAAGGGCTCTGGGGGAGAGGAAGCACTCATCCCTTGACCTGTGGTGTGATTTAGGACTGTCAAGCACTTCTCGGGGCGTCAGTTTCTTTAGTACTCCATACTACTTTAGTACTAAAATTCAAGACCCTCACACCCCCCACCCCCATACCTCAGAATGTGACTGTCTTTGGGAGACAGGATCTTTAAAGGGGATGAAGTTACAATGAGGCTGTCGGGGTGGATCCTGGTCCCATCTGACTGGCATCTCTTAGAAGCAGGGGCGACACCAGGGGAAGGCGTGCACAGAGGAACGGCCACGTAAGGGGCAGCACAGAGGCCCCGTCTACAAGCCAAGGAGAGAGGTAGGTCTTCCAGAGAACCAACCTTCGCCCACACCTTGATCTTGGACTTCCAGGCTCCAGAACTGTGACAAGTAAATTTCTGTTCGTCCAGTCAGTCTGTGGCACGCTGTGATGGCACCCTGAGCTGGCTGGTTGGGTAACAATTTCTCTAAATCAGTGCCTTGGAAATGTTCTTCCACAGGTGTCAGCAGATGGCCCAGGGATCTTGTTGTAACTCGATGGGTCTAGGGGAGCATCTGCCACTCCTCACAAGCTCCCAGGGCACGCATGACGGGCCCACCCCGTCCCTCAGCATCCGGCGGTCACCTCCCTGCCCAGAATCCAATTCATTGCAAAATACGAGGTTCCCTTTAGGTAAGAGGAACAAGATGCACCTAAAGACACGGGCACAAAAAGCCAAAGCAGGAGAGACAGACAAGGGAGGAGTCTGGTGAGGTGTTTGCGGGCAGAAGGCACGGAGGTAACAGAGAAGGCAAAGGGCAGGCCACGAGCTGATGCACCGATTACAAACTGCCATTTAAGGGAGTGCGTGCAGTGTCCTTGGCACCAGGTTGGACACAAAGCCACTGTCTTATGCAGGACAGACCACGCTTAGCCCTGGCCAGAGGGAGCACTTAGGATCTCAATTAAAATACCATAAAACCGCTTGTACACAACTCACATGCAATTACTAGAACTACAAGTAGGCTGAAATAATAGCCAGCCATTGTCAGTATTAAGCAATGACAGGTGAATGTCGTTGAGAACTTTGGTGTCGTGTTTTTAAAAAAATAAGCGTCTGATGTTCAGTCGAGAAGAAGGATGCTTTTGGTACATGTGCCCCAATATTTACAGAAAATGAAGCTGAATTTCTTATGGCTGAACATAAAAGTTGGATAAAAAGTAATTAACCAAACTACATCTCACTATCTAAGATGGAGGATCCAAAGGATATTATTAGTAATTTAATAGACAATAAAGTGACAAAAAGCCACATAAAATGTCTTAAAAAATTAGTATTGCTCAATTCAGGTGTGGTGTACCAGGGTGAAAAGTCCCACTGAATGACTAGCACTACACACAGCACAGACCTACAGAAGCAGCAAGGAAGTTGAAACAATGGCACATTCCATCAGTTTTCCCTTTGTTGTAAAAATGCAGTCTTTAAGAACTAGGAAAACAATTTTCAATTGTAGGTGCTGATTTAAAAATCCGCCATGGACTAGGCTGTGGTAACAGTGTAACATGATTGGAAAGTCTGCGGCAGGCAGGATTACGGCCCCCCAGAGCTGTCCACGCCCTCATCCCAGAAACTGTGACCATGTAAGGTTAACGTGGTAAAGGAGAATGAAGGTCACAGATGGAATTAAGGCTGCTGATCAGCTAACCTTAATATAGGGAGATGATCGGGATTATCCAGGCGAGCCTGGTGTAATCCCAGGGTCCTTAAAAGCGGAAGGAGGGGGCAGAAGAAGAGAGGCAGAGGGAGATGAGGCCATAGAAGAATGGACAGAGATGCCACACTGTTGGCTCTGAAGTCAGGCAGGGGCTGGGAACCGATGACGCAGGTGGCCTCGAGAACCTGGAACAGGCAAGAAAATAGATTCTCCCCTCGAGCCTCCACCAACACCTTGATTTTAGCCTAGTGAGACCCATGTTTTAAAGCCACCAAGTCTGTAGTAATTTGTTCTGGCAACAGTACAAAGTCAGAATTTGACCAAACATCCAAAAGCAATCTGAGAGCTGGAAATAAATGGCAATACATGGTCTCGGTTTCTTACTGGGAGGACTGATGACTTCCTTTGGAAAATTCAAAGATGGTGTGTAACATTCTCCAAATCTTCTCCAATATGGGACATTTTTTTTTAAGATTTTATTTATCTGAGAGAGTGAGAGAGAGAGCATGTGAGCATGAGCAGGGGAAGAGGCAGGCAGAGGGAGATGCAAACTCCCGGCTGAGCAAAGAGACTGATGTGGGGCTCGATCCCGGGACCCTGGGATCATGCCCTGAGCCGAAGGCAGATGCTTAACCCCCTGAGCCACCCAGGCACCCCCAAGATGGGACAGCTTGCTGAAACGCATATCAAACTTGACCATAAACCTCTGATTCACACCATGGGAATGCCAAATAAATGCCATTATATTCTTAGATTTCATCTAGACAAGATGCAAGATGATGGAAAGAAATCAGTGAAACAGAGGGTCCTCAAATACAGAGCAAACCCCATCTTGGGGAGGAAATGACATTAATTTTGGGTCTGAGCACTTCACAGGTATTCATGATGGGATGTTGTTAGCAAAAGCTTACAAAAATATCAAGGTTTGGCTACTTCACTTTTAAAGGGATTCAAAGTACACATTTATTATCTTAGATACGTATAGGATTTTTCTAAACCAAAGGAGCCACATGCGAAATATGTAACAAAAATGATGTTTGAATAAAATAAAACTTAAAAAAAGGAACAAAATCATCTCTGAACTATGGAAGAGAAGATTCACATACAAATAATCCTGAAAATAACTTCCATACAGATTACTTCTCTGAGCATTATAGATTATAGTACAATTTTCACTAAGCAAAATATTGCTCTATCAGTTTTCTTTATGGTATCTTTTTTCTTGAAAAAATAAAAATCAAATGTAAGTACTTTATGGATCTAGGTATTGAGAGAGTAAAAAGAGCCATATAGAAGATTGAAATGTATATATAATTAAAATATGACATAATTTTTCTTCTTAATTGTAATTATCATATACAACTTCACTGTTTGAATTTGATAAAAGTTATAGTTCATTTCTGATTCTAAATATGGCTTTAAGAATATTTTCCAATAATTCCAGTTGTTCTACCTTAGCAGAACTGAGCAGAAACTCAACAGAAGTTTCTCCCAAATGAAATTAATTAAAAAAAAAAAAAACAAACTAAGACTCAGGGACTCAAGAATAGTGGTCTAATTTGGAATTACTGTTAATAGAATACAAATTATGTGATAATGTTGATTACAGCAGTATAACCCATAATTTTGCTGAAATAAAGGCAAAAAATAAATTTAATGGAATAAACATGTAGTAACTTATAAATTATGTATGTTTTTACTTTATTACTCATCCAAACATCACTTAATCCATCAATACAACATAGAGATATGTGCAACAACCATTAAATTTAGTTGTCTTTGCTATTTTGCTGACTTCTGCTATATAAAAATTAGAGCTTTACCTATACCCTTTCGTGATTATGAAGGGATATTTGTCAAGGGAGGACAGAACCATTCTATAGAACTCTTTGCTAGCTCCGTACGTAACTTCTACACATTCTGTGGTCTCCACGGTTCTCCTGATTCAGACCCAGCGCATGTTAGGAGCGGACCCTGTTTCACTGGAGCATCATGGGAGGACTGCACGGTCAAGACTGTCAACCCCATTTTACAGATAAGGAGACTAAAGCTCAATGGGAGACGTTTCCAAGGCCATAATTAATAGCAGAACCAAGATGTAACCGCTAGTCTGTTGGCTTGCAAAAGCCCATTATGCTTCACTGCAACCACCCAAGTGAAACGAGCGATTGCTATGGTGGATGGAAATGCTAGGCATGAGCAGAGTTCTCAGAAGGGAAAGGTCACTGGGACCCTCTACCCACGATGGGGGAAGCACCGGAAAGAATGGCTGGGGGCCTTCTGGCTTGGGAAGAAAGATGTCACGGAAGATCCTTCTGACTAAAACAATGAAAATGCTAGATGAACTCTGCATCGTCTGTTGGATAAATGTATCAGCAAGATGGCAACAAAAGTAAGAAAGTAACAAATCTCCCTAACAAAGGGCAACTGGGAGCCCCATGTGGGAAGGTGCCTTCAACATCAGAGTTTCTGCTCCTAGGCTCTGCAAATAAAAGATGAACCCTACAGCCCCTCAAAGGCAGACTTTGCCATTAAGGCTAGGACTCTAAAGGTGAAAGAATGTGAAACAAATCCCACCAGGCGGAAGGAGACATTAAGGAAAATTGTCTCTCTGAAACAATCTCTCCCCAGAATTCAGAACCATCAGCTAGATTTCATATGGCTTTCTGATCCAAGCCCACACTACTTCTATGGTCCAAGAAATCTCCAGTAGTAAAATTAAAGTGGTTACAAATAAATAGAGGTCAAAGTTTTGTGGCTCCCTCAGGTAAGTAACAAAAGCAAATGCAAATCCTTTCTGGGGGACTTCTGCTTTAACACAACAAGCACGCCCATGCCTGCAACCAGCACCAGGCCTCAGAAACAGCAAAAACCATCGATGGCAGAAAGAAAGCTCAAGGAATAGATGCTGAAATATAAAATCAGTATGTTCAATATGTTTAAAGAAATAGCTTAAAAATATTAATGAAAATAGACTTAAAAAGAATCTAATATAACTTGGAAGTTAAACACTGAAATAAAAAGTCATTGAAGGGATAAATAGCAGACAGATCTCACTGAAGAGAAAATTAGTGAACTGAAAGCAGATTCAAAGAAAGCAGTTCAGGGAGATTAAGAGGTAGATATGAAAAACAAACAGCGCCTGGGTGGCTCAGTTGGTTAAGCATCTGCCTTCGGCTCAGGTCACAATCCCCAGGTCCCGGGATCGAGCTTTGCATTGGGTTCCTTGCTCAGCGGAGAGCTTGCTTTTCCCTCTCCCTCTACCCCTCCCCCCCACCCATGTTTGCTCACTCTCTCTCTCTCTCTCTCATAAATAAAATCTTAAAAAAAAGGAAAGAAAAACCAAATTAGAGAATATTTCTCCAAAAAGAGAAAAATACAATGGTTTCGTTGTGATATTTGAAGACAAACTTAGGCTTCTAGAAATTTTTGAACGTTGCCAGTCCTCAGATCCAAGAAGTTAGGTGTGGCAGGGACAGTTGGGGTTCACCAAATATCCCATTTGCTTTCCTACGTTTCTCAGCCTTTTCTGCAGTTAGGGTTGGGGCCATGTGACTATTTCTACTTAATGTGACATCTAGATCAGGTCAGTTAAAGCAGGGTGTCTTCTTGTAGTAGATATCATGATGCACTCAGCAGGGAACACTGCCCTCCTTCAGAACTGAGCCACCCATCCCTCTATGGGAACTTCTTTTGGCAAAGGCCACTACACTGACCACGTTATACTCCCTGCCCAGCAGCAGCACACACATCCACTGATGGTGGATATGAAGTCCTGGCTTCCTTTTCTCATTTGGGGTAAGTCTGAAGGACAAACCCCATTCTAGAACATTCTGTGTGGTCAGCAGAGGCCTTGCCCTTCCTGCCTAGTATAATTTTTCATGTTATGATGCTGGAGTAGCCACCAAGCTAATATAGAGCATGTTTCTAGATATTAACTATAGAACAAGTGGAGGAGAAAATCAAATGTTAAAAGGCAAAAAGAAATAAGGATGTAAAACTCAATCCAAAGAAAACAAGAAAGGAAAGGACAACTCAACAGAGAAAATAACAAATAGAAACCACATAAGATGATCAAAATAAATGTAAATATATTAATAATCTTTATAAATATAAACAGACTAAACTGTCCAGTTAAATGACAAATACTGTCAAACTAGATAAAACCCAACGGTGTGCCATTTACATGAGCTACAGTTAAAATATAAGGAAAGGGAGGCATTAAAAGTCAAAGGAAGGAAGGAAATAAACCAGAAAAATAACAAAAACAACAAAGCTGGAGTTGCTATATGACTGTGGGACAGATTCTAAGATAGAAAGCATTACTACTTAGCAAGAGAATCACTATAAAATATTAAGAAATTTACTGCACTAGGAAGATATTGCATAAATTCGGATGTACCTAAAAAACACAGGCTCAAAATATATAAAGCAAAAACTGACTTATGTACAAGGAGTAATTCACAAATCTGCCATCATGGTGGAAGATTTTAACATATCTCAATGCTGGATAGATCAGACAGAATAAAATTAGTAATAATAAATTTTTGACCTTACAGGACATATATGCAATACTGCCCCCAACAATTGAAGATTATACATTATTTTCAGGCACACTTAGAAGATTTATGAAAACTGATCAGGTGTTAAACCATAAAGCTAGTCTGAACAAATTTCAAGGATGGGAATTATACAGAAGACACTCTCAGGCTGCAATCAATTAATTTAAATCAATAACAAAACTCCAGACTTTGGGGGAATTAAAAAAATACACACACACTTCTAAGCAATTTTAAGTTACATAAGAAATCAAAATGGAAATTAGAAACGAATTCAAAAAGCACATGTGGTCTGCAGTTAAAGCAGTACTTGAGGGAAATATATGTACTCAGTTGCTGACATTAGAAGGCAGAGTATAATTAACTTAAGAAGTTAGAGAAGAAACAGCAAAAGGAACCCAAAGCAGAAATAAAATAATAAAAAATAACAGACACTAGAGATATAAAATACATAACAGAGAGGCTCCACTGAGCCACAAATCCACCTCTTTTCAAATATTAAAAAAAAAAAAAGACAAACTGGCAAGATTAAGAGGAGAAAAAAGCAAAACCACATGATTATGTCAATAGACACAGAAAAAGCATTTCACAAGATCTAATACTCTTTCATGATACAAAGACACTTGACAAAATAGGAATAAAACTCCTTCAACCCAGAGGCACCTGGGTGGCTCAGTCCATTAAGCCTCAGACTCTTGGTTTCAGCTCAGGTCATGATCTCAGTGTGTGAGGTCAAGCCCCGTGTGCAGCACCCCCCACCCCTCCCCGTGGAGCCCTGCCTTGAGCCTCTCCTTGAGCCCCATGACGGGCTCTGCGCTCAGGGAGGAGTCTGCCTGACGTCTGCTTGAGATTTTCTCTTTCCCTTTCCCTTCCCCCCTTCCCCTCTGCCCCTCTCCCCACTCTCTCTCTCTCAATAAATTAATAAAATCTTAAAAGAAAAATTTTTTTAAACTTCTTCAACCTAGTAAAGGCCACCTATGAGAAACTCACAGCTAACACACCTAGTGCTGGAAAATGGAATGCTTTCCCCCTAAGATCAGGAACAAGATCTGGACGTCTGCTCTCGCCACTTCCATGCCATATCAGAGTGGAGGTTCCAGCTAGGTCAACTGGACAAGGAAAAGAAAGAAAAGGCATCTAGATAGGAAAGCAAGATGCAAAACTATATTTTCAGGTGATATAATCTCACATATAGGAAATCCTAAAGGATCCACTAGAAAACTATTAGAACTAATAAATGAGTTCAGCAAGGTTGCAGAATGTAGGATCAATATACCCAAAACTTAGGTTTATTTTTATATACTAGCAATGAACAATCTGAAAATGAATTGAAGGGAATAATTCCATGTACAGCAACATCAAAAACAATACAATGCTTAGGAATAAATTTCAAAAACTCTTTTAATGGTATGAGAGCTGTGCACTGAAAACTACAAAATATCACTGAAAGAAATTAAAGACCTAAATAAATGCAAAGACATCCCATGTTCACAGATTAAAAGACTTACTATTGTTAAGATGGTAATGCTCCCCAAACTGATCAACAGATTCAATGCAATCCCTAAAATAAATCCCAGCTGCCTTTTTGTTCATTTATTTTGCAGAAATTGACATGCTGATCCTTAAATTCATATGGAAATGCAAGAGACCCTGAACAGTCAAACAATCTGGAAAAGGAAAAACAAAGTTGAAAGATCCACATTTCTCAAGTCTTACTACAAAGCTACAGTAACGAAGACGGGGTGGTATTGGCATAAGAACAGACAAATCAACAGAACAGAAGTTAGAGTCCAGAAGTAAACCCTCACATTTATACTCAATTGACTTTCAATAAAAGGGCCAAGACAATTTATTGAAGAAGGAATAGTCTTACCAAAAAATGATGCTGGAACTACTTGATACCAACATATATATACATAAAAAGAAGAAAGTTGGACTCCTATCCCACGCCACATACAATAATTAACTCAAACATGGATCACAGACCTAAATGTAAGAGATAAAACTCTTAGAAGAAAATATAGAACTAAATCTTCATGACCTCAAATTAGCCAAAGGATTCTTAGATAGGACACCAAAATCACAAGCAAGAAAATAATAAAAAAAATAGGGGCGCCTGGGTGGCTCAGTCGGTTAAGCGGCTGCCTTCGGCTCAGGTCGTGATCCCAGGGTCCTGGCTCCCTGCTCAGCGGAGAGCCTGCTTCTTCCTCTCCCTCTGCCTGCCACTCTGCCTACTTGTGCTTGCTCTCTATCTCTCTGTCAAATAAATAAATAAAAATCTTTAAAAAAATAAATAAAAATAAATAAAAAAAGAAAATAATAAAAAAATAGATAATAGCAAAATTTAACACTTTTGTGCTTCAAAGGATACCATCAGTAAAGTGAAAAGACGGTGCACAGAATGGGAGAAAATATTTGCAAGTCATATATCTGATAAGGGAATTATATCCAGAATATGTAAAGAACACTTATGATTCAACAACAAAAAGACAAATGACTCAATTTAAAAATGAGGAAAAGTCTTGAACAGGTATTTCTCCAAAGAAGATACACGAACAGACAATAAGCACAAGAAAAGATGTTCAACCTCACTAATCGTTAGGGAAATGCAAATCAAAAATACATCCTACACAGTGGGATGACTACTGTTAAAAAACAAACAAACAAACAAAACCAGAAAACATGTGTTGACAAGGATGTTGAGAAACTGGAACCCTTGTGAGCTGTTGATGGGAACATAAAATGGCACAGCCACTGTGGAAAACAGTATGGTGGTTCCTCAAAAAATTACAAATAGAATTACCAAATGATCCAGCAATTCCACTTTTGGTTATATACCCAAAAGAACTGAAAGCAAGATCTCAAAGAAATATCTGTACACCTATGTTCATAGCAGCATTATTCACAACAGCTAAAACACAGAAGTAATCCAGTATCTATTGATGAGGGAATGAGTAAGCAAAATCTGGTAGATACATACAAGAATATTATCCAGCCATAAAAATGAAGGAAATTCTGACATGTACAACATGGATGAACCTTAAGGACATTACGCTAAGTGAAATTAATAAACCAGTCACAAAAAGACAAACACTGTATGATTCCATTTATAGAAGGTACCAGAATAGTCAAAATCATAAAGACAGAAAGTAGAAGGACGGTTTTCAGAAGCTAAGGGGAGGGGGAAATGGGGAGTTATTGTTTAATGGGTATAGAGTTTCAGTTTTACAAGATAAAAAGAATTATGGAGATATATGATGGTGCTCGCTGCACAACAATGTGAATATATTTAATACCATTGAACTGTGCACTTAAAATTGGGTAAGATGGTAAATTTTATGTAAAATGTATTATACTGCAATAAAAAAAATAGTTCAGCATAGAGTTACCACATGATCCAACATTCCACTCCTAGGCGTGTACTTAAGAGAACTGAAAACATGTTCATACAAAAACGTATACTCAAATGTTCATAGAAGCATTATTTGTAACAGCCAAAAAAACAGAAACTCAAGGGTCCATCAACTAATGAATGAATAAACAAACAGCGGTACATCCATACGATGGAATATTATGTAGCCACAAAACAAATGAAGTACTAATACATGGTACAGCATGAATGAACCTTGAAAACATTTATGCTCAGTGAAAGAAGGCATTTGCAAAAGGCCACCTATTATACAATCACGTTTATATGAATTACGGAGAGGAGGCAAATCCACAGAGACAGAAAGTAAATCAGTGGTTGCCATGGCAAGTAGGAAATGACTGCTAATGGGTACAGAGTTTCTTTCTAGGGTAATGAAACTGTTCTAAAATTGACCATGGTGAGAGTTTGTGCAACAGACTTTGTGTATGTCACCATACTAAAACCCCCGGGGCTGCGTACTTTTAAAGGATGAATTTTATGGTATGTGAATTATATCTCAACAAAGCTGTTATAAAAAAAAAAAAAAAACAACTTCCCACACAGAAAATTCAGCTGCAAGATGAGTCATTCCATCCACCACTCCACAGGCTGCCATACATGTAGATTAGCAGGTAACGGTGCTCCCCTGGGTGGGAGGGGCGCAAGGTGGTGGCCCTGCGGGACAATCATGCAGGTACCTTCTATGACCCACTCAGGAACACAGAAATCTAATATTATACGAAGTTTTCCATAGAACAAATAAGAAAGGCTCTCCAACTCATTGTGGTTGGCACAATCATAACCCAAATCTAGACAATGGCAGTATCCGAAGGAAACATTACAAGTCAACTCATTAGAATTAAGGCTCCTGAACAGGAGCACGTGGGTGGCTCAGTCGGTTAAGCATCTGCCTTTGGCTCAGGTCATGATCTCAGGTTCCGGGGATCAAGCCCCTGGGATCAAGCCCCGCATGGGCTCCTTGCTCAGCAGGGAAACTGATTCTCCCTCTCCCTCTCCCTCTCCCCCTGCTTGTGCTCTCTCTCTCTTTCTCAAGTAAAAAAAAAAAAAGTTCCTAAACAAAACACTAGCTGATTCCAGCAATACATTAAAAAGATATTACATCATGACCAAGTTTTATTTAAATGCAAGGTTGACTTAAACATTACTAAACTGGTCGGTGTAATTCACCACGCTAATAACTTAAACAAATCATACACGACCATCTCAAAAGATGCATTGATAGGGAAAAAAAGGGTTCTGTAAATTTCATTCCTAATTAAAGGGAAAAAATCCTAGAAAACAAGGGGTAGAAAGGAATATCCTTGACTCGATAAAAGTTATTTACATACACACACACAGACACACATAGAGCTACATTATTTTAAATGATGAAATGGTGAAAGCATTCCTTTTTTTTTTTTTAAAGATTTTATTTATTTATTTGACAGAGAGACAAGCGAGAGAGGGAACACAAGCAGGGGGAGTGGGAGAGGGAGAAGCAGGCTTCCCACTGAGCAGGGAGCCCGATGCGGGGCTCAATCCCAGGACCCTGGGATCACGACCTGAGCCGAAGGCAGATGCTTAACGACTGAGCCACCCAGGCACCCCTGAAAGCATTCCTTTTCGTTAAAATCAAGAACAATATAAAGATGCCTGCAATCATGCTTCATATTGTATTTTTTTTAAAGATCTTATTCATGAGAGAGAGAGCACATGTGAGCAAGAGCATAAGCAGGGGAGAGGGGCAGAGGGAGAGGGACAGGCAGACAGACTCCCTGCTTGGCAGGGAGCCCGACGTGGGGCTCGATCCCAGAACCCCAAGGTCATGATCAAGCCAAAGGCAGATGCTTAACCAACGGGAGCCACCCAGGTACCCATTCATATTGTATTTTAATAAGCTCCTGATGATTCTGATGGCGGGGATCCAAGCACCCACTTTGAGAAACCCTGAGCTGGAGAAACCATTTGCCTATTGAGTTGGCTCCTGGGTCCTTAGGGCCCAAGCCCTCCTACCCAACACCACACCATCTGGCTATGCTTCCGTTCTTTCATAATAATCCCACTGTTCTATTTCATTTTTCTTGGACCCTCACAATAGCCCTGTGAGACTAAATTAACAGATATTATCTCCACTTTACAGATCAGGAAACTGAGGCTCAGAGAGGGTGGGGAAGTGGCCCAGTCCACACAGCTCATTAATATGCTAAAGGAGAGGCTATCCAGGGTCCCTGTACGAAGACCTGATGATGGTAACTGCAGCCGACATTACTGACTTGACCCCATGTGCCGGGCACTTCACACGGGCCATCTCATAACCGTAACCCCAGGAAGCAGATATTCCCATCACCCCATTTTACAGGTGCAGAAACTGAGGTAGGGAAATTAAGTATCTTGCCCAAGGTCACTCCACAGACTGGGGATCAGAACCCAAAGAGCCCACCAAAAATAAGCTTAGCATTTGTAGGAGGTCTATTCTAAATATTCATGCAAATTACGTATGCATTTTTCTCAATATGCTTGCACCTGTTTTAACAACAAACATTTCTGTCCCGCTCCCCCAGCAAATCTTCAAATAAAAGTACCCTCCAGGCAGGCAGAGCCACTGTTCGCTCCACGGCCTCACGAACCTTGAGCATGGGGCCCCAAAGCCCGGTAGTGGATGTAGGTGCCCAAGGAAGGTTTCGAAGCAAACAGTGGATGTGAGGCGCGATGTTGGTTCTCCACCTGACTAGCGCCATTTTACCAAAAAAGACACTGTCACCTCCAACCTCTGTGAAAACCTGGACAGAGGAGACACGTTCCTCTTTAGCCCTCCAGGGTTTTCTGGCCCTCGTCTTCAGGATCCCCACACTTCAGAAGCCCACAAAGTAGCCATTGAGACCTTCACTTCCCCCTTCACGTCTTTCCTGGGCACATGCTCTGAATGCGAGCTTGCCCAAAACACCCAGGGAGACATCTCAGCAGCACCCATGACCCCTCTTCCAAGAGTCCCCACGCCTGCTCGCTGCTTCCCTGTCCCCAGGCCTTTGTCCACACCCGTCCTGCCACCTGTTCTGGTCGGCCCACCTCCCACCTCCGACCCACCCTCAAGCCATCTTAAAGATCGCCCTGAGCCCTTCCTCCCCCATGATGGAAGTAACCGGTCCCTCCTCTGGGTCTTTCAGGACACACCCTCACCCATTTGGCAACAGAAGCGGGAGTCCATATTTTACAATCCTTAGGGGCAGGATTTGTATGGGATTATTCAGAGTCCGGTACGGAGTGACACCTTGCACATGGCAGGGCGTCAAGAAAAATTTCGTGAGTGGATGAATCAAAGAATCACCCGTGCTCCCACTAATCGCAGCCACTGGTGGTCTGTGGGTAGAAGCCAGTGGAGAACCGCACCAGGAGGAGGCACGGCCCTGGGAACACACAGGAGGCGTTCTGTGAGGCCAGCCTCATTTTTAATTTGTCTGTCACCTACTGTGTCCCTCGCCTCTTCCCACCAGACTGCTCTGCCCCATGTCCCATCACCCCCCAGTGCCACCTAGCTGCAGCCACCCAGCCGCACAGGCTTTTGGACAGAGCCTGGCAGGCTGCCCGCTCCTCATCTCTGTGCGCGGGGCTGAGCACGCCCAGGACTTAGGCTTCTGAGGGAAGTCGGAAGTGCTTGGCAGTCAGCAGCGTGGAAGGGTCTCCCTTCAGTCTGTGACATCCTCCAGATGAAACTTCCCACCCTGGCTCGTCTTCAGTCAAAAAGGAAGGGAATGTGACGCAGCAACAAGAGAGTGTAAGAAGTGACGTTTGCTCTGCCAGGGAAGGGGGGTGCGCCGGCAGAGGGGCCTCACCTCAGGCCGCTTACAGATGCGGATTGTCAAGGCCTACCAGGTGTCTTGGAGTGGCCGCCTGTGAGCTCCGGGGCCCAGGAGTCCACGATGGGGCCAGGGCTGAGGCCCACGAGACCACCCTCCTCCTCACTCCTGCAAGTGATACGGACAAGGGCAAAGCCACACACCCGAGGCGACTTGAGCCCTGGCCTGCTTTCCAGCACCCCAGGGAGGGGCCCAAAGGAAACGTCTACCCAGCAGGACGCCACTGGCTACATGTCTTCAGCTCGAATGTGGAGTCTCAAGAAAGACTTTGCTTCGGGATGAAATACAGACGTCACAGGGAAGGGTTACAACGTCAACAGTCTCAGGATCCCGCCCATTTCCAGGTTCAGTGTAGGTGGGGGAGACGGGGGTGCTGGCTGAAGACAAAGCCGGCACCCCCCGCTCCCCACCCGGGGCAGAGACCACACAGCGCCCTCGTCACTGCCCGAACTCAACCACCGGACCCACAGCACATACCTGGGGCATCTGGTCGATGCTAAACAGCCGGGGCAGCTTCAGGCTCAGCATCTTGAAGCTGGGTTGGGGGGGGAAGGCCGGTGGTGGACCGCAGCTCCCCGTCACCGGCTCAGAGTCCTGACAATGCCCAGGGTGCCTGTGGCCAGTCGGTACCCGGGCTACTTCCCTGAAAGAGGACGGCGTGAAGAAATCCAGTCAGCCTCAGCCCAACTCCAGCTGGATCAAGACTGTCAGATTGTTTAACCACGGAACAAACACTTGCTTGTGATGGCAAAATAATCAGGCTTCCTTAAAAACAGCAACAGAACTATCAGAGCACTGAGTCATTTATTCCAAGAGTGCTGGAGGGGGGTCATTCACTCATGATATGGGTGATCATAAAGTTGGAGAGCCAGAAGGGCCACGGAGGCCACCGGGTCCCCTCATGTCGGACATCAGGGCCAGAGGGGCAGAATGACTTCTCTAAGGTTGTGTGGCTAGGGGAGAGCAGGAGTGGCTGGCTCTTGGCTGCATCGTGGGCAGACCGTGTGATCCCAAGTCTGTGTCCACTCAGTGGGCAGAGGAGGACAAGGGCCATGCCCCCGATCACCCAAAGAAAAGCAGCTCTTCCAGAAGGCCGACGGGCATTGTTGCCCTGAGACACACACACGAACCAGACAAGTAAATCCGAGGCACTTGTTGGAGACACAGCAACTCCGAGTAACAAGGCTGTTTAAATGCAGGATTAAGACTGCTTAACAGCTGTGAGTAATGTGAGCTAGAGGGACCCGAAGCCCTCAGGACACGCCTAAGAAACAGAAACTTGCCAGCTGGGTTTAGCTGAGAAAGAGCAGTGCTAGGAATTTACCCTGGTTAATGCCTCCCCTGCTCCCATCACCACTGGGCCAAGATCTGCCACCTCCTTAGAGCCTCCCTTCCCCCCCCCCCCCCGAGGAATTCCCTGCCTCTGAAGGTCCAGAGACCTTGCCTGTACTTCTCGTGTGACACCAACCGCCGCCTCTGCCTGCAAGCAAAGCTACCTGCTCAGGTGCTTGGAAAGGAACCTCCTGGGATGGCCGGAAACTCAGGGTGTATGCGTGGCTCATGCTGGGCCTTCAGCGAAATGCTTGTTTAACACCATTCATTAAAGCAATGGTTGCTCATCCTCTGAACTTACAGTGTGTTTTGTTTTTTGTGGTTTGTTTATACTTTGATGCTTATTATAGTTCCTTATGTTTTATGTGTTAGTATCTGGAACTCTGTAGCAAACACAATGTATTTGTGTTTCACTGCCATAAATTTGCTTCTTTCTTAAAACCACTGATGTATTATTCACAATAGTCCAAATGCGGAAACAACCCAAGTGGCCACCAGCAGACAAAAAAACAAAATACGGTCTATGCAGACGATGGAATATTATTCAGTCTTAAAAAGGAATGATATTGTTGATCTGTGCTTCAACATCAATGAAACTTGAAAACATTATGCTAAGGGAAACAAGCCAGTCACAAAAGGACGCATGTTCGATGATCCCACTTATACGAGGTACCGAGACTAGGCAAATTCACACGGACAAAAAGGGGATTAGAGGCTGGGTTGGCGGAAGAATGGGGCGTTGTTGTGTAATGGGTACTGAGTTTCCGTCTGGGATGATAAAAAGTTCTGGAAACAGGGGTGGTGATGGTTGCACAACATTCTGACCATGATGTCACCGAATGATACGCTTAAAAATGGTTAAAATAGTCAATTTTACATTGTGCATATTTTACCACCATAAAAACTTGTGTAAAATTTCCGATCCAAGTTACAGAATAATGCAGAAAATACATTTTTAAGAAAATAATTTTGAAAGCATATTTTACTTAGGTTAAAGAAAATAAAAGTTAATACTTTGCAAACAACATCGACGTGAGTGGGCCACAGCACACCTTGGTTCTCTCGGTTTTACAGTCCTAATTACCAAGACTCCCAACACTCTCCGAAGCACCACGAATTCACCCAGTGGCAGGCCACAAGGTGGAGGTCCGGTACTGGGGGGACCTCAGGCACACCAGGAAATCCTCCAACAATAACGGGACCAAGGCTGGTCTCCAGAGACCTGCCCACCTTGGTCCTCTGGTTCTTCCTCGAGTAGCCTCAATGTCATGGGCAAGGCAAGGAAAAGAAATGGTCCCCTACTTGCCCAGCACACACCATCCCAATAGGATGACCAGAGTAAACTGCAAACATAAAGGGTAATGACAATAGCATATGAGTCACCCATTTCTTCATTCAGCCACTGTTTGCTGCATGTTTATCATGTGACAAGTAGTGGTAAGGCTGAGTAGTTAAGGATTCTCTGTGGGTTGCTACAGCTTGAAGGACAAGGTGAGAATTTAACAGATATAAAAATTGTATGGGTTTGGGGCGCCTGGGTGGCGCAGTCGGTTAAGCGGCTGGCTCTTGGTTTCGGCTCAGGTCATGAGCTCAGGGTCCTGGGATTGAGCCCCACATCAGGCTCCATGTTCAGCGGGGCGTCTGCTCGAGGATTCTCTCTCTCCCTCTCCCTCTGCTCCTCCCCCGTTCATGCTTGCTCGCTTGCTCTCTCTCTCTAAAATAAATAAATAAATCTTTTAAAAATTGTATCGGTTTGTGACACAAAGAATGGAGGGAAGTAGGCATCCTCCATACCATTCTCTTCTTTCACTGCACGGGGAAACAAGATGAATAAGACAGTCACTGTCCCCAAGAAATGTATAAAGAAAGAGAGGAGACACCCAACTAGCCAGCACAAGTCACCCTGAGAAGGAGGGAAACTCTCACTCACACTGCACCAAGCCTGTACTGGTCACCTTGCCCCCCAGCCCATCTCATTCACCCCCACTGTGGCCATCTCAGGAGGCAAGGCAGGGCGGGGAAGGGCCTGGGTGCTGGATTCCAGCCACTGTCATTCAAAGACTGGTTCATCAGTTCCTGTGCGACCCTGGGCAAGGAACGTTAACACCCGTGCCTCAGTTTCCCTAAGGGTAACGTGGAAATAACAGTAGTACTTTCTTCATGGGGATGTCGTTATGATTAAAAGACAGAACCCACCTGAAGGGCCTGCCATAAAGTAAGGGTCCAACAAACACTTGCTATTATTATGAATTTTCAGAGAGGAAAATTCATTTTCTATTTTACAGGCAGGAAAATGGAAGCGTGGAAAGCTATAGGGCTTGCCCGAGATCACATAGCTAGTGGCTAGTAGAATTGGATTTGATTTCTGGTTTCATAAGTTTCCTTTTCAAAAGAAAATGGACTTTGAATAAAGGTTATGAAGAGCACAGAGCACTAGGTCTTACTTTCCCTTTGCTACTGAAAGAAGATGGACAACGCAGAGTGTTTACTCTGTTTATAACCCAAAGGCTAAAGGATGGCCCTCCTTATCTGTTAATCAGGTTGAGACAAACTCTCAGGTAAGACTTGACCTTGGCTTTTTTAAAGCGGGAGATTTCTTGTGTCGTGTCTTTCTGCCAAGGAGGTAAGAACTCTGCATTAAACCATTGTTAGGCTGCATCTGAAACGTAAAGCTTTCTGTCTGTCGAAATCGTGAAACATCCCTGGATGGTCGTGGAAAGTCAGAAAGAGTGGCAGATGACTCATATGTCGTATCCCTTCTTAATCACGGCAAATAAAATTGAACGTCAAATGAACTCACCAGTCTTTTTACTTCCCATCACACGCCAAGCTCTTAATTTCACCAACACTATAAAAACCAGAGTGTAATTTCCAGTATTTCAAACAGCAGCTTGGTTTGCTCTCTCTGTCTACAGAGGCCTAGAAACAAGAGTGAATAAAACAAAAAGGCTTTGGACAGTTCCCATTAGAGACACAATGTGAAGCTTTGCCAATATTTCATTGGTATATTGGCATTCCATGTTGAGATTTCATTTAAATGAGGGCTCCACAGCTTAAAAATATGTTTTAAAATAGCTAGAAAGGGGAAAATGTGCTATAACATACTCTCCAAGACCTGCCAAGTTCTCCTGAAATAGCCCTAAAAAACACTTAAAAAAAAAAAAAGGCCAAATTATCACAACAAAATCACCATCAAATTTCCGGCTAGTCCTCTCAGATTTCTCAGATTTCAGACCAAACAAAATTAATACAAGGTGAAATTTGCACCTAACCACCTCATCCCTCTCAGGCTAGCGCTCCATCCACATTCCTGGAGGTCCCTCCCCTCAGAAATTTCATGCTATACACTGTGGATCCCAGACCTTGTGGACTTGGCCGGCAAAACTTGTAACCTCCCAAATAGGTCTACATATAAGGTTGCTGAATAGAAGTTGATGGCCTATCTTCCCAATGAGAGGGTCCAAAAAATGTGTAACTTCTAGGGATGCAAATGAACTAGTACACAATCTCTAACATTAACTTACTAACGTGGCTAGACATATTAGAATCCCTTCCTATATCCAACATACTAATTTTAAAATACTGCTTTTTCCACTCACATCTCACAGAAGTTAGCGTATTCAAAATCTTCACATGCATCTTCGATAACAGTATCTTCATAACTATGGCCACGTTTTGGAATTACTAATATAGTTTAAGTAAAAAATATTCTCATTTCCATATATAAGTTATTTGAAGTCTGTGTTTTTTTGAGAGAGAGAACATGTGGTGGGGGGGGGGGGCAGAGGAGAGGGAGAGAGAGAATCTCAAGCCAGCTCCAGGCCCAGTGCAGAGCCCCATGTGGGGCTCCATCTCACAACCCTGAGATCACGACCTAAGATCATGATCAAAGCCTAAATCAAGATATCAAGAGTCAGGACCCTTAACCGATTGAGCCACCCAGGAGTCCCCGAAGTCTATACTTTAGAGAAGCTGTGTTTAATTAAGCTGCTGCTACAAGATGTATCCTGAGTCAGAAGTATTCATTTGCTATTATTATACTCCCCATGATTTGCTTTCAAACACTTGAGACAGTGTGATATGAAATTGTTAGGTCTAACCCATAACCCTGGGGTGGTGGTGAATTAGCATTTGAAAGACTAACCATAAACTCACACTCCAGAGGCCACACCTGTGGTTCAGCTGGGGTTATTTCTGATCCACACCAAAGAGTTTGCGAATTAGCACAATGGGTGCTGTTTAATTGGAGAAATGAGTGGAAGAGAAGACATGGGAGCTGATAAGGATGGCCCAGGCGCCCTTCCTCTTGCATGAGCAGGGATGGCGACGGATGCCCCAGGGCGGCTCCCCTCTGAATGAGTCCAGGTGAGCCCTGTAGGGAGGATTCAGGAGCCTAAAGCCAGGAAGTCCAGCTGATGCAGGCCCCCAGACAAATGTTGTATCAACCTTGCACGTGCTTACAGAAAAGTTACGCAAAAGTGATCCTAAGAGAGCAGAGGGTTGGGAATCTCCTGCCCACAGAATAGGCCGTCCTGCTTCTGCACCTGCTGAAAAACAGGTGCATGGCGGTGGAACTCGGCCTGAGACTCACTGCACCGTGCCGCCTGGCAGTGAGGGTGTGGGGGTCCCCTCGCTCTCAGGTACCTCTAAACACTGATAGAGCCCACGACTGCATCTCAACGCACTTCCAGACACTCTCAGCTGGAAGTCACACCACTATTTTGTGTCCCAGGGGAAAAAATGCTGCCAATCATAATCAGGAGATGATATCACTGATTGGCAAAGAATCCTGATTTCAGAGCTCGTAAAACAGCACCACATAGGAATTGAGGAAATACAGAAATTGTGAATGAGCGATTGGCTTGGGTCAGTTTGCAATGGCTACTCTTTTTTTTTTTTTTTTAAGATTTTATTTATTTATTTGACAGAGAGAGACACAGCGAGAGAGGGAACACAAGCAGGGGGAGTGGGAGAGGGAGAAGCGGGCTCCCCGCCGAGCAGGGAGCCCGATGCGGGACTCGATCCCAGGACCCTGGGATCATGACCTGAGCCGAAGGCAGACACTTAACGACCGAGCCACCCAGGTGCCCCTGCAATGGCTATTCTTTCCATCTTCCTACTCTGCTCTTGAAAGGGATCAAGGTCTCCTTTATAACAAAACCAGTTCTCACAAATGGGATGTCGGGCCCCTGGGAATAAATCTCAATCTGGGTGTTAGACTTTCTGCCTAAATCTCCATCTGTATTACATTTTCTGTCTCTTTCACTTGCTTGTGTGCGTCAGGTGCCCTCTCGAAGGATCCAAACAAGCACGGACGGGGAGAGTTTCGGGTTACTGTATCTCCCCCAAACAGCCCATACAGCCAGCCAATTGTTCAAAATAAAGGAATGCAGTGGCCCCAAACGTAAAAACTCTGGATGGACCCAACTATTATGCCACTTCCTCTTTTCTGAAAAAAAAAAAAATGCTGGAAAACAAAAAACTCATAGTCGGGCATATGTAGCAAAAACAAAGAAGGCTGTTTGCTAGGGAATTTTTCCCATGCTTGCTTTAGAAAACTAGAAACATGAGATCAGGAAGCTCCTGAGAGGTCTCTAATCCAAGTTACCGCTGGATGCATGAATTTCATCAATGGCATTACAGACAAGAAGTCATATATTTGACCCAAAGAAGCAACGTTCACAGAGGGAGTTCAGGATTCATGAGTAGACAGTGGGGAGGACAGGAGAGAGGACAGTCACCCCTTTCTGCCCAGACGGGCTGGCCAGCCCCCCTCTGATTCCCCCCTTCCCCTGGGGCTCCTGTTTAGGTCTCCTTCATGTTAAACAGAAAACAGCACAGAGCCCAGGAGGCAACTGAGGCAGAGTTTCCATCCCATTACTGTGCCAGAAGGCCCCTCTCAGAGGACCACCAAATGGTCCTCACCATCACAGAGGGTTTAACTTGCACTAGGGAAGGTGGGGGACAGGAGTGGGCAGAGTCTAAGAGCAGCCCCAAGCCTCCTTCATACTCCTGCTTTACCTTAAAAATGCATATGAAAATCAAAAAATTTTGTGCATCAAAGGGTACTATCAAGAGAGTGAAAAACAAGGGCGCCGGGGTGGCGCAGTCATTAAGCGTCTGCCTTCGGCTCAGGTCATGGTCTTCGGGTCCTGGGATGAAGCCCCGCATCGGGCTCCCTGCTCCGCGGGAAGCCTGCTTCTCCCTCTCCCACTCCCCCTGCTTGTGTTCCCTCTCTCGCTATGTCTCTATCATAAAATCTTAAAAAAAAAGAGAGAGAGAGAGAGAGACTGAAAAACAGAAAATATTGCAAACCATATACCCGATTAGATTAATATCCAAAATATATAAAGAACTCCTACAATTCAACAACAATAACCCAATTCAAAAATGGGCAAAGGACTTAAGTAGACATTTCTCCAAAGAACACACACACATGGCCGATAAGCACATGAAAACCTGTGGTTCAGCTGCACTAGTCATTAGGGAAATCTAAGTCAAAACTACAGTGAGATACCACTTCACACCACTAGGATGGTTATTATCAAAAAAAAAAAAAAAAGTAACAAGTGTTGACGAGTATGTAGAAAAACTGGAAAAACTTAGTGTATCTCTGGTAGGAATGTAAAATGGTGCAACCACTCTGGAAAACAGTACGGTGGTTCCTCAAAAAATGACCCAGAGAATTACTATAGGATCCAGAAATTCCACTTCTGGGCATATACCCAGCAGGGACCAAACAGGTATCTGTACACCCATATTCAGAGCAGCAGTGTTCACAATAGCCAAAAGGTAGAAGTGCCCCAAGTGTCCATCAGCAGATGACTGAGCACAATGCAGAAGAGACATGCAATGGGATGTTATTCAGCCTTCAAAAGGAATAAAATTCTGACACATGTGACCACATGGATGAACCCTAAAAACATCATGTTAAGTGAATAAGCTAGACAAAAAAGGACAAACATTGTGTGATTCCACTTATAAGAGGTCCCTAGAATAGGCAAATTTATAGACAGAAAATAGAATAGAGGTTGCCAGGGCCTGGAGAGGGGGGGAAATGGGAAGTCACTGTTCAATGGGTGATGATGAAAATGTTCTGGAAATGGACAGTGATGATGTTTGTACAACACTGTGACTGTAAATAATGTCACTGAACTTAACACTTAAAAATAGTTGAAATGGTGGACACCTGGGTGGCTCAGTCGGTTAAGCGTCCGACTCTTTTTTTTTTTTTAAAGATTTTATTTATTTATTTGACAGAGACAGACACAGTGAGAGAGGGAACACAAGCAGGGGGAGTGGAAAAGGGAGAAGCAGGCTTCCCACAGAGCAGGCAGCCTGATGCGGGGCTCGATCCCAGGGCTCTGGGATCATGACCTGAGCCAATGGCAGACACTTAACGACTGAGCCACCCAGGTGCCCCTAAGCATCTGACTCTTGATCTCAGCTCAGGTCTTGATCTCAGGCTAATGAGTTCAAGCCCCCTGTGGAGCCTACTTAAAAAAAAATGGTTAAAATGGTAAATTTTACATTATGCATATTTTGCCACAATAAAAAAGTATCTAAAAAAAGCACGTGAGGGGCGCCTGGGTGGCTCAGATGGTTAAGCATCTGCCTTCAGCTCAGCTCATGATCCCGGGGTCCTGGGATTGAGCCCCACGTCGGGCTCCTTGCTCAGCAGGAAGCCTGCTTCTCCCTCTCCCTCTGCCTCTCCCTCTCCTCATGCTCTCTCCCTCTCTCTGTATCTCTGTGTCTCAAATGAATAAATAAAAATCTTTTAAAAAAGCACGTGAGTTTTATAGTCTGCTCCATCACTGGGCTATGTTTGTATTAACATAAAAATTTATTTTCTCCAAATCTTCCAGAAAAATACAAATCATAAATATATACATATGGTCTCAGTCCATTCAGGCTGCTCTAACAAAAAACCATAGAGTGGGTGGCTTATAAACAGCAAACAGTTGGAGCACCTGGGTGGCTCAGTCGTTAAGCATCTGCTTTCGGCTCAGGTCACGATCGCAGGGTCCTGGAATCGAGCCCCGCAGCATCGGGCTCCCTGGTCATCGGGGAGTCTGCTTTTTCCCTCTCCCTCTGCTGCTGCTCCCCCAGCTTGTGCGCTCGCTCGCTCTCTCTCTCTCTCTCTCTCTGGCAAATAAATAAATAAAATCTTAAAAAAATAATCCAGCAAACACTTATTGCCCACAGTTCCGGAGGCTGGAAGTCCAAGATCAGGGGGGCAGCATGGTTGGGTTCCGGTGAAGGCCCTCTTCTGGTTGCAGACTTCGTACTCACTGCCACGTCCTCATAGGGAAAGGGCCTCTTTCCTAAGGGCACGAATCCCACACGAGGGCCCCAGGCCTCCCTCCCTTCCCTCAAGCATCCCGCCACCCACAGCTCTGTGGGTCCTCAGCTCTCTCCCTTGTAGAGCTGTTCTTGCTGGGATAACTCCTCTCCCCTCACGGCAGCTGCTGAGACCTGAGATTTGCCCAGCTCTCTGTCACCTACCACCACCTCTCTCTCCGTTGTCAACTGCACCCAAATCAGTTTCCCTGGAAGCCCCAGCCTCAGCGCACGTCCAAGCACACAGTGAATCCCAAAGCCCTCAAGGTCTGTCCTAGGCACTGGGGGGATGCAGACTGCTAGGCTTTCAGACTTCTCTGAGTGCCTCAAGGAGCTTCCAATCTGCTGGAGACCAGAGAGCCAGCACACTGTCCCTGTGCGGGGACAGGAAGGTCCCGAGTCCAGAGAGGTGAAAAGAGCTGAACTGGGGGGGGCGGAGGGGTAGAAAATGAACAGGAGGGGTGTGGTGGGATGAAAGAGTATGGAAAGCAGAGGCTCTGGGCTTCCAAACTGTTTCAAAAATAAGAGGCAAGAAAAAAACAAATTGCTGGCATGATACTGTAGAGGTGGATACATGACATTATACGCTGTGAAAGCACACTGAATGGAACGTACAACAGTGTGAACCCTGACGTAACTATGTGCATGTTAATAATGTATCAGTGTCGGTTCATCAGTTGTAACCAATGTACCACGCCAAGGGAGGCTATTAATAATAGCGGAAGGGGGTGGGCGGGAAGGGGGCACTGGGAACTCCTACTTCCTGCAAGTTTTTAAAAACCTAAAACTGCTGTAAAAAGAATAAAGTCTATTAAGAAAAACAAATGTAGGTCAACATCAAAAAATAAGGGACCTCAGAAAAACCTGGACTCCAGTCTCTCTTGACAGATCTGAAGGTCAAGTTCACATATAGCTAGAACTTGCTGTTCCTTCTTTCTGGGTAAACGGAGCAAACGCAGTCAGGTTCATGGCAGACCCCCCATGTCTGCCAGGCTTGGCCCCAAGCTCTGCGTTTTGGGCTCTGGTGATCAAGGTCAGGTGTCTGATGACAGACACAGGGACAGCCAGGGTCTCAGAGTGCCACGTCCCACAGGCTGGGAAATAATGACATCCATGAAGGAAGGGAGTAAGACCAAGGCAGTTTTCAGTCAAGTTGAGTTTGATTTGTACAGATTTACAGTTTAAAAATATGTGACCACATCGTGAAGGAGAGATCAAGGGTGCAGATCGATTTAGGAGGCAGAGAGAGGTGACTTTCAAAGGTCCTCCAGAGGGAGGAGAGCAGACAAAAGATCCAAGGAATGAGAAAAAGTCAGGTTCATGGCACTGATGAAGCAAAATTGACAGAGTTGGGGGAGGGGGGCAGCAGGAGCAGCGATCTAGAGGATTCGCCCAGTACCTCGTTTCCCTGGCCAGGCAAGGTTAGGAACTGTGAGAGAAAGCTGTGAGCCAGCCTGGAGGAGGGTGGAGGCTGGGGGGCCAGTGTTGAGGGGCAATGTTGGGGAACTAGCCAGCTGAGAGGCGGGGAAGCTGGGAGCAGCTGTTGGTAGACAGGGTGCTCATCCAACATGCCGGGGTTAAACTCATCCCTCTGGTCCCCCTAGGGAGAGCTGCCCGGGGCAAGGAGCAGAAATGGAGAGTGGACAGGAATATGCTCGGCGATTTATTCATTCATTCAGCACCCACTTACCGAACACCCACTATGTGTCCGACACTACATAGGACATGGGGATGGACTTTTCCATCCCTTAAGAGCTCACATTCTAGTGCAGGAGATCAGCACCGACACGTGACACAGAACACATCTGAAGGTTAGAACCATCAGCTGCTTCTGGGGGGAAACACAGAGGAAGGGCATCACACCAGGGAGTCAGGAAAGACTTCTTGAAGACATAGAGCTTGAGCTAAGTCTTAAGGAATAAACAGGAGTGCAGCAGCCATGGAGGACAGAGACCGCCCTGAACTGAGGGTGCGGCTGGAGCCAAGGCGTGGGGGTGGGGGCAGTGCACATTCCGGGAGCTGTCCACCGTTCAGCATGGAGCCTGGAGAAGAGCCACATGAAGGCTCAGTGTGCACCCTCTGAAGGCAGTGGGAGTGAATGCACGAGAGGGCAGGAGTCAGGAACGGAGGTCTCAGGGATGGTGACGGGGGAGAGCCTGGCATCCCAAGGTATGGTAAGGAGAATTCTGAACAGTGGATGCCAGACACTTTCAAATCCTGGCTCCATCACTTCCTATGTGCCCTTGGGACCGATCACCTAATCTCTTCAACTTGCATTTTCTTATCAGTTAAATGAGGATAATGAAAGTATCAATGACTCTTGCGAGGATGAAAAACCAGACTATCTATCAGATAACCAGCACTCAATAAAAAGTGCCTATTGATACCACTGCACCCTAACCCATCTCAGTTCTGCATTAACTCGTGCTCCTTCTGCCCTGGGTTTAGAATTTTGCTTGAAAATAGACTATTACCTTTCGGGCTGTGACCCACCTCCCCGGCTGGAGGTGTAGCTAATGGGCGCTCCACGCGGGGAGAGGTTGCCATGGTGACCTCCCAGTTGGCTTCAGGACTAGGTGAGTGAACCAAGCCTTTCCTTTGTTCCAGCCATCCCAGCTATTCTAGATATTTACTGCTAGGCAATGACTGCACATCCGAAAGAGCTGAATGATATTCTTTAGCACATTGTGAAAAGATGGAAACAATCCAAATTTCTGGCACTGGAGAGCTGCCTAGGTAAGTTATGCTATAGCCATGCAAAATTGCACAGCACGCGGCTATTAAAAATGTTACAGATCTGTGGTTACTGACAGGAAACGGTGTCATGACATGTTGTTAAATGAAAAAAGCAGGTTATGGAGCGGCATAAATCTTGTAACACCATCCATATAAAACTGTGTTACAGTTAACTGCTTGTATTTATGGACAGAAAAGTGTTTGGAAGGATGTTCCCCGAAGTGTTCAAAATGGCTCCCTCTAGACGGTAGCGGTGAGCCCAAGGGATTTGCTCTACTCTCTTCCTCCTCCTTTTCTATGACACCGGAGTTTGCCCACAATGAGCATGGGTCATTTTTTTTTTTTTCACCAAAGCAAGAATGCTGTTAAAAGGAAATAAGGGAACCCTTGGAGAGTCTTGGAGATGTTAGCTTTGCGAACCAATCCACGGGTTGCAAATACCAGCATTTCCTCATATGCCCACCTGAGAATCTTGCATCTGAGCCTTCCTCCCTGCACCCCACCCTGCCTGCTGGCCCAGGGGCAACCCTGGCCTTGCAGTCCGCCATTCAGGGTAAGTGGGGTGCAGATGCATAAAGCCAAATAGCTCACCCATTTTGGAAAAGCCACCATATTTCCCCCAGCTGCAGCTTAAGGGAGCTCCCTCTGTCATGACCATGGTGAAGGTGGAGGTGGGCAGGAGTGCCCTCGCTGGGAGCACGGGGAGGTCATCCATCAATGGACACATAGTGAGCACTTTGTGTGTGCCCCGCCCCAGGCCAGCCCCGGAGATCCATGGAGTTGAAGGCAGACATAGGCCTGCCCCCCACAGGCGGGACTCCTGGTCCAGTGGAGGGCTCCAGGAAGGGCTTACAAATCCAAATAACTCTTCATAGTTCCTATAAGGCTCTGCTCTCCCGACTCATGGTCCAAACTTAACGTTCCTATGACAAAGTCCTCGGGTCTCCTCCGGAAGGTCCTAGAAGACCCCACTCCTTAGCATATCCTTAAGCCCTCCAGAGCCCATCCAGCCTCGGCATCACCTCCCAGCAGCCTTGCCACATGCCCCATACCCCTTCACACCCCTTCACTCTGCTCTGTCCTTGAACACTCCATGTTTTTTTTTTTTGCACTTGCTGTTTACTAAGAGTGGGACACCTCTTCCTCCACTTTCTCTTCTGGATGAAATTCTACCCATTCTTCAAGGCTAAACTCAAGTATCATTTGCAAGAGTCTCTTATCACCCCATTTGCAAATTTCACAGTGAAATGCCTAGAGTCCCTGCTGGCAACACTGGCTGAGTCTGCCCGGTTCACTGCTATGTCCACGGTGCCCAGCCCAGGACTGGGCACGGTATCACTCTCGATTGAATGCATGTTTGCTGAACAACTAAATGACTTCCACCGCCCACGACACTCTGAACCCCAAAGGCAGGGTCTGGCCCATTTATCTAGAACCTTCTTCCCAGTGGTTGCCAGGTTCTACTCATAAATCCTGCACCTCCGTGCCAAAATGCTGTATTTTTGCTGGTCCAAAATGTTTATTTCCCGATTTTTAAGATCTGAAATCTCATACCAACTGTAAAAAAAAAAAAAAAAAAAAAAACGTATGAGACAACTGGGGAAATCTGAACACCGGATATTTTATGACAGTGAGAGATGATCAATTCTTAAGGTGCAATCATAGAACCACAGCTGTGTTTTTTAAAGAGCCCTTTTCACTGAGAGATGAACAATGAAGGAATTACAGATGAAATGATACAGTATCTTAGATCATCTTCGACAGAATCCAGCTGGGAGCAGGTCAGCGTAGAGATGAAGGAAGACTGGCCATGAGTTGGTCACTGTTGAAGTCAGGCATGGAATTTTTGTATATGTTTTAAAAAGGAGACAATCACAACGTCAAGGGGGAAAAAAAAAAACCCCAACCAAAACCCTTGAAATGTGACCTACATCTCGAGTCCTCCTCAGACACTGCACAGCGGCGGACAAAGCAAAACTCTGTTGCTAGAATAATCATTACTCTATTCACTGACTTTCCTAACATAGGGAATATCAGCACGACAGTTCCAAAACTGATACAGGAAATGCTGCCTCAGACTCTCCATCTGAACAAGATAAAACCAAAGAATTTGAGGACAAACCGGAAATGCTTCAGGAACAAGAGCTAGGGCTCCTTATAAATAAAAGACAGCAGTCCCTGAAAAAAAGCCAACAGGCCTTGTCAGCGGAAAACATTTGAAGATATCTCACAAATCTATCTTCTCACCATTCCCCGGCTAGGGTAGAGCCAGGAAAAGCTTTTTATCGAAAGTTCGATAGGAAAAATACATGCTTGAGATACAATGATGCCCCAACACACTTTTTTTTTTTTTAAGATTCTGCTTTGAAAAGGGATCAAATAACATTTCATCTTCAATTTTTCATGACTAGATTTGGTGTTTTTGAAGTGTGTAGATTTTAACGTTTTTATTACTTCATTTTTGTTTATCTGTGACTTTAGATCTGTAATGTCTATTTTTATCAACTTTCCATTTATTTGATGTTCTAAGGCATACATTTATGTATTTTTGATTATTAAGTATTTGGTTTTACTGACTTAAATTTTTTTAAAATATTTATTTATTCATTTGAGCGGGGGAGGGGCAGAGGGAGAGAATCTTAAGCAGGCTCCACACCCAGCGAGGAGCCCTACATGGGGCTCCATCCCACAACCCATGAGATCATGACCTGAGCTGAAACCAAGAGTCACACACTCAACTGACTGAGCCACCCAGGCGCCCCCTGACTTAAATTTTTAAATACCTTTTTACAAAATGTATAAAGTACATATAATATAAAATAACATTTCAGTATTATGGGATATACAGAGTAACAGGGCCCTGGCTCTTTTACTCCCATGTAACTATCCCCATGCATAGTTGGAGCTAGCCTGATGGGTTCCGGACATGTAGCCCAACGGTCCTCAACTCAGGATGCACCTTAGAACCACCTAGAAAGCTTTAAAATATAGTGCTTCCCTGGGCCCACCACAGCTCAATTAAGGTAAGCTCTCTAAAGGACAGGGAAGGAAGGTGAAGCCCAGTGACCACAGCATGGCCAGAGTTGAGACTGCTAAGATTCTAGTCCCAAGGGGAGAGCAGAGTCCACCCAAAGCTAGTCTGCCACTGAGCTCTGCAGGGGGAAGACCAGGGCATCCACACCTCGCAACTTGCTGGCCTCCAGGGTAGGTGCATAGGTGGGTTCCTCCCCCTAGGTTGAGAAAGGGTGAGTCCCTGCCAGGTCACGGAGGGTGAATACAGGCCCTAACCGTTGGGGTCAAATGTCAGGCTGCTAGAGAATCCATGATCCCATCTTTACCCGCTTCCCAAGCCTCTAATCTGATCAGAAACTTAAAGTCTGAGATAAGGCTGTCAGCCTGCAAGAGAGCCCAGACTCAGAAGGAAGGAAAGGAGGGGACCCGGCAAGGATGAGGCACCCAGCCCCTTCCCACATCCTGAGAAGGCAGGTCTGGAGCCCTGGAGGAGGCCGTGCAGCCCCTAAGGTCAGAACCAAGACCCCTAGAGGGCTTCTTCTGGGAGGCGGGTTCTGCTCCCACCACAGAGGCACTGCCCCCCAGGGAGGAAGGCCTGCTCCACGGGCACTGAGCTCCCCACCTGGAAAATATCCAGGTGGGGTCTGGGGCACCTATCCTGGGAAGGACGGTTATGTTACCGGTCGAGACAGGGGCCTGGAAAACCTCTTTCACGTGAAGTTCCAAACTCAACCATGCATCCAAAGACCCAGAGGTCAAGGCTGAATACACAGAACGGACTAGGTGAGCTCACCTCAGGCCTTCGCAGTCAGAATCCTCAGGGGGGGCCGCCTGGAAACCGGCCTGGTTATCCAGCTCCAAAGCTGAGTCCCACACAAGGCCCAGTCCTGAGACCACTGCCCTGAGCTTCTGGGACTGTCCACCTCTACTAGCCTAGGTCCACTCGGGAGACAAGACACTCCGAGCCCAAAGTGAGAGGAAGAACGGGGAGCTGGGGATCAGGGCCGGCAGGAAAAGGTGGAAAGCGTGTGCCCAGAGGGGAGAAAGGCCAAATGAGAGAGGGTTTGTGATGGGCCGTGAAGGAGGCAAGTTTTAGATTCAGTTCCACATTCTCTCAGGGAGCAGGTGCCCATGACTCAGGCCTTGCTGAGCGGGATGTCAGAAATCATGGCGCCCCTCCAAGAGATACCTTCTTTCTGAGGAGACAGACATAGTAATAAACTGTGAGGGATCCATGGGAAGGAAGGAGACAGACCTCTCCGAGGGGTCACCTGCCTCCTGGATACACCCACCTGGTGATTCACAGGTGCCTCGAAGGCCGCACGTCCACACCCAGATCATCATCTGACCACCCAATCATGCTTCTACGCACTGCTCTCTCCACTTCCAGACACCCGTATACCCTCAGATTTTGTCCGCCTGGAAAGTTCTCTCTCCCCCTTCAGTGTCCACCCAAGCCCCTCAGACTCCAGCCCCTCACCTCCCATCTGCCTCCGGGCCTCCTCGGGCACCCCTGCCGTACCTCGGGCTGCACGGGCGCTCCCGGGGCAGCGTGTCTATCCCCCTCCTGGACGGCAGGCTCCTGACACGCTCACTGCTGACTCCCAGGAATCAAGCCCAGTGCCTGACATGCTAGGGAGAGCTCAGGAGAAAAATCTGCCCAATTGTGCAGGGGAGTTCCGAGAAGGGGCCCAGAGCAAGGATGTCGGGTAGTCAGAGAAGGCTCCCGGAGAAAGTAAAGCTTGAGAGGAGAAGGGCTGGCTTTGGCAGAGGAGAGAAGGGTGCCCCCAGGGAGGGGGACCGTAAAGCAAAGGCCCAGGGCGGGAGAGTGGGCCGGCATACTGGTGGTGCTGAATTCAGAGAGATAAGAGCTGGAGAACAGGAAGGTGAGGGCAGTGAGGAGCGCGGGGAGCAGGCCCCCTCCAGGCCAAGTGGTTCAAAGCCACACGTCCCTCCCAACTTCCTCCTCAGATGATTCAAATTCATGAGCCGATTTCCTGAGCAATCATTAACCCTGAGCTTCACACACCGGGCCTGGGGAGGGACTGTGGAGGGACTGTTAACTGATCCGACTGGTGCGTGAACTAGTCCATGTAATTATTACCCAAAGAACACAGCACACTGGTGCCGGGGAAATGGTCAGGGGTGGCAAGGAGCCAGGGAAGCGTGAACTGGCAGAAGAAAGAAGTTCACATGGACTGGGGCGGCGGTGGGGGGTGGAGGGCATGTGCCCAACTCTCAGCTGACGAGAGGACACTGAAGGTCAAAGAAGGACAGAGGGCCCAGACAGAAAAGGGCGTGACTTGCAAGTGGCCCTACAGGAACTGAGGAGTGTAGACAGGCAGGAGCCTCCATCACACACAAACACACACGATCGTTCCCACCCGAGACGGGGGAGTCTGGGCTCTGGAGTCAGGTCGACCTGGCTTTGAGTCCCAGAGTCTCTTTCGGCCTCACTTTCCTCCTCTGTAAAATGGGGATGACATTGATTTGAAGTCCCATTTATTGAGCACTTGGTCTATTCCAAGCCCTTATGGGCATTTTACACTCCACTGAATTTTCACAATATGGCCCCGCGTGGGCGCTTTTATAAGCCCCAGAGTGACTACCTCTCGGGTCTGTTTCGGGCATGAACAGGAGCCAATGGGTAAGCGCTTGGTATGCAGTGGGTGTTCAGTGGTGCCCGAGCCGACAGGATGTCCTGATGTCTCGGGCCGGCCACAGGCTACTAGGTAGATCACAAAACTGACCCTCCTTCCTCCTCGATGGAGTGGTATTTTTCCTGCTAGCCCAATGTCATAAGCAATATATTTCCCAATATTTGAATGCAGCAGTGGATTAAGAGCCCCAGTGGCTGACATGTGACACAGGTCATTATTCTAGCATTAATAGTAAGCACAGGCTTTGTTCAAGGGCTGAGGCAAAATGCATTATTCAAAAACCTCTGAAAAATGGGAATAATAGGTCGTTCCAAATCAGCCCCCAAGACCGTGTGGCCGGAGCTCAGGAGGGCATAAAGAATAAACCCCCACCTTCCCAGAGCCTCAGCTGCCAGACCACCTCTGAGGCCCCAGCGGGCCTGCACTCCTGCTCTGAGGTCTGCCCAGAACCCAAGAGGGCCCACCAGAGTCTGCAGCGTGGAACCGACAAGCAGGGCACAGTGGGAAGGGGGGATTCTAGCTGCATCTGTCCCTGAGCTCTGGTCCTCCCTTCCTGCCCCCGAAAGCCCCGACAGCAGCTGGTTAGTGTGGACACGGACTCACTTTGCCCAGGGAGGGAACACCAGGCCTCCATACGAAAAGTGAGAAGGAAAAAATCACTTTCATGCTGGAAATACCTCTCCCAAATACATGTCCCTACAGCGTCCCCCAGAGCACTGTGAAGCAGGAAGTGCCGTCGAGGCGGACACACACCTGGAAAAAGGTCTCTCATTTCTTGGCCCCGGGATGCCACACGGGTTTGGCATCTGTGTGAGGAGGGAGGAAAGTGGCCACCTCAACTGTGCGAATTTCACCATTAGGGATTCATTTGTCAGGGTCTTACAGGAAGGGCCTCGGGTGCATCCCGGAACACGGGACAGGGGAGGTGTCACGGGGATGAGCTGAAATTATTAGAGGAAATCTTTTTCCTCTCACTTTTCCTACAGAGGCTCAGCTCTTACTCCCTGAGCAAAGTGAATTCACTCCCACAATCACTGGCGCTCCAGGGGGATAAATCAGGGCAGAGAATGCAGCCTCCACAGGCTGCACCCCCCCTATGGAGGGCCCATCATAAACAGTTTGTGGGAAGACAACACAAGCAAGGAG
The DNA here is from genome assembly GCF_009762305.2 of Zalophus californianus. Taxonomy (NCBI): domain Eukaryota; kingdom Metazoa; phylum Chordata; class Mammalia; order Carnivora; family Otariidae; genus Zalophus; species Zalophus californianus. The sequence continues at coordinate 108,967,497 of NC_045600.1, read as the reverse complement.
TCCGAAGACCTGGCTCACACCTGACTGAACTGTCCCTGGGAGGCCCAAGCGCCTCTAACTGAGCTTCGTGACCCGCCTGTGCCTTGGTTTCTCACCCCAGAGTGAGGACATGGGAGGGGGTGCACCTGCCCACCGCAGCAGGCGCTCGGGGAGGGGTGCTGGCGGCATGACCGGCCATGCACGACCAGGTGCATGAAGCGCTTTGCCCCCCCCCGTCCCCCCGGCAGGAGCCATGTCACCCACAGAGCCCTCAGCCTCTGCCCTCATACCAGCACAGGGGCCTGAACAAAGCCGGCTTTACTGGAACGAGGCCCAGCTGATCAGGACAGGTGCTTTCCCTTTGAAAGTCAAATCTGAGGCCCTGGGACAATGAAGGGTGGGTGTTCACACTCTGCACACCCAGGCAGGCTGGGTGGAGGCCCACGGGCCCGGGCCCAGCCCGACAACTCCCCCCCAGCCCCGAGGAATTCACTTCCTCAGACCCCTCTTGCGCTCTTTTCAGACCCTTAAGGAAATCTTGAGGATGGCAAGCCAAGCTAAAAGACAAAACTTCTCTTCTCCAGGAGAGACACCGGGCGTGAAACCCGGACCCGGAGAGGTTGGGCCGCTTACTGGGGATCACAGAGCAAGCTGGGCCTGGGGAAAGTCCAGAAGCCCCCAGTCTTCTGAAGCAACGTGTCAACGTTCAAGCATCTGTTGGACTTGGAGGAACTGTCCCCAGGAAGACAGTGAAGATAAAGCCAAACCGGACTGGGGTGGGGGGGGGGGCAGCAGAGTGTCACTTTCTCCCTCCCACATCCTCTCTCCAGCCTCATGATTAAGCCAAATGTTTCATCCTCCTTCACACAATTTCCTTTTTTCACCACTTACATTTTTTTTTCAAACCATCAGTCAGGTTCTAGAGAGCATATGTACCAAAAACATCTAAGAAATAAACTACTGACATCCCACATTTCGGAACCCAACGCCCTCCCCCCTTGGCACCCTCTCTTCCCCCAGCTGCAGCTCCCCACCTCTGCTTTCAAAAGGATCCCCCGCAGAAGCATCACGGAGCCCTGATCTGGGGAAACACTTGTTTCCTGCCCTGGGGGCAACCGAAGGATCCTTCGGGAGGCAACAAACCCCCACTGGACTCACAGAAGTGCAAGGTCACTGAGTCCATCCCCATCCCATCTAGCTCCAGGGTCCCCAGGGCTCCCTTGCAAGCAGAGAGGGTGCAACATGCACAGCCCCCGCCACACACACACACACACACACACACACACACACACACACGCGCGCGCACTAACAAAGCTCTGCTGCCTCCTGTCCCTTCCCATCCTCGTGGCTCCCCTGTTGACCCCAGGGTAGCCATCACCATCCTCAGGCCACGCCGGAGGCCTGACCCTCAACCTCCCCTCACAGACGGCTGGCCGGTGGACTGCCGGAAATGTGGGGGCCTCCTCGCCAGACCTCCTGTCTCCTCCGTCCCCTCTGCCACCTTTTCCACACCTGCTGTCTGCTTGAGCTCTTCCTCTTTCTAGAAGTCTGGTCTGCCAACCACAGCCCAGCTGGCTTCCCTTTATTCTCTGCACTGGCAGCTGGGCCTGCATGGCATGTTGGTGAATCATTACACGGTGCCTTTCCTTGGGGGGCGGGGGAGCAAAGCAAATACAACACGATTCGAAGCCCCACAGCCCACGGCCCAGTTCAGAGTTCATCAAAACTAGATGGGTGCATGGTGAATATGAGATTATTTCCCCACAAATTCCACCCTCAAAAAGGTAAATAATGCTCTGGGCAACAACAAAGAAATCGCAAGGTAGCACGAGTAATCACCAACTGTGTGTGTGGGTTCATGAACTCCCTTTGGACTCACTGACTTAGAGCGCACAGGACAGGGATCTAAGACCAACATTATTAGAAGAGGCAACTTCTGCCCCCCCACCCCCCAAAAAAGACTCTGTGTGACTTGCGGCAGTGTGGATCGGGGCCCCCAGCAAACAAGGCCATAGATATTGCTCTGTTCGCCATGTTTCCAAGGCTGTTGGGTCTTCAAGAATTCTCTTCTCAATTCAAATGCCATGAAGCTGAGAACTAGTTGGCCGGTGTGGTATCTGATGCTGAGGGAGAGAGGCTCTGGAAGAGAGGGGCGGGTGTTCATGGAGAAGGCAGAAACCACCAGGATGGTGGAGGCTCCCTTGAGACAGGAGGGGAAACGTGGCCACCACGTAACAGGCAGAAAGATGGGAACGGGGTGCAGGTGTGGGGGTGCTGGTGGTAGCACGTTGAGGGAGTGAAGGCGGAGGGTTGAGTTCATCCAGGGATGGGTGCTGTTAATGCAGCAACAAAAAAGGAAGGGGGCAGGGGAGTCTGCTGTCTTAGCAAGAGTTGGGTTGGACCACCGGGCACTGTTTAGACCCTTCATCTTAAGCAGCCCCACCCGAACCCCCAGAGGGCATTAACACAAAGTCAAATTATTCCTGGGAATTAAAAAACTGTTTTCAAACAGTACCCACAGGACCCGCCCTGCATTATGAACCCTATCGCTTCTTCTCCCCCTACATGGTCACACCTGCCTCCTCTCGTATCTTTCTCTCCAGCCTCGGTTCTGACCACTGCCCACCCTCGTCCACAGACACTCCCCTGTGTCTCCTAATTGGCGCTCCTGCCATCCCCACCATGAGGCCTTGCCTCATCTCCAGACCACCTCCTCCAGGAAGCCTGCCCTGAGAGCCTACTCATTTCACCACCCACACTGTGGCATTCTAGAGCCTCCCTGGGACCTGCAGTTTATAGGCCCTCATACTCTGTCCCTGTCCTAGGGCACTGTTGTCTCAACTGTACGCACAGGATTTTAATTTATGGAGGTGACCAAGTGACAGGAAGAGAGGCTAATGCCATTGAAAGAAGATTGTCCTTACTCACATTTCCTGAGGGGGGCGTGTTACGCCACGCAGGGCCAGGTGGAGAAGCACCAGTGCCGGTCAGGAGGCAGAGAAGAAGGAGGGGAAGGCAAGGCAGGGCAGGATGACTGGCTTCGGGTTGGCTAGTTTGAACAGTTCAGGTGGGCTTCGGGGTCCAGGAGCTGTCCCTAGTTGTCTGGTCGTTGGGCCTGGGTGGTTCGGGGCAGGAGACGTTGGCATGGTGTGCCAGAGTGAGATAAGGAAGATGCCAGATCACAGGCAAGATCTAAGCAACTGCCACTGTTACTCTGGCCCCACAACTAAAGGGTGCCCAACAGACAAACACAGAGCCTGAGAAAGCACACCACACCATCCACTCACTTCCCCTCCTCTAGCTCAGTTTCCAGGGCTTGTTAACCCAATCGCTCTCTTGCTAATACCATCATTCTCCTGCCCCTCTAACTTTCTGACACCTTGTCAACACAACCCCATCCCTGGACCAACTCCACTATCTGCCCGGCAGCCTCCTCCCTCCCTCTGTCTGTTACACAGCAGAGAGGAGTTTCCCAATCTGGAACCCACCCCAATGCTTCCTCAGGGACCTCCATGCCAGGGACCTGCCACTCAGGTGACTCTCCCTGTCGGCATCCATAATTCTTAAAAAAATAGCAGCAACCGCAAAAACCTTGATCGACTGTGGAGGAAACACTTGTAATTGATATTCTAGACAAAAGACTAGTTTCCTTAATATATAAAGATCACGTCCAATTCAGTAAGACAAAGACCAACGACCTGATAGAAAGTAGGCAAAACAGGGGCACTGGGTGGTGCACTCGGTTCGACGTCTGACTCTTGGTTTTGGCTCAGGTCGTGATCTTGAGGTCATGGGATCAAGCCCCACATCGGGCTCCACGCTCAGCATGGAGCCTGCTTGATATTCTCTCTCCTTCTCCCTCTGCTCTTCCCTCCCAACCCGTGCCTCAAAAATAAATAAATAAATCTTAAAAAAAAAAAGAAGGCAAAACATATGACGAGACAGTTCACAGAAAGGAAAACACAAGTGGCTCTCATGTGTGTGAAAACACGTTCACCCTTATTCATAGCCAAAGAAATGTAAATTAAAACTCTACTGAGAAACTATTTCTGTCTTCCAGATTGGCAAATATCAGGGCGTGGGAAACAAGCACCTTCGCACATTGCTCCTGGCAGTATACCTTCCTAAAAATTCTATGGAGAGCAATTTGCTGATGTCTTTCAAAATATAAATGCACATACCTGTTTGGTCCTTCAATTCCACCTCTGAGATTTTATTCCACGGGTAACCACCTGCACTGCAAACCGACTAAAGCACAAGGTGATTCAGTGGGGCATTGTTTGTGACGTCCAAAAAACAGGAGATTCCTCAAATTATGTGACATCCATAGAGTGGAACATTCTATAGCCATAAACAAGAATGAAGATGCACTCTACATACCGATCTGGAAGCATCCCAAGACAGCTAAGTGGGAAAAGAACAAATGAGGGGCAGAAAAGAACATACCGTGGGCTCCCATTTGGGGAGAATGACTCTATATATGCATGTTCTGACTCATGCAGGCAAGAGAGTACATACAAAACTGGTAAAGTTGCTTCCAAGAAGGGAGAGCACTAGGAGGTCGAGGGAGATGGGGGATAGAAACTTTTCACAGTGAAATCTGTGCAACTTTTTAAAATTCTGAGCCATGTACATTTATTTTCTAAGAAAAAAAAAGTGGGGGGGCCACAAGCAGATTAAATTAACAAAACGAACCCCTTCCCTGACCCACGTTCCTTTCTGGCTTCCAGAACTCTCTTCTCACCTCTTAAAGACAAGCTTTTGGAGCTGTCAGCTGTCTCCCTTGCGTCCTGCCTCACTCCCCACCTGCCCACCCCCCCCCCGACCTGCCGGAGCTGCCCCAAAGGAACCGGCCTCCCTGATTTCTCGTCTCCAGCCCCCAGCGGCCCCTGGCTCTGGCCCCACCCACTTCACGGCGGCCACGCCCTCCCCCTTGAACACGCCTCCCTGGGTTTCCAGGGCATCGAGCCCTGCGGGTTTCTCTGTTCCCTCCCTGGGCAGTCCTCCCCGGTCTCTAAATGGTGGAGCTCACCTCCAGGTCCTCCTCTTCGCTCTTCTCTTCTTGGTCCACACGCTCCCCCTCGGCTACCTCGTCCACCCCGAGGCTTCACTCGTCATCGGTATGCAGGTTACTCCCAAATGTGTATTTCCAGCCAGACCTCTCTTCTGAGCTCAGGGCTCCACATGGAAGTCTCCAGGGGTCTCCAACCCAACATGCCCAAGTGTCTCTCACCAGCTTCCATCCTCCACGTCAGAGAGGCTTCCTTGCCCGTGCTCCCTCCCAAGTATCCCTAGAAGCCAGCCACTCTCCCTACCTCCACCAAGGCTCCCTTTGCCAGTTTCCCCTCATGCTCTTTCCCACCTCAGGGCCTTTGCACACACTGTCACCTGTGCCCTGAATACTCTCCCTTCTGCTCCCCACACCTACTCCTGCTTTATCTTGATTAATTCTTATATATCTTCTAGAACTCGGATTAACATTGCTTCAAGAAGCTTTTCCTGGCCTCCGGGACCAAAGAATGTCAATTAGAGGTGATTTCTGTCCCCCCAGAGGACGTTTGGCAATGTCTAGAAGACATTTTTGGTTGCCACAAATGGGTTGGGGGTGTGTAACTACTGGCATCGAATGGGCTAAACATCCTACAATGCATGCGACAGCCCCCACAGCCAAGAATTCTCTGGTCCAAAACGTCAGTAGAGCTGAGGTGAGAAACCCTGACCTAGACTAAACCATGTCCCCATGACATGCTTTCAAAACACACTCCATTATCACCTGTCCCCAATGTGATTAAATGTTTAACTGTGCAAAGGTATTGGGCAAGTTCCATTTTCTAAGCTTTACAGGATGAATGCGTGAATTCGAGTCCCTGGCTCCTGTTTATCTCTGTCTCTCCACCCCCAGTGCCCAGCCTCAAGCACAGAGATGGATTGTCTGGATTGATACGAAGTGCACAGGGTTGGCCCTGTCCCACGCAGAGGCTGTTCCATGTCCAGCTCCACTGGGCCCTCTGTGCCATCCCATGGCAGTCTTTTCCCTGGTCCCTTAACCAGCTCCTCTCCTTGTACCACAGCTCTGCCCACCCCCTAAACCCTCGTCCCCACCCGAGGGGGCGTTTCTAAGAGACCCTTTAGGCCATCCGGTCCCGGCCTCCCCCTTCATCATCTTGTCAAACCGGCTACTCCCCTGTAAGCTGACCCAGCAACGGCACCACGGGTCACCCGGCCGCCAAAGCACAAACGCAGAGACACCCCTGCGCAGCACGCCCACCCTCACACCCACTCCCTCTCCACGCACCCCAACAACGTGGCTTCAGTGGTATCCACCCAGTCTTGTCCCTCTTGGTTCTTGCTTTAAGCCTCTCTCCCTCCTGGTCCACCTGTGACACCGCTCCCTGTGACATTCTTCTAAGATGTCACTGGACTGTATCACTTCCCGATTCCAAACCCCTCCCAAAGGGGCGCCTGGGGGGCTCAATCGGTAAAGCGCCCGGCTCCGGGTTTCGGCTCCGGTCATGATCTCACAGTTGCGGGATCAAGCCCCACCACGGGCTCTGTGCTCAGCGCGGACTCTGCTTCGGATTCTCTCTCTCCCTCTGCCTCTCACTCGCGTGCTCTCTCTCTCTCTCTCATATAAATCAGATCTTTAAAACAACACAAAGACCTAAACGTGAGACAGGAGTCCATCCAAATCCTAAAGGAGAACACAGGTAGCAACCTCTTCGACCTCAGCCGCAGCAACTTCTTCCTAGAAACATCACCAAAGGCACAGGAAGCCAGGGCAAAAATGAACTATTGGGATTTCATCAAGATAAAAAGCTTTTGCACAGCAAAAGAAACAGTCCACAAAACCAAAAAACAACCGACAGAATGGGAGAAAATATTTGCAAATGACATATCAGATAAAGGGCTAGTATCCAAAATCTATAAAGAACTTATCAAACTCAACACCCAAAGAACAAATAATACAATCAAGAAATGGGCAGAAGACATGAACAGACATTTCTCCAAAGAAGACATCCAAATGGCCAACAGGCACATGAAAAAGTGCTCAACATCGCTCGGCATCAGGGAAATCCAAATCAAAACCTCAATGAGATACCACCTCACACCCGTCAGAATGGCTAAAATTAACAAGTCAGGGAACGACAGATGTTGGCGGGGATGTGGAGAAAGGGGAACCCTCCTACACTGTTGGTGGGAATGCAAGCGGGTGCAACCACTCTGGAAAACAGTATGGAGGTTCCTCAAACAGTTGAAATTAGAGCTACCATTCGATCCAGCAATTGCACTACTGGGTATTTACCACAAAGATACAAATGTAGGGACCCGAAGGGGTACGTGCACCCCAATGTTTATAGCAGCAATGTCCACAATAGCCAAACTGTGGAAAGAGCCAAGATGTCCATCGACAGATGAATGGATAAAGAAGATGTGGTATATATACACAATGGAATATTATGCAGCCATCAAAAGGAATGAGATCTTGCCATTTGCAACGACGTGGATGGAACTGGAGGGTGTTATGCTGAGTGAAATAAGTCAATCAGAGAAAGACATGTATCATATGACCTCACTGATATGAGGAATTCTTAATCTCAGGAACAAACTGAGGGTTGCTGGAGTGGTGGGGGGGTGGGAGGGATGGGGTGGCTGGGTGATAGACATTGGGGAAGATATGTGCTATGGTGAGCACTGTGAATTGTGTAAGACTGTTGAATCACAGATCTGTACTTCTGAAACAAATAACGCAACATATTTTAAGAAAAAAGAAAAAGAAGAAGATAGCAGGAGAGGAAGAATGAAGGGGAGTAAGTCAGAGGGGGAGATGAACCAGGAGAGATGATGATGGACTCTGAAAAACACACTGAGGGTTCTAGAGGGGAGGGGTGTGGGGGGATGGGTTAGCCTGGTGATGGGTATTAAAGAGGGCACGTTCTGTGTGGAGCACTGGGTGTTATGAACAAACAATGAATCATGGAACAGTACACCAAAACAAATTATGTAATATATGGTGATTAACATAACAATAAAAAATTTAAAAAAACCCTTCCATGCTTCTCACAGCTCGGAGCCCAGGGTCCCCAGCCTGGTCCCAGACCCTTCCCACTCTACCCTCCCGCCTCCTCGTCCGCCACACCCTGCTTCAGCCCCCGAGCACACACACCGCTGTTTCATGGCAGCAGTCAGGCTACCGCCCCCCCACCCCGCCGCCGCCCCTCCCTTCCCCCTCCTCTTCCCTCTCTTCCTCCCCTCTCCCTTTACCTAAATGCTTGGGTATCTCATGTTCATCCTTAAAACCTAGCTCTAACACTTCTTCCTCAACAGGACAGTGAGTCCTCAGAAAGTTAAACACAATTTCCATAGGATCCAGCAATTCTGCTTCTGGGAACATACACACCAAAGAACTGAAGGCAAGGACTCACACAGATACCTGCGCAGCCGCGTTCACAGCAGCACGAATGACGACAGCCGAAAAGTAGGAGCAACGCAGAGGGCTGTCCACAGATGAACGGATAAAGAAAATGTGGCACATCCGTACAGTGGATGCTAGTCAGTCCTCGAAAGGAAAGAAAATCTGGGGTCCCTGGGTGGCACAGTCAGTTAAGCGTCTGACTCGATTTCGGCTCAAGCCCTGCTCCCAGGGTTAGGAGATCGAGCCCCATGGCGGGCTCCACGCTCAGCGCCCAGTGGGAAGACTGCTTGAGATTCTGTCTCTCCCTCTTCCTCTGTCCCTCCTCCCCACACTCTCTCGCTCTCTCATTCTCTCTCTCTAAAATAAATAAATCTTTAAAAATGTTTTAAAAAAGGAAAGAAAATCTGATGCCCCTGCAACACAGATGAGCCTTACAACAGGATGCTAAGTGAAACAACCAGACACAGGAGTTCGCGCGTCGCGAGATCCTGCTCACACGGGGTACCTGGGAGAGTCAGATTCGTGGAAACAGAAAGAAGAATGGTAATCACCAGGGGCCGGCGGATGGACGAGATGGGGAGTTAGTGTTTAACGGGTACAGAGTTCTAGTTAGTGGTCAATGGGTACAGCGTCTACAGGGGACATTGGTGACACTGCAATTACAGACTGAATCTTTGTCCTCCCGGACTGAAGACCTCTGCAGGCAGGGACTGTATCTGATTAATTCACTGCTCCTAGCCCCTCCGCTGAGAGCCATCTACAGGCCTTCAGTGCGGATAAGAAAAGGGGGTCAAGGGCGCCTGGGTGGCTCAGTCGTTGAGTGTCTGCCTTCGGCTCAGGTCACGATCAGGGTCCTGGGATCGAGCCCCGCATCGGGCTCCCTGCTCGGCCGGAAGCCTGCTTCTCCCTCCCCCACTCCCTCTGCTTGTGTTCCCTCTCTCGCTGTCTCTCTGTCTGTCAAATAAATAAATAAAATCTTAAAAAAAAAAAAGGAAAAAAGGGGGTCAAGAGGCACACACTTCTAATCACAAAATAAAGAAGTCATGGGGATGTGACGTACAGCATGGTGACTGGAGTCAGTAATATTGTTGTGCTTACTTGAAAGCTGTCAAGAGTAGGTCCTAAAAGTCAACTTGGAATGAGGACAGATGGTAACCAGGCTTACCACGGTGACCGCCCCCCCCTTGCAGTGCGTACAGACATCAAATCATTACGGTGTACTCCTGAAATCAATGTTATATAGCAAGTATACTCAATTTAAAAAAAAATTTAAAACAAAAAGAAAGAATAACCCAAACCAATCACTGTGGTTAACGTTATCCCAAATCTCACAGCCTGTCGTCTCCAGAGCAGCGATTTACTTCCAACATCCATGGGCAAACCCCTCCCACCCCTGGAGAAGAGACATCTTCATTCCATCAAGCGGTGAGGTCAGAAGGGGCTTCTGTGGACAAAGTTAATAAACAGCTCACTTGGGAGGAATAAACAAAACCAAACCAGGGCTGGGTCGGTGCAGGCTGTGTGGCCCTTGTGCCCAACACCACTGGGCTCTGCCCAGCGGGTGGGCTGGTTCATTTCCTGTGTCCTCCCCAGGGGCAGGCGGCGAGAGGCGGGGGGGGGGGGGACAGGAGCCTGCACAGGAGGAGGAGAAGCTCAGTCGTTAGGGCACAGGGAGATGATCAGTCACTGGTGGAAGGCTGCTGACCTTAGTGTGTGTGCCGGCCACAGGCCTGCACCCCCCACACACACACTTGCTTATGTAACCCAAGGTCTGGAAGGCAAAGTGGACTTGCCCTTGGTGCTCAGCAAGAGGCAGGGACCCAGAGACTCCCTTTTTTCTCATAGCTCATGTCCCACCCTACAAGCCCTTGGAGCCCCCATCCCCAGGCTTCTTGTTCACGCACAGCCTATATTTATAAAACAGGGACTAGAAAAGATAAATGTGTCCCCCATCCTGAGGATAATCATCAGGCGGGTCTTCAGGGATCATCCAACCCGGGGGTTCTCAACCGGAGATGATCCTGCCTCCAGGGGACATTTAGCAACCTCTGGAGACATCTTTGGTTGTCAAGTGAGAGGTGGTGCTCCTGGCATCCCCGGTGGGGGCAGGTGGGGGTGGGTAGAAGCCAAGGATGCTGCTGAGCATTCCACAATGCACGGGACAGCCCCCACAACAAAGAACTATCCAGAAGAGCAATCCCAGACATCGGGAGCGCTGAGGTGAGAAACCCTGATCTAAGCCAAGCTGTCTTTTAGAGACGAGGAAACTGAGGCCCAGGAAGCGACTGAGCCAAAGTCACACTGTGATGAGATAGTACCAGAATTAGAATCCAGTTCCCCGCCGGCCACATCAGCCTCCAGCTACCAGGCGTGCAATGACCAACTCTGGTAGCAAGTTGGCAGAGTGGCCGAATGTGGGACCACGGGATCGAAAAGCCCGTGACGGCTGGGCTCTGTGCTTCTGACAGGCTCCCAGTCAACCCACCAAGGTCAGCCTGGCCACGGGGCTCCCGAATAATCAAAGGGGAAGAACGTCTCCGGGGCTGCGGTGTGCTGGGGCAAAATGCCCACCTGACGCCTAGGCAAAATTCACTACGCACAGGCCCACGGAGCATGCTGGGGGTGGGCCCGGCCTGGGTCAAGGCCAGGAGCGAGGACAGCTCTCTAACGCAAACCCCGCCTCACAGGACACGGCGTGGGCAGGAATCACACCTTGGATCACTGCTTTGGGGGCCCCCGCCTCTTCTCCCAGACGCTAAAAGTGATTGTCTCTCTTGTACCTGCTGGCTTCTCACTGCCATCTGCATAATTTCAAAATAATATCTAGGGTCACCCTTGTCCTTTCCCCCCAAGGACCCTTGTCGTTTCCCCGCACAGGTGTTCCCAACTGTGAGCCAAGACCAGGGCACAGGGCCAGGTGTCAGAGCTGACAGAGCACCCCATCACTGAAGGGCTGACTCACACGATGTCACAACAGACGTACTTTTCCATCCCCTGTTGCCGAAAGCCACCGGACTCGTCGTGATGGCGGGTGATAAGGAGAACACCAGGGGTCAGGAACACAGGAGCTCTGTCTCAGGCCTGGGCCTCGCCCGCTCCAGGGCAAGGGAGCCCATAGGGAGGAGCTGGGGAGCAGGGATGGGGGGTGGGGGGGAGCTGCAGTGGCTTGGGACCCAGGAGTCACCAGGACAGATTCATTTCTTCAGGTAAGTGTTATCTTTGTTCCCTCCACCTCCCTGCCCCCTTCCTCCCCAATTTTCCAAGCAGCGGGTCAACTCCTATACATACTTAGAGGCGCAATTTCTGGGTGTCTCCCCTAACGCCCATGCACAGGGGCATTCCCACTCTTAATCTGGCAAGCCACAATGACGACGGGAAAGGATCTGGGTGGGTGTCAAGAACGGGGCTTGGGGAAACAGCCAAAGCTCCCCACGAATCTACTGTGTGGGCAGGTTCCTCTGGGGTGGGGGGTGCCAGCCACCTTGGCCTCCAGGCTCTCCGACCATCTGTGTGGCCTGCTGGGTTGCAGTGCCTGGCAACCAGCTAACAAATATCGCATCCTTATTACTAGTATTAAAAATGCAACCATCGCCCCCTCCAAGCAATCAGGAAAGAAGGCAGGGGCTACATTTCCCATGTCAGAAGGAAATGCCTCCAGGGACCCCACCTCCCACCTCTGCCCCTGCCAGCTTCCTTGGAAAATCTTATTGTCACCTCTCTCCTCCAGCTGACTCCACGGGGCCCCAGAGTTTTGCCTTAAAACACAGATAACATTCCTTTCCTGAAAAATGGCAGCCGGATGAATGACTGGGGGTAGGGGTGGGGGTTGAAGCTGCTTAGTGTGTGTCTAGGCATGTCCCATATTTTTCTGATCACATAGAAAGTTCCAGCTTCTCCTGTGGACAATTCTTGGCCCGCCACTCCACCCCCACACTCGAGTTTCTCCATTCTGCTTGTCCCTACACCTATGTAGTTCTTGCGTCCTCCAAGGAAACCACTCTTATCAGATTCCTAAGTGAGGCCTCAGAGCCCCAAGCTTTCCACAGGACCTTGGGCGGAATAATGTCCTCACTCTTCCTGGCCCACACATCTAGTCACACCTTCTCAGCCTGGTTTGTTACCCCTGGCCCAGGGATCTGGAGTTCCATCCTTTCCCCCAGCGCAGCAGGGGGGCCTGGCTTTGGTCCTCCTTGGTTCTTTAGTGTCCCGGGGAGTTTCGAAAGGCTGCCTGAGAGGGGCACTGTTTTTACCACTAACAAAGGAACTGCCCACCTTTGGAGAGCAGCCCTGTGAGTCTTCTTTTGGGGATGGGGGTCTAATGGGAGCACTCCTCCTTGGCTCTCTCAAATCACCCTATGTTGGTGGCCATCTGCTCTGCCGAGGAGCTGTCCCTCTAGGTGACCTGAACATTTTCCCAAGGCAACTCTTAAGCATCCCTAACAGCCAGGTGTAGGGGACCTGGCTAAAACAGACAGGACGTTAGATAGTGATAAATACTATGGAAAATCGAGCAGGGAATGGGTGGAAGGGATAGGACCTCAAACGCTATTCCAGCTGAGAAATTCTGGGTCTTAAGCTCTTCCTCTGCTGGGTTCTTGTTAAGACTCAGGCACTGGCAGCAGGAAGCTGGGCAGGGCGCTACATGCGTGCGGGGACGGCTGGTGGGGGGCGGGAGCGGTGACGGGGGCTGCAAGGGCTTGCATCCCAGCTATGCTCCCTGGCCTCCGCCAGGGAACGGAACTGACCAACTCTGAGCGCCCCGGTCTGTCCTGAGGCCAAGGGTCTGCAGAGGAGTTCAGGGGGACGGAGTGCCTGGCAGGGCCTCAGAAGTCTTCAGGGCGCTGCCATGGAAAGTCCTACACCCCTTGCTGTGCTTTCCGCACTTGACCATGGCCTTGAATGCGCCAGACACTGACCACCTCCACCTCTAGGGGCTCTCAGGCCCCTCTGGTCCCTCCTCCTGAAACCTCCCCTATATGGTGGAATGTCCTCTCTCCTTACTTACATGGGGATGGGAAAAAGGATTAAAAACTCCCATTTTCCACCAATTTTAGGAATTTCTCTTCCTGTTGAAATTGTTTTTGCTCAAGGAGTACTTCCTGGGAGCCCACTGCATGCTCAGGATAAGGCCAGCTCTCTGAGGGAGGCCAAGATGCATGTGTGGTCGCTTCCCAGACGGAAGGGACAGCCCACGTGAGGAGCTCAGGCTAACACACGTACACAGAAGCTTACAGAGCCCTTTGGACCACTCACTCATAAAAGTCATGCAGACTCTCTTGTCCCCATGTTGCAGATGAGGAGACCGAGGCCCAGGAAAGCAAGTTCTCTGCCCTCAGTCCCTGGTTGCCCCCATGAACGGGGAAGGAGAGGGACGAGGCAAAGAGTCAAGCTTCCAATAAGGTTTCCTGGAGGGCTGGGATGGAAGCTGGCACAGATGGGACAGGGCCCCCTACTCCCAGGACAGGGCCAAGCTGGGCACATAACCCACCCACCTCCCTCTGCTTCTCCTTGGCCTGACAAGAAGTGGATCCGGCGTAAAGGGAAAGCCTACCTGTCTGGAAAAGCACATGGGATTATGGATGTGCTCAGTGATTTATAAAGCATCAAACTGCCCCAAGTGGGAAAGGATGTCAAGGACCCTCCGGGGCAGTAAGCACCTTTTTGAGTCCAACTTTCCAGAGGACCCTCTTTCCCTGCCAAGGGCAGAGATCCATCAGCTGGAAAAGGATCTCTGTCATTTCAGGTTCATTCGCTCAGGTCTGCTGAGCACCTCCTGCGAGCCAGGTACTACGGCAAGGGCAGTGACCCTAACAGGTGCCTGCCCTCCTGCAGTCCTGTAGCTGGGCAAGGAGCTGGTTCTCTCCCAGGAGCTGCCTGACCCGATTTTATTTCTTCTTGGAGGGGCCCTCTCCTGGCCTACCCCTTCCAGGGGAAGAACCTCGAGGGAAGAGGGGAGAAGAAATAAACCCCTGCTGAGTCAGGGGCCCAGCAAAACTGGAGAACCAACCGTCTGGCTCTAGGAGACTGCCCTGAAGTTCAGATCCACCACGTTTTCCCAGCAAATTATTTAACCTCTTTGAGCCTCTTTTTTCTCATTTGCCAATGGAATAAGACCCACTGCCTCACTGGTTTATTGGCGGGGGGTGGGGGGGTGGGGGGGTGGGGGGGTGGGGGGGCGGGGGGGGGGGAGGCGGATGAAATCAGAGATACGTCCATGTTAGTGATGTTAGCTCTTCTCTGATCCGCGGACCTTCCTCGTCTGTTCTGTCCCGTTCGTTCTGCGTGGGCAGGGGCATCTTTCACCCCCAACCCCACACTGAGTGGGCTGCACGACGCCCTTTCTGCTCACATCAGCAAGGCTTAGGGAGCTCTAGATCGGTCCAGGCCCCCCGCCGGGTTGCGGGGCCACGCTCTCTCCTGCGCGGGACTGGGGCTTGGGGGGAGCCAAGGATGCCCAGCCGGGCGGCGGCCTGCCAGAAGGCAGGGCAGGAGCCGGGACCTCCCCGAGGCTCGGCACCCACCTCAGCAGGGCCCAGATGGCCGCCCTGGGCAGAGGCCGCCCCCTCACCCGCACCCCTCCTGCCCCGGCACGCTCTCCCTCCGTGTATCTGGCCCGAGGCGGCGGGAAGGGCGAATGTAAACATCCCTCCAGAAATCGCCAACTCCGCAGTCCCCATCGCAGGACTCTGTGAAGGGACTGGGGGGGGGGGGAATGGATGAGAGGGACGCAAACGCTCCGGGGGGGGGGGTGAGGACGGGACGAGCGAGAAGGCCAGCATCCCCCGTGGCGGCGGAGACCGCGCGCCCGCCCCGGCCCCCCGCGCGACAGGACCCCCGGGGCAGGGACATGCGGGGCCGCGGCTGCCCGTCGCTCCGCCCGGGGCGCGGCCGTCCCGGCGCAAACTTTCCGAGAGCGGCCCTCGGGGCGGCCGGCGGGCTGCAGGCAGCGTGGGGGCGGCGGGGCGCGCGTGGAACCCCCCAGGTGCGGAGGAGGCGCGCGGCGGGGGCCAGGAGTCCCGCCCTCGGTTACCTGGCTTCCGAGGGTCGCCGGCGGCCGGCGAGGGGGCGAGGGGGCGCGGGGGCGCAGCACGGGCCGACCGGACACAGGGACACTCCTCCGGGGCCGCAGCGGCCCCCAGACACGCGGGCGCTGCACCTGGCCCGGCCGGTCGGCGCGCCTCCCCGCGGGTCCCGCCCCCGGTGCCCGCCCGCGCAGGGCGGGGCGGGGCGCGCCGGCCCCGGGGGAGGAGCCGAGGGCAGGGGGCACCCCTCCCGCCGCCGGCCCGCACCTAACCACGTGCCCCCGACGCCCGACTCGGTGACCTCCGGAGCGGCTCCCACCGTTCGCCCGCCCGAGATGCCACGGAAGCCGTGCGCCTGGTGGAGTCGTGAGGGGCGCATAGGCCCCACGCCCACCCCCTGGACCCCTCCACGCGCTCCACGCCCACCCCCACTCCCGGGGTGGGGGCAAGGGCCGGGAGCCTGCCCTTCAGAAGAATGCACGGGGTGGAGCACAGGGAAGGAAAAGTACAACTGGGTACCCGCGGCCCCACCCCACCACGTCCTCTCCCCACCCCGCGCTGTTCTTGGCCTTGGCGTCAGCTCCACCGGCTCTCTCCGGAATGCCCCTGCCCAGGGGAGCTTTGCCACCCTCCGCCTTTCCCCAGGACTCCATTTCCGAGGTCTGCAACGGGCTGGGCCTGGACTTCTGCCACTCAGTGGACGCAGTGACAAGAGTTGAAGGGACACAGGGGACAAATAGAAACAGCCGTCCAGCCTGTGTGGCTACTCCCAGGTGCTGAAGGAGCAGGTTGCGGCTACTTCCTGCCTGCCCCCCCCACCCCCCTAGGAATTCTGGAAAATGCACCCTTTGGACAAAACTTCTGAAATGGAGGTCATCCTTCCTTGCCCGCCCAGGCCTTCTGAGATCTTTCTGCTTCCTGCCTTGCCTCGTTAAATATACAGACACAATGGAAGGAGCGCAGGACCAGGAGTCCCGAGGCCTCCATTTAACTCTGTGACCTTAGACAAGTTTCTAGCCCTTTCTGACGTCAGTTTCCCCAGTTGCTGTGAGGTAATTATCTCTAAGGCCCTTTTTATGGATACTGAATCAAGCTACTGGGCGTCTTGCGTAGGTTTTCTTGTAGCCGTGCATCATAAAGGAGTGTGTGTATGTGCATGTGTCTCAGTCCAGATCAGCCTGTCCTTTCAGATGTAAGTTCTTGAAGGGAAGTGACGAGGCCACGCAAACAGGCAGCCAGCCTTTGCAAACCAGAGTTGACAAAAATGGTCAGCACAGGGAGAGTGGATCCCAGGCCCAGCTTTTGCTGAATTCGGAGTGGCCTCAGGCAAATCCCTCGTTAATAATCCTGACTTTGCCCTCCCAAGGGTTTGGGGGACGAAATGACGTGTGAGATGTGAAGCCCTTTGAAGGGGAAGGCAAGGCAAGGAGCTGTGTGCTTTCTGATGTCATCTTTTGATGCCTGTGACGGTGATGGGCTACGGAGGCAGAATAGGGTGTCAGGTGTTCAAAGCCTAGTGCTGGCCGCACCCCCTTCCCCAGAAGCTGTGGCACACACAGTGCGGGCACACGGCCCACCACCAGCATCCCCCACCAAGGTGAACAGGGGGCCACCTCTGCCCCACCGGACTCCTGCCCACTGCAGGCTTCTCTGTGTGCACCTTGGGAACTGAAGAGGGAAGATTAAGAGGCTTCTGAAACCTGAAGGAGGGTGGTGGGTGGATTACCAGTTAATTGATCAGCCTGTCTTGGCCACAGGCCTGGTGGGCAGGTGCCGCAGCCCCTCACCTCTGCTGCAGGGAGATTAAAGCCTCGCGGAATCGTGAAACAGGACCCCTGTGGAGGATGTGGAGCAAGGAGGGCTGCTGTGGATACACACAGGGAGGCCAGGGCAGGGTAATGGGGGGAGCAGGTAGCGCTCTAGACCACATGGAGAAGACTTTATGGAGTACTGGGTTCAACTTCCCCATTTCACATGGGAGGAAATGGAGACCCAGGGAGGAAGAGTGACGTGGCCAAGGTCACAGCCTCAGCAAGGGTTGCAGAGCTAGAACTTGAACCAGGACTTCAGGACTCTGTACAGGGTCTGGGCCCCCTATGCAGCCCAAAAGCACAGGAAGCATGGGAAGGACTGGGAATGTTCTAGTGACTGAGAGGAGCATGCTAGCCCAGGAGAAGGAGCCGAGCCAAGGTACAAAGGTGGGGAGCAGAGGGGAGGGTGCTCGAGTCCCAGGGAAGGTGTACAAAGCGAGGCTGGGAACTGCAGACCTTGGAGGATTTTGAGGCCACACTAGTTGGGAGATATGGGCACAGGATGTTCCTGGGGAGACACAGACCCCAAATTACCCAGTGAGGCAGCAGATGACATGTCAGGAAGGCAGTGAGGTGACTCGGAAAGAGCACCAGGAGTCTGGCAGCCTGTGTTGAGATGGCCTTGAGCAGCTGTTTCTCCTCTCTGACCATCAGTTTCTTATCTATAGAGCGGGGGTCCGAAGCTTGTTCTTTGCAGGGTTGATCGTGGTGACCACAGAATGCTTTTGGAAGTGCCCTGTGAACCTCAGAGTGCCGGGTGAATTTAACACTTAGGTTTTGTTGTTTCTTTTCGAGGGCCTCAGTAAACATTTGTGGATGTGCCCCACGCTAGGCTGGGCACTGCATCTCTTCATGGCAAGGAGAGGCTGAACTGCAAAAGGGGTGCGTCTGCGAGTGGTCAGAGGGACCGAGGGAGGGCGGGGGGGGAAGGGGGCCATCGCTCAGAAATGTCGGTTCTCCTTGGGACACTTTAACGACACAATGCAAATACCCTTTTTGGGAGGACAGTCCCTCCCCTTCCATATGACTTGGAGTCTCCCATTTCTCCCGCTTGCCCTCCCTGGCACCTGGATGTGCACGGCGCCCGGTGTCAGAAGTAGTTTTCCCAACCAGAGCCTCCTCCCCGGGGGGCCGGCCAGCTCCTCCCAAAGGGGCCCAGACTGTCTGTGCTCTTTTTCCAAATGGCCTTGTCGGACAGCAGGAACCGCGCGCCTGCACTTCCCAGCGGGACGTGGGTACATCCAACCCTCACTTCGCCCCCAGGTCCTGTCCCTCCTCTTGGGTCCCTGCGATGGAGTCCTCAGGCCGGGCTCACTGCTCTACTTGGCAGATGAGAAAACTGAGGCCGGGAGAGGGGCCAGCACTGCCCCACAGCGCCTCTGACAAAGCTCTCTCCTTGCCTCGCCAAGGGCTGGAAGTATTAGGCTCATTCCATGGGAAAAGAAGTGGCCGCTCAGGGGGAGTACATGGTTGACGGTTGACAGGAACTTCTCGAAGAGCTTCCCTTCCCCTTCCCACTGCGTTCAGACATTGGTCTCCTAGGGTGCCCGAAACAAATCACCACAGGTGCAGTGGCGTAAAACTGCAGAAACGCCCTCTCCCACTGTCCTGGAGGCTAGAAGTCTTAAATCCAGGTGTCAGCAGGGCCACACGCCCTTCGAAATTCCCACAGGACAGTGAGTCCTTGTCTCTTCCAGCTTGTGGGGGCTCCGGCAGTTTCTGGGCTTGTGGTGGCCCACCTGCAGTCACACGGCCTTCCCCTCTGTGTCTCTCTGCATCCTCTCCCATTTGTGTAAGGACTCCAGTCACTGGCTTCAGGAGGATCTCATCTCAAGATCCTTAATTACATCCGCAAAAACCCCTTTCCCCAAATCAATTCAGTCACAGGGACCGGAGGCTAGAGCGTGGCGTTATCTTTTTAGGGGACACCATTCAATCCAATACAGTGTCTTTCCTCCTCCCGGGGACACTCGTGGTCCCTCGATTTCTCACCACATCTCAGCTGGCTGGGAGAGCGCCTCCTACAGCATCTTGCCCCACCTGGTTGTTTAGAGAGGAGACAGGAGGCTAAGGCAGTGAGTTGGGGGGACTCACCTCCCTTTGACTTCCTGTCCCAGCAGCTCCCAGTCTGGCCACGGCTGTTTCAACAGCACCTTTTGTGCCCCTTTCTCTAACACCTCTCCCTCCTGGGGTACCTATGGGAAACACGCCTCTCTAGGAGGATGTGCTCACTGCCCCCTGTGTCCCAGCCCCGCTGCGGATGCCCAGAGCCTGACAGCCCTTTGCGGCGGAGCTGTGAGGCATGATAGAGCTTTGCATTCCCTACAGAGAGCCCAGCCCCCCAGGCGAACCCTGCCCAGGTATGGATGTGGTCCTCAGAGCAGGAGGAGGGAGATGGAGCATGAAGGGCTGGCCCGTGGACGGTGTGTGTGGAGGGCAGGATGCTGAGGGGGGAGGGGGGTGACCCCCCCTTCCTTGTCTGGGACTCACCTTGGCCAGGCCGGGCCACGGGGCCATACTTAGGGCCCAGACCCCTGGGAAAAACCACAAGGGCTTCTTATCTGGGGTACCTGGAGGATATCCCAGTCTGCCCTGTGTCGGCTGGGTTTCTCAGGGCCAGTATCCATCCGGAACCAGAGAATCTGGGGCCTTCAGGGTCATTTGACCTAAGGAGTAAAGATGCTCAGGGAGAAGAAGCAGAGATGCCAAGAGAGGACCCAGCAGACCGCTAGTGTCTCCAATGAGAGCTTCCTAGGCCAAGGCACCTCTGCACAGCGGCCGAGGGCCCACGGTCCCCCATACAAGGGGCTTGGGCAGCCCCCAGTTTGCAAGGGGAGAGCTGCAGGACCACGTCAGCAGAGAAGGGCACTGGTCTCTTTGCGTGGAGGGTTTCTTTGGGTGGCTTGCAGGGAGGGTACACATGGAGATGACAAAGGGTATGTAGCCTCCCCTCCCTGCCCCAGCAAACACCATCATAACCCACAGTAACCTCTGTTTTCTCCTCGTGGCCTCACACGGCCTCTGTCCTTGCATCCAAAAATGGCCTACCAAGAAAATGTAATATCTAATCCAGTGGGTCTCCATCCTGGCTAGACGTCAGCATGAGCCACCCATTCAATCCAAATCTCTGGAGGTGGGGGCCTGGGGCTTCTTGAAAGTTCCCCAGGTGGTTCTGAGAAGCAGGCAGCGTGGAGACCCCGAGGTAGTCCGATTCCCTACCTCTTGGTGCATCTAGAGGGCCAAAGCCACGTCTGTGGCCTTATCATCCTGCCCACAGTGCCCTGGGTTGGGCCCAGCACACGGCAAATAGTCACGCAGATACAGGGAGCCCGCCCAGCCGATGGTGGTGTACTTGCCCCAGCAGAGGCTACAACTGCACTTCTTGCCTGGATTCGGGGCCATCCGTGCACGTGCATGTGGCTCAGTGCTTCCCTGGGCTTCTCCTTCTCCTGCGCCCTTGAGCCCCATGCACCAGATGTGGACGCAGCACCTGCTGGAGGCAAGTCAAGCTCTCAGGGAGGAGTGCCGGGTTGGGGGGGTGTCAGGGGTGGGGGAGGGCTCCTCTGTGCAGCCCCTGGTTATCTGCTCTCAGCCTGAGGCTGCAGCTTCTCCTCCAGGACTAACTGCCTTTAAGGATTGCACCCCCCCCCAACCCCAGCAAACGTTGACTGCCCCACTGAACCCAGAGACCCCCTCCCCGACCCAGCTCTCTCTCAGCCCCCAGGTACCAGCTGTCTGCAAGCTTCAGGTAAAACCTGGACTCCGCAAACTCATCACTTTTAACAGGGCAGTCCCACACCTGAGTGTATCCTAAGGAAAAAATCCTCAGACACTGAAATAGCTCTTGGAACAAAGTTCCGGCATTACATCTAAAAGCAGCGAACTTGAGCACGCCCATTGTAAAAGCTAATTGTGAGGACGATTGCAACATGAGGAATCGCTAAAGATACAGTGTTGAGTGCAAAATTGCATTGGGCAGGAGTCCCAAGGTGGAAAAGTTGTACATTTGCATGAACAAGGGCTGGAGGGGAGCCGGGCGGCGGGGGGGGGGGGGGGGGGGGGAGAAAACCAAAAGGTTTGCAATTGTGGGTGATCCTTTTTCTGATTTCTGAGATTGTTGTAATATTGTTTGTGCAATAAATATTTGAATGAATATATAATAATAGTAATTATTATTAGTCCCTTGTTCAGGGAAGGCTGTTGAATAGACCTATTCAAGCTCAGGTGGAAATGAGCACAGGTCCCAATGTGGGCTGCCTCTGTGGAATATTTGCATTTGAAAGAAGCTAAAGTTTCAGACACAGTGGTGTTCAGGCCGGTAGCAGAGCTATTTTATAGGCAGGGCAAGGCCTTGATTGAAGTCCCCACCTGTAGACCAGCCCCCTCCTCCACATGCTTCTTCCTGTGCCCACTTTGTGGGACAACAGAGGAAGGGACAGCTTGCAGGTAACCTGGCCTCTGAGCCTCGCCTGCCCTGCACGTTATTTGGTACAATACTAAGGATATCTGTGGGAGCAGACAGGGACACTCTGACCAGGCAGGAGAGGTGCCGCGGGTCCACAGCTAGGAAAAGGCAGGGCTGAGATCTGAACCCAGGTGGGGTTCAGCTAAGGACAAGGACCTTCTCCCCTCCGGCTTCGGATCTTTCCTCTGGGATGGAGAGGTGACAGGTGCTATCCAGAGCTCCCTCAGCGGCAGCCTGCACGGACACTTCTAGCAAAAGGACCAGGACAGGGTGCTGACCCCAGGGAGGAGGGGGGCTGGCGCTGGGCCTGAGGCTTTCTTAAAATCTAGGTGTGGACCTTTTGAAGTTGTGTTCTCAGGAAAGGCAGCGGGAAGCTTGCTGTGTTCTCTGTCCCCACCCAGCTGTCGGAGCTGGGAGGCGGAAGTGCTCCCTGCTGACCTGCTGGGGTCTGGCCTTCAGGGCACGGCAGCTCTGGACGGCCTCTGAGCCCTGGGATGTACACGCAGTCAGCCTGGGCATGGAAGGACAGAGTTGCACAAAACCTTCAGTGGGAAGGAAAGCTTCACTTTGACAGGAGGATTGAAAGTGACGATCACAACCAGTGTTTCCCAAGCTCTCACGATATGCAGGTACTGTAAGCTCTATAGACAGCAGATCTCACCGAATGCTCCCTGAGCCCCGTATCACAGTCCCTGTTTCAGAGATTGGAAAGTTGAGGCTGTGACTTGAATAAGGTCACACACGGCAGGGACTCAACTCAGGACTGGTGCAAAGTTTGTGCTCTCAACGCCTCTGCCATTTTGCCTGCCTTTCCTTCTTTCCTTCCTTCCTTCCTTCCTTCCTTCCTTCCTTCCTTCCTTCCTTCCTTCCTTCCATCCTTCTTTCCTTTTTAAAGATTTTATTTATTTGAGAGAGAGCGGGGGCAGGGGAGAGGGAGAAGCAGGCTCCCCACTGAGCAGGGAGCCCGATGCGGGGCTCGATCCCAGGACCCCGAGATCATGACCTGAGCTGAAGGCAGACGTTTAACCAACTGAGCCACCCAGGAGACCCCCCCCCCCGCAATCTGCCTTTCTTAATAATCACAGGACACATTTCGACTTCTGAAACTTAAATACATATACGGTTTCTCTTGGAACATGTCTGCTCTGAAGTTCACCACAATATATACCCTACAGCTAACGTTCAAAATCTGACTCTTATTCGAATTAGCCAGCCGATCTCAAGGCTTTCCCAGGATCAAGCCTTTGAGAAACAGTCCACTTATGGGAAATATGGAGTACTTGCGGGCAGTCTCACCCATTAGAATACCGGGACCATAGCGATCTATTAGCCATCCTAGGAACAGGAAGATACTAAAAGGGCAAATGGTCTGCCTGAGTGGCTCCGTGACGTAAAGGCTGAATTTGTATTAGATTGCCATCTGCCATGCTGGGATTTCTTCCTCCTCAAAAATTGTTGTGCAACTCTTTTCGCTATGGTTTCTGACCTGTTTTCTAGAAAGTCCCTTTGGCTCCAATCTGTGTCATACCTAGCCTGCATGGTTTATTTTGTTTGCCTTTTAAAAGATCCAAGTGCAATGTCTTTCTTTCAATACACAGATCTGGCCTCTGACAAGAGCGGCCAGGGCTGGGAATGTGCCGGAACCTGTGGTCACGTCCTCCTCACTATCAGATAACTCTGAACCATCGCTGGGATTTGAGAATGCTCCTGAAATCCCTGCTAAATATTTTAGCATGGGGAGGGAGCTGCTAAAGAGAAGGAGAAGATCATGGAGGGCTGTGTAAATATTTAATTTAGCTCCAAGCCGGTATCCTCCATTACAGCATGTTAATGTCTTTATCGGAATATTCCTGAATCTAACTGAGGACAAACAGCCCTCGCTCAGGCATGCCTCAAATCCCGGGCAGAAGATGCCAGGCAGAGCTCGTCCTATCACTCCCCACACCCATGTTACCCTTCGCCTCCCTGGCACGTCCTGACTCCTGACCACCAAGGGCCAAGGAAGAGCGGGGACAGATTGCATCCTCCCTGTTTATGGATAGGGGAAACTGAGGCTTACAGGGTCAGGGAGGCTGGTAAGTGAGCTCAAATTTCTTTCCCCCAGATCCTGAGCATTTTCTGCTCCACCTTGGGGTCCACAGGGAGGCCCACAGGTCCACTGGGGCCCCATGACTCCTCCCCTCTCTGAGTTCAGTTCTGCTGCAGTGAATGACTAAGGGGTGTCAGCAAATTGCCCGAGAGAAAGGGCCATGGAAGACCCAAAGCCTAATTCAGCCCAGGGATGTCAGGGCTGGTGGCCAGGGGACCTGTGGGCGGAGGCTAGTCCCCAGGCCACACACGGTCAGAGTCTGCGCCCGCCCTGCCCCTGCCAGCCTGGTCAGCCCTGGCTCTCCGGGGTGCCCCCTTCCCCAGCAGTGCAACCCTGCCCTCCTTCACCAGGCCAGGGCGGGGAACTTCATGCCTTCTCTGCAGTTCTCTCAACAACCTGGTGAAGCTGTTGCTATCATCCCGTATCGCACGTGGAGTAACCTGGGTGGCATGGAGCCCAAAGTGCATGTTCTCTTGGTGACCCCAGACACCAAACCCACCAGCGGGCACCCCGTATTCCCCTCACAACTGACCTTTGGCTTGCTGGTCTGCCAGCCCCAATGTTTGCTGAGTGCTGCCCCCTGGCTCCATCCTAGCTGGTGGAGGCTCACTTTTGAGCCTCACCTGCCCAACACACATGCACTTGCATTGAAGGAGCAATGCGCAGGGGCATGGATGGGTCTCATCACCCCGGGACCAGGTCAGATGCTCGTAGGAAGGTCAGTGCTCACAGGATGGGGAGGAGGGAGACTTCATCTGGTCCCTGGTTTCTTTCTTCATTCACTCATTCATTCTTTCTACAGACCCTTGCCGAGCACCTGCTCTGGGACAGATGCTGTGGTAGGCTGAATAACGGTCCCTCGGAGATGCTCACAGATCCTGTGAATATGGTACCTTACATGGTGATGAAGTTAAGGATCTTGAGATGGGCAGATCGTCCTGGATTTTCAGAGTGGGTCCCTTGTAATCACAAGGGTTCTTAGAAGAGGGAGATAGGAGGGTCAGAGGTCAAAGTGTGACAATGGAAGTAGAGGTCAGAGAGATGCAGCTCTCAACTGAGGAATGCGGGCAGCCTTTATACACTAGAAAAGGCAAAGAGATGGATTCTCCCCTGAAATGTCCAGAAGGAACCCATCCCTACCAACACCTTGATTTTACCCCAGTGAAACTGATTTTGGACTTCTGCTCTCCAGAACCATAAGATAATAAATTTGGGTTGTTTTAAGCCACTGTGTTTGTGGTAATTTGTTATAGCTGCAATAGGAAACTAATACAGATACCAAGATCAATGAGATGTGGTCCCTAACCTTGAGGAGCCCTTTATGGGGCCATGCAGAATCCCCTAGAGGCCTTGTTAAACACAGGTGCTGGGTCCCACCCACACAGTTTCTGATACAGCAGTGGGTCTAGGTAGAGGCCGAGAATTTGCATTCTAACAAGCTCCCAGGAGATGCTGAGGTCACTGGCTGGGACCATACTTTAAGAACCGTTTGCGTAGAGGAATGGGTCTCAAGTTTTAATGGGCATTCAACTGTCCCAGGGACCTTGTAACATGCACGTTCTGAAGGTAATTCCCTTGTGCATTTGTTGCCATGTTTATTACCTGAACCCTCTGCTAAAATGTTAGGTCTGGGAAAGCAGCTCCTTTGCTAGAGCAGTGCCCGGCAATAGACATGCAATAAACACTGCTGAATGGCTGGGTGAACGAGCAAGGGCTTGGAGCTTGCCTGACCGTTTAGGTCAGACACCATGATGTGGTGTCCTGGGTACCCTTGCTGATGGCACAGAGTGAATGAAATCCCACAGGGACAGAACGAAGATCAGGAAGCAGAAGGGGTGGAAGGGTCCCTGAGGACCCCATGGTAGGAGAGGGGCAGCAGGAGTGTCCACAAGGGAGGAGGGGGGAGGAAGAGCAACTGGAGGAGAGGGGAGAGCCAGGAAGGAGGGGTATTCCCGGAGGGAAGGGAAGTCAGCAGCTTCTAGAGCAGAGAGTAGAAAAGGGCTCCTGGATAAGGCTGGAGGGAAGGGAGAATTTGAGCATAAAACTCCCGTTCTTGGGAGCTGGGGTGGCATCTTCTATGGGAAGGCTTAGGGGCTCAGATATGCATCCATTATTTTTTCTCTCTTATTAGAGAATTTATAAAAGCAATATGGGTATGCTGGGCAATATTTTGGAGAATTCTGAGAAGTGTAAAGGAAAAACTGAAATCACCTGTCATGGCCCCACCCAGAAATGAGACTTATTTATGTGTTTATGTATTTCAGGGTTTTTTAAAAAAAGATTTTATTTATTTATTTATTTGAGAGAGAGAGAGAGAGAGAACGAGTGGGGAGGAGGGGCGGAGGGAGAGGGAGAAGCAGGCCCCCCGCTGAGCAGGGAGCCCGATGTGAGCCATGATCCCAGGACCCCGGGATCACGACCTGAGCTGAAGACAGATTCTTAACCGACTGAGCCACCCAGGCGCCCCTATGTATTTCAGTTTTTATTTAATACATGAATGGGGGCCACCTGGGTGGCTCAGTTGGTTAAGCAGCTAACTCTTGATTTGAGCTCAGGTCATGATCTCATGGGTCATGAGATTGAACCCCTCGTCAGGCTCCGTGCTCAGCAGAGGGAGTCTGCTTGAGATTATCTCCCTCCCTCTCCCTCTGCCTGCACGCCCGCTCCCCGTGCGCACACATTCTAAAATAAATATAAATCTTTAAAAAAATACATATATGTTACACCCATAATTTTCCTTCAAATTGGGATAATATTGTTTGCATCTCTAAATCCTGTTTCTTTTACTTAATACATTGTTCCATAAGTATTTTTTATGCTATTTTGAACAGCAAAATATAATTTTTGAAGGTGGGTAATATGCTTTTGCACAAATGCACCATAATTTAGGCTATATCCTTATTTTTGAATATTTAAGTTGTTTTATTTGGTTTTAATTTACATTACCCTAAGACTAATAATATTCTGCATCTTTTATGTGTTTATTTGCCATCCTTATTTCTTCTTTAGTGAAATAGCTGTTGAGATCGTTTGCCTATTTTTTAATTAGGTCATTTCTTTTCTTATATATTTTGAATATAAGGCCTTTGTCAGGGTTATGACTTGTAAGTATTTTCTCCCAGTCTGTGTTTAACATTTTCAGTGTCTTGTGCAGAGCAAAAGTTTTTAATAGTGATGAAGGCCACTTTCTTAACATTGTTCTTTTACAGATTATGTTTTTGATATCTGAACACTCTTTGCTTAACCCAAAGTCACAAATATTTTCTCTTGTAGCTTCTAGAAGTTTATAGGTTTGCATTTCACATTTAAGACTATGATCCGTTTTGGAATGAGGTTTTTTGTTTTTTTTAATAAGAGGTGGGGTAGGTGAGGTCTTTTTTTTTCTTTTTTCTTTTTGGTCTTGCAAATAGATGCCTAGTTATATCTCAGTCATTCATGTGCACCCTGGCTCTGCACATTCCCCCTTACACAGAGAAGAGACACGGGAATTCACCATTGTACACCCTTCTTTCCCACAAGCGTAGATGGTGCTTGGCACAAAGTGCCCTGGGCTTGCGATCAGATCAATGTTTCCAGCCTGCCCCCACTCTGTGGAACAAGTCACACCATCTCCCTAGGTCTCAGTTTGAAAACCAACAGCAGCAATCTTGACATCACTGGGTTGTGAGGGCTGTGAAGGTGTAATTTGGTAGCAAAATTCTAGGCAAACGTTTACAAACTGAGAAGAGCTTTTCCTAAGGTAAGGAGATGGGTCTGAGCGACAGTTATGGATGGAGAGACTGGGTTAGCTGGAATGGGGCCGGAACTCCCCATGCACTTCCGGGGATCTGGACCTCTGGGACAGCCCAGGAAGCAGCTACAAAGATTGGGGTTGCCCTGTGAGGCTCTGCAGTGATAAAGGCTTCCCCTTGCAGTCTGAGGGATCGAGGCTGGACATTGGGAAGAACCTTCCGTCTGCCAAAGGAAGAAGTGAAAAGGGGTAACTGAGTGAATGGTCAGGAGAGCAGCGTGAGTCTCTCCTGACTCCGCTTATCCAGACTTTTCTTGTTTCCCGCGGGATCTGCGGGGGCCTGACCAGCTGGACCCTTCTCGCCCTGAGGAGAGCTGCGCTTGCTCGGGCAGGGCCCCCGCTGCCCTGCAGGTGGCGCCCTCGTGCCGGCGCAGGTGGCCGCGCAGCCTTTGGTCCTGCTCTGGGATCGTAGCCGGGCTCAGGTCCCCACCCTGGGCCCCGCGGAGCCTCAGGCCTCGGGCCTGAAGGAGCCAGAGGCATCAGGGTGAAGACGGAGAACACCCACCTGCCCACAGCAGTTCAGACCCCTGCCCCGTGGCCTTTGCGGGGGTGGTACTCAGCTGTGTGATGAGTCCTGGTTCAGCCTCTCGCTGCCGGAGGACACCAGGACAAGTCCCTGGTTTCTCTGTTTGCCCACCCTAAAAAATGAGTAATCCCTCCCACTTCATAGGGCCGTCAGAGCACGTAATAAGCACTTAATCAGTGTTAGCAATTATTGGTACTCAGCAAACACGATGTTTCCATTTCCAAATAGATGGACTCTATTGAATGCTAGAATCACAGTGGTTTTATTTTTATAAAATATTTAATAAGATTTAATTACAATTTCAAAAAAATTAAGAAGTCTAGGTTAAGTAATTTTGATTTCAAGTTTTGATATTTATTACTATTTGTATTTGACCTTTAAAGTGTAATAGGTAAATTTTTAAATATTTTAGAAAAAATAAGCATTTTTTCCACAGGCATTTTTTAAAGTTAATTTTTACAATTGATGTAATTTATATTCCTATGATGAAAATATATTCAAATTGTATACTGTGGATGCAATTCATTTTGTTTTGAATCCCTCAGATCACTGAGCATGAGTGCAAATACAAATCATGATAGTGCAATTTATCACAGTGGGATGCAGGCAAACAAAAGGAAAAAAGAAAAAGAAAAATCTCGAAAGAGACAGCTTGCTTAAATTCTTAAAACTGCCAACAACAAAGCGAGTGGATTTCACTTGTACCCCCGAGAAAGCACCTCTATGATTACTAGAAATGGAAAACAGAGACAGTAACCGTGGACAGTCTTCAACAAAGACAAGTGGACAGCACTCGGGCATATTGGCGGGATGTTCCCAAAAGAATAAAATCATGTGCCCCATGTTCAGCAAAACAGTGCTTTATTTGGGGTGGGGAGGGGCACTAATGGTATGACATACACAGAAAACAAAATAATAAAGCCTAGCTTTAGTAGAAATGACTTCAGTTTGTTTTTCCTATCTCACCCGTTCCCCCACCCCACCCTCTCTGGCAACCACCAGTTTGTTCTCTGTATTTGAGTCTGTTATTTTGTCTTTTTTTCTTTGTCTAAATGACTTCACATTTTAAAGTCCAAGTAGCCAAACACGTAGGATGGATTTTTTAAAAAGTGAAACAAGTAATTACCTAGGATATAGACAATGACTTTATTAATTTGGAGGCTAAGAAGTGAGAGAAGAAATTGAACATAAAAAAATTTTTAAGTAAAATATTACCCAGATCAACTAGATTGTATCCGGGACAAAATCCACACTGAATGACTAACGCTTATTGTTCACGTTTTGAACTACAGAAAAAGAAAACAAAGTCAAAGTTAAGGAGACTTTCATTGGTTTTATGCCTTTTATAGAAAGTGAAGGTTTGGATTAACGTGATGAACTGAAAAAACAGCTTTCAATTATAGACATTGACCGGTCAAGGGTACTGCTATGATGATGTCAGTAACACAATTGTAAAAAAAAGAAAGTGCATGAGCCAGAATTTTGGCCACAAAGGCAGAAGCATTCTCTATGCTGGATACAGCACGTGGTTTTCAGCCATGCCAGGAGGTGTGACCTCAACTGTGCCCATGCAGTGGCATTCTTTGGACAATTCAGTGATTATATATCATATTTTTCTGGGTCTGTCCCAAGACTGAACATCCTGATGAAACACGTATCACGTCAGGCTCCCAGCTCAGCGGGAAGCCTGCTTCTCCCTCTCTTCCCTGTTCGTGCTCTCTCTCTCTCTCTCAAATAAATAAAATCTTAACACACACACACACACACACACACACACACACATCAAATCTGACCTTGCGGTGCACATGGGTGGCTCAGTCGGTAAGCATCTGCCTTCAGCTCAGGTCATAATCCCAGGGTCCTGGGATCGAGCCCCACATCGGGCTCCCTGCTCAGCGGGGAGACTGCTTCTCCCTCTCCTCCCCACTTGTGCTCTTTGTCTCTCTCTCTCTCTCCAATAAATAAATACAATCTTTAAAAAAAAAAAAAATCTGACCTTACATAGACTTACATAGACCTGTCATAGACTTGATGGGTATGACAGCAAAATGCTCCTAAAGGAATCAAGATGTAATTTGGACAAGATAGAACGTAACTAGAAGAGTTCAGGTAAACAGCAGATCCTCAAATAAAGAGCAAAGCACGGTCTTTGACAGAAAATTAAGGAATGTTCTTTAAATTTGTGCTATCCGTAATTACTTGGTATGAACTATTGCTTGCCATTAACAATGTTAGCAAAAGGTTATTTTCAAAAACAAAGAGGGCTAAATTAGCCGTGTCATTTTTTTTTTAAGGGACTGAAAATATTTTTGCATGTTTAGAGAAAATGGTTTTTTTTAATATATAGAAAGAGGCTTTGTAGAAAATATGCAATAAATGTGATATTCCAGTAAAATATAATTAGAAAACAAGAGTAAAATGCTCATATGACTATAAAGGAGAAGATTCACATTCTGATAGCCCAGTTTATAGCAACTATGTTCAGGCCACTCTAGATTAAGGCAGAGTCTCAATTAAAGAGATTGGAACAAATGAATCAAATACTGGTACTTGGATTTTCTTTATAATATCCCAGTGTTAAGAAATGTGAAAAGAATTGCTAATGGATTCTTTATGCTATGAGAAACTACTAGCTGAATTAACAGTGTGCTGAGGGACACACTCTTCCTCAACCCCCGATCTCATCACAGACCAGCACCAAACATTTTAGGGACTAGATATAGCTGGAAGAGATATTCGAATCTCTAAGTGATAGAAACTTACACAGGAAAACTGGAACATTATGTCATGTTTCCTGTGATAATATATCATTATATATAAACTCATTACACTATTTGAACATGATATGTAAAACTTCACTTCCTACGGCTGTAAGGAATACATTGGTAATTCCAGTTGCTATTGTCTCAGAAAATTGAAGTTTCTCCATATAGAATCTAAAGGAAAACTGCCTAAGAATTCAAGAAAGACTGTCTCATTTGGCATTTCCGCCAATAGGACAAAATTTTGTTATTAATTATGTAATTATGTTGTTAATTATAATTGTTGTTACATGATTGGTAGTTTTGTTGAAATAAAGGGAGACAAATTTCATGAAATAAATAATGTATAACTTACACGTGTTTTTACTATTCTTTCAAACACCATTAGACCTTCGACAGAACAGTGATATCCATAGCAATGATCAAATGCAGTCATCCTTGGTATTTTACTAAATTTGGCCATTTTTTAGTCATTTGAAAAGACACTCTTTTTCAATTCCGTCATTATTAAGGTATATTTGATAAGGTAGGAGGAGAAAAACATTTTCCTTTTCAGGACCGCGAGCCTGATTAGTAACTTAAATATTTAGACATATCGCAGGCGGGCCTCCCTTTGTGCTCTTTCAGGCCCCAGAAGTGTCAGGACCCTTCGCCAACTGTAAAGTGTATTGCAGACGCCTCACTGCCCCTCTTCTGAGCGGCTCTGAGGTATAATGGGGAAATCACAGAGTATAAAACAGGAGGATGCACCTTACTTGCTTTATATCCTTTACCATCCATAAAGCAGAGGTGATATTGCCTGCCTCCCAGCACTATTTAGAAATCATGTGAAATAGTACAGGTGCGATGAGGGCTTCATGACACAGAGAGGACCGTCCAGATGGAAACTATTCTTGCCCAGTCCCAGGACCCCTGGTGTCATACCTGACCGCCTTCCTAAGGAACACGGGCTTGCCCCAGCCAGGGACTCAGTGGCAGCTCCAGGCCATTTTATTTCATACCACAGTCTTCCTCTTACCCACCGTTGACCCAAGGGTAGTCAACCTGTGACATAAGACAAGAGTAGACAAAGATGAGCTGGAACAGGGAGAACATTTTGAACCTCCCATTGATTCCCCCTCTCTCCCCAGGACATCCTTCGGATTGCTGCTAAACTTCTCTCTTCTCCACCTGTCTCCGCTCCTTCACCACCCTGCCTCTCCGGCTCCCAAAAGTTGTCACAATTTTCTTGTGGTTTAAGCTTAGAGGTAGTTACAAGTTCTAAAGATTTTATCCAAGGCATAGAAAAAACTGAGATAGCTACATTTGAACATTTGTACTCTACTAGAACTCAGGAAAGAATCCAATATTCTTGACAAAACTCAGAGCAAAATTGGACCCTGGAAAATGGACTTGGTAGAAATAAAGGTCACAGGAGGGAACTTGCCACGACAGATGCTCTCATTGGTGAACTTTGATATTGACAAAAGTTTGATCTATGGGCCTGGACCAAATTTCTGCTATAAAATTTAAGTGAAAAGGAATTGGTCCCAGTGAAAATAGTTTCAATCAACTCAAAATGAAAAAGTGAAAACATTGGAAATAGTTTAACGGAGCTGTATAGAAAATTGATCAAGGAATTAAATTGACCTAATGGAGTCCATTCCGGAAAACTCTTTCCCAAGGAAAATTCATCAAAGTCAGTGGACTTGCTCGATACATGTTTGTATTCGGAATGTCTCCAGTGCATTCTCTGGAATTTTTGCTAAGAAGCAAGGAACTGGCCCACTCGGGAGTTGCAGCTGCTAGGTCCTGGTGTAGAGGGACCGGGAAGTGTGATGGGCAGTGCCTCAGTGGGCAGGTCCCTCTCTGCATAAAAATATATTAAAAATTATATGACTGTATTGGCATAGGGAGGGACATCATCTAGGCTACATTCATTATTTTATATTCTTTTATTATATATTATATTCTTTTTTTTCTTCTGATTTTGGAAGAAATTAAAATATTTTCACTAAAGAGGGCCCTAGGCACTATGGCTAATGGAGAAGTTGGCCTGGTGGGGTCCCAGGTCAAGGGTAAGCAGAAGAGTCTGGGTGAACCTAGGTCAGGGGTGGGGCGGGAGGAGGAGAAGTGACAGGGCTTTCTCTGTGTCTTCTGAAAGGACAGTGCCAGAGGCTGGGATCCCCACCTAGCCCTTCCTGGTGCCCCGCTGTTGCCAAGGCCTGGGTTTCCACTCATGTCTCTTCACAGTGAATGAGTGGTCCACCTCCTACGGAGCCCTGGGTGCATTTCTGTTCTTGAAACCTAAAGAGCCCAACTAAATAAACAATTCTAATGCCCCCTCCCCAAGCTCATGAAGCCCCTCTGAGCCTGTCCAGCTTTAGTGGAGTGGTCTGCGTGGAGGAGGGCCAGCAGGCGTGAGGTTGCCTCCCAGACTCAGCTGTGCACTACTCCTGGGGCCGAGACTGGCTCTTTTTTTTTTTTTTTTTAGATTTTATTTATTTATTTGAGAGAGCACGGCGGGGGGGTGGTGGTGGCGTTAGGGTTAGGGTAGAGATAGAGGGAGAGGGAGAAGCAGGCTCCCCGCTGAGCAGGAAGCCCAACTCGGGGCTCGATCCCAGGACCCTGGGAGACGCTTAAGGCAGACACTTAACCGACTGAGCCACCCAGGCGCCCCAGCTCTTTCTCTTATGCCCATCCTTCAGCCAGGCACCTCATCAACGCACATGCACTGAGGACCTCCTGCCTGCCAGACCCTGTATCGTAGGCCCTGAGGCAAAGCATTAACCAAGACACAGCCCTGCCCTCCAGGAGCTCATTCAGGGCCAGCTCAGGACACAGTCTCTCAACCTTGGCACTATTAACAGGTGGGCCAGATAATGTTCATTTGTGGGGGGAGGGCTGTTCTATGCATCGTAGGATGTTCAGCAACATCCCTGACCTCTACCCACTAGATGCCAGTGATACCCCGTCCCCAAATCATGACCATCAATGTTTTCAGACATTGCCAGATGCTCCCTAGGGGGCCAAAATGCCCCCCTCCACCATTGACAACTGAGTCGGAGAGTTCAGGGAGCACAGTGTAGCTCATCGTGGGCTCCCTCAGAACACCCATAGGAACTAAAGGCAGGGAGGGCTGTAGGTCTGGCTGGCAGGGCCACTTCATGGCTGAGGTGCTATTTAACTTGGGCCTTGGAGCGAGCAGACCCCTGCAAGAACTGGGAGCAGCACAAGGGGAGAGAAAAGAGAAAATTCTTATCAAGTAAGAAGGAGGGGGAGCTGACATATGCTCTAGGAGGAATGATTGGGGTTGGGTAATAGGTAAATCTCAGTATCAAATCAGAGGCTGGGGGCAGGTATAAATCCTACAATACATAGGTAACACATGAGTTAATTGTAGTCTAAAGATGCATCTTGTCTGGCTCATCTAGTAATAATTAAATTTTGAAATGGATTTTAAATGTTTCATTTTAGCCAGAGTCCCCACCATTCCTTATCACCCACTGACCCAATTCTTCATTTATAATTATTTTGCTTGCCAAGTTTCTCAAGACTTGTGAATTTATATTTTTAAATATAAAGTGATTTTTCACTTGGGGTTCATGGACACTCTCCAGGTCTTTGGGTGTAATTCACGGCATCTGGAGGCTCAACAATTGTGGGCAGAGGGACAATAAGACCCTGCAATGCATCTAAAATTCTCTGCTCATTTTTCTGATGAAAGAGTGCCTGGCTTTTGTAGAGTTCTCTGAAGGTTCTCCCCCCTCTCTCCACCAAGAAGCTCAACAAAGTGGGGCAGGAGTCTCTGCCAGTCCCTGGAGAAATATTGTGCCATTGGCAAAGGAGAGACTCAGGGCTGAACTCCACTCACCTTTTCCTGTCGGTCCAGTTTAATGTAGTGAATAATGAAAACGAGCAAAGCCCTGTGGGATGTGCTACAGCTCAGGCAGATGCCGGGGCAGGTACCGGAGGGCTGGGCTCATTGATATGAGGTGGTGGTGCAAAGTGAGCCACTTTGCGAGCCAGAGAGAAAGCCTCGAATTAGTGATTTCGTCTGCTCATTAAGAGGCTGCTTTGGAGGACACAGAGCTGGAGCAGGAGACAAGAACTGTGGCAGGTGGCAGTCTGCCAGGGAGGACACTGGGGGAGGGCTGTGTGGCCCACATGCAGGTCTCTCCCATCCGCCTCCACCCCTGGCCCCAGGACCCACTGGCTGCCCTACTTCCCAGCGAGCCACTCCCAGCAAAGGATCTGGTCAGCCATTTACACCAAGGAGCAGACATGAGAACAGCGTGCTACCTGGTCTACATTTTAACTGGAAGCATCACTGGGGGAAGGGGAAGGAGTCCCGTCCTCAGATTCATTCTGGGTGGTTCCAGCATGGGCAAAGACTCATTTCCATTGAAAACACAGCAGCTGAGTGTGATTTTCCTAGTTTCTCTCAGTTTTCTGTCCACCCTACCTCCCTCTAGCTTTTGTCCCAAGGATCTGTGGGGCCCATCAGGCCTGAGAGGAGCTTTGGATTTCCCAAGGGGGTGGGCAGGCCGGCAGGGAGCGCGCATCTGCACACACAGGCATGCTCACATGCACAGGGCTGGGGCTCCCCCTGACCCACCTTCCCTGCTGAGCACCTGCCAGAGAACTTCGTGCAGAGCGCTCTGGAGAACTGGTTTGTTTTAGGGGATGGAGAAAGTGAGACGGCTTAAGGAGGTCCTTGTCTGACGAGTTAAGTCCCCATCCTGGGTCATGCCCTAGTCTGATGGGGGAGACAGAGCGCTCCCTTCAGAGAGCAACATGAAGCGGAGGAAAACAGGGCCCAGAGCACCTTAGGAACCCAGAGTAGGGTGCTCGAATACCACCAGTAAGGGCAAACAAGCACCCTGCTGACAGCTGAACCCAAGGTGGGAAGCAATCCCATTTCCCCTTCTTCCCACCCTCCTCGAGCCTTACCATTCCTTCAGGCTTGCTTTTTACCTGCCAACAGGAAAGATCACTAGACACCAGCTAGTTCTCCATCTCGGCTGCACATTATAAATCGGCTGGGCACTAGGCCACACCAAGAACAGATCAGCTCGGAATCCCCGCTGGGTAGGGGTGGGGCAGACACCAGCGTTTTGTAGGACTCCCCAGG
The DNA here is from genome assembly GCF_009762305.2 of Zalophus californianus. Taxonomy (NCBI): domain Eukaryota; kingdom Metazoa; phylum Chordata; class Mammalia; order Carnivora; family Otariidae; genus Zalophus; species Zalophus californianus. The sequence goes on along the minus strand of NC_045600.1, from coordinate 108,931,527 downwards.
AGATTCCAATGTGCAGGCAACTCTGAGCCTCAGTGCATTAGGCAGTACTTCTCAGGCTTTAATATACACACCAATTGCCTGGGGATATTGGTAAAATGCTGACTCTGATTCAGTAGGTTTGGGTGGAGCTCAGATTCTTCATTTCCAGCAAGCTCCTGGGTGACGCTATGCTAACGCTGGAGGGTGTAAGGAACTCTGTCAGAGTGTTGTAAGGAGAAAACTAGTTCCCAAGCCCCCTCAATTCTTTGAAGCTTCATTCATTCATTCGTTCAATCACCCATGCACCACTCATGGAGCTCATTCGATGGGCCGGGCTTTGTGTTAGGTGCTAGGAATAAGGTAGAGACCAAAAAGAGTCAGGCTCCTCCTATCAAGGAGGCTGCACTCCAGTGGGGGCGGGGAGAGGGGCAGTGCACAGGTGAACCAACATGTGAACAAGCCCATTTCTGCTGGTGAGAAAGGCTACGCACACATATAAAGTGGGGTACTGTGGCAGGGGCGTCTGGGAGGCTGCCTTAGCTGGGTGCTCAGAGAAGACCTCACCAAGGACCTGAGACTGGAGCTGACGTCTGAATGAGGAGAAGCAGCCAGCCCCTGAAAACCTGGGAAACACTTCCAGGCAGGAAGAATGGCTGTGCAAATGCCCTGAGGCTGGATCTTGGTGTCCATGAAGCCCTCAGGTGGAGCACAGCCCGGGAAAGGCACTGCTCTTAGGCCCAGGTGGGAACCTGGTCTTCAGGAGACCCCTGTGAGCACATTCAGACCTCCCATCTGAGCCCACCTCAGAGTTGTCCTGCCCGCACCCCGCCCCCCGGCACAGCCAGTGGGCTGCACGGCTATCCCTCCATCCAACCGCATCGCACCATGCCACCTCGGCATCTTAAGATAGAATATTTTTTCTATAAAAAAAATTAAATTTTAAAAATTTAATCTTCTTTAAATAAAAACCCAGTTTTAAACAAGGCAGCCAGGCAACAGACAGGCAGACCTTTGGGTGGATGTGAGGAGATAGAGGGCTGGTGACCAAAGAGAAACAGAAACCAGGAGAGAAGTGCCCCACTTGCTGCCGAGCCCAGAGCCGAAGGAGACAAGGCAAGGCCCTGCCTGGGGCCACTCCAGGCGGCACAGACACTGGGGGCCCCCTTCTAGGCTCCCCGACAGGCTTTGGCGAAGAGACAGAAGAGACCGGCTTCAGTCCAGCTCCGCCACAGACCACGGACCCCGGAACACCAGCACACCCCGAGCCCCTGCTCCCGCGTTGAAAGGAGAGGACCACTCGGTTGGCCCCTTAGGACCGCTCTGAGGATAAGCTAAAATAAGGAAAGGACTCTAAAAAGTGGAATGTAGGAAAGTTCTTTAGAATCTCATTAATTCAAACTCCTATTTGGAATTTGTCATAAACATGTTTTGTTGTGTTTTCATAGCAAATAAAAAATGTGTACCTCCTGAATCTGTTACTCGCAGACTTGTAGAGGGAAGGGACTTATTCTTACTCATCATTGCCTCTCCAGCAGCCAGCAGTGTCTGGAAACTTCACTGCGACTCCTTCCAGGTGCCTTCTGTGCATCTGTGTGCATGCGCACGTGCACACGCACACACACTCTACTGCATCTTACTCTGTAATAGGTACAGCTTTTGCAAGTCCATTAGGGAAGACAGTAAACACAGGAGGGTATGGTAGAAGGGCTGTAATGCCAGGTCATTCACAATCTAATGTAAACGGACAGTCCAGGGATGCTGAAGAAATGGGGCACATACCAAGGAGACTTGATCGAGAAATAACCTCCTGTTTCTGGACTCTTCTAATCATTTAATGGAACAAGTACCAATTTCAGCAGACCTGGTAGAGTCCGCGATGGAACAGGCTAATTTGCTCATCTGCTGGGGCTTTCTCGTCCCTGGGAGAGCTGCAGCCCTGGTTGAGCATACTGTGCAGGGCCGCTGGGGTGGAGCCACGAGCGAGCGGAGATGGTCATGGCCTGAGGACAGTGGTTCAGAACACTGAACCTGGCTTCTAGACCTTGGTTTGTCAAATTAACTGAAGGACCTCTAGCAAGTTGCTTAAGTTCTTCAAGTTTGTTTCATCAGCTCTACGGTTTACTTAATACCTCTTCCCAAGATTGTCAAAGGAATTAGAAAGAAGGCATGTGGAGTCCTTTTGCAAAAGCCTGTGGGCACTTGGCCACTTTAGCTGTTAGTATGGTCACTATTGCTTGGTCTTTGATTTTGGAAAGGGAAGGTTACCCCAAGCCTACCAGAGGAAGAGCATTCCAGGCTGCGACTCAAGGCAGGAATGGGATCTTCTCAACGTTTCTTGTTGGCAGGTAACACAGGACTGGCAGGAAGGTGTTCAGGAAGCGTTTAGTGAAAAGAACTGCATGACCTTGAGCAAGTTACTCAAAGAGCATCCTGTTTTCTCACCACCCCCCTACCCCCTGCCAGAGAAGTCTTTCACTCATGGTAAGCTGTGAGAGTCTGGGGAGCACCTACAATGGTGCTTGTTCCCTCCCTATCCTTATCCCTAAGCAAAGATCATCAAGAAAGACCAATCAAAACCATAGATTGCTGTACCCAGATACTAAGAACTCAGAATATTCATTCAAGGGCACAGGCAGTTGCCGGGGTAATATCTTCTGTTGGGTACTTCCAGATGGAGATGGTGCCTCTTGCTGTTGCCTGCAGGAGTTGAGAAGATACACTCTCCTCCTGATTACCTTGTCACACCATTGATGGGATTTGAGAATTACTTTGGGGCCTTCCACTCCAATTGAATTACAGAGATTTCATTTCAGTGGTGTTAAAGAGGAAAGACAAAGTAACAGTCATTAAATTAAAAGCATGCACATTTGCCAAGACATCCCTACTCCCACCTGGCCCCGGGGGTTTATTTCCTTCTTCTAGTCCCCAAAGAGATTAACGCTCTTTACTAGATTTTCTAAACTGAAACGGAGCAGCCCTTCTTATCTCAGTGTTTCCACGAGGTGCAGATGAGAACAGAGCAGAACCCCAAGAAAGTACCAGCTCTGCTGGGGCAGGGGCGGTGAGCTCAGTTGCCACGAGCGTGGGGTTGCCCCATAATATCCAACCTCAACCGTGTGTCTGCCATCAGTTCCTGGGCTGCTCGATTTCTGAGCCTTCACAGGTCTTTTTTTCTCCCCCTTTGCCGTTCTCTTTGCTACGGCTCCTCCTTGGTGTGCTTTGCAGCCCTGCCATTTCCCAAAATCCTCCTCCTGGAAAAGGATTAGCAAAATTACAGTGTTGCTGCTACTTAACATTCAGGAAATGCAGCGCGCACGCACACACACACACACACACGTTACCAGTCGTGCTCACCAGATGGCAAATGTAGCTCTTTTCACCAGAAAGTGAGCAGCAAACATTCAAATTCGTCACCAATACAACATTTAAATTCACATCCATTTTCAATTTGACATCTTTGGTTGGTTGGTATAATGAAAAGCAGTATTTTATCCCCATATTGTTAACTATTTTTAACAGTTACAATAATGCAGATTTGAGATTTTTTAAAAGTTGTCATTAAACAAATCTCACTACAACTTGCAATTTTGATACACTCTATACCTATGTTTTTAATACCTCAGGGTTCTGTATTCAGAATGGGCTAATGGGAATGGCACAGGGTAGGAAGAATAAGAATCTAGCAGCTGACGTTGGGGTCTGTGTATTTTTTTTTTTTTAACACCACTGCTTAAGTTTAGTGGTTACCTTTTATTAGTTTATAAAAAACTTGAAGATTGATTAGTCTCTCTTATTGGCCTGTATTACGAGACAGGAGTTGAGAGCCAGGGAGCCCTGTCTCCTGAGTCTCAAGTATAAATTTCTGTCCACCTAATGTTCCCTGAAGTTCTCAGAGTTTTGGCCTTGGCTGGTTATCAACTAATTAAATGGCATCCCTGGCTCATTCTATTTCTCTGCACTTAAGAGTGAAGAGTGGTTGTTATGAGCTGATTGTGTACTTCCCCTAAAATCCATGTTGAAGTCCTAACCTCTGGGACTTCAGGTTGTGACTGTGTTTGGAGATAGGACCTTTGAAAAGGTAATTAAGGTGAAATGAGGTCATATGAATGGGGCTGAATTCAATATGACGGGTGTCTGTATAAGAAGAGACTAGGACACAGACAACACACAGAGGGGCGAATCCATGTAAGGACAAAGCAAGGCAGCCGTCTACAAGCCAAGAGGCTTCGGAAGAAACCAAACGTATTGGGCGCCTGGGTGGCTCAGTTGGTTAAGCGACTGCCTTCGGCTCAGGTCATGATCCTGGGGTCCCGGGATCGTAGTCCCGCATCGGGCTCCCTGCTCAGCGGGGAGTCTGCTTCTCCCTCTGACCCTCTTCCCTCTCGTGCTCTCTCTCATTCTCTCTCTCTCTCTCAAATAAATAAAATCTTAAAAAAAAAAAAAAGAAAGAAACCAAACGTATTGACACCTTGATTTTGGATTTAGGCTCCAGAGACGTGAGAAAATAAATTTGTTACTTAAGCCCCTTAGTCTGTGGTATTTTGTTATGGCAGCCCTAGGAAATACAGTGGTCCAGACTGGAGGAAAATGCATGTAATGTAGGATTTACATTATACATTTCTCTGTAACGCAGACATTGTGTTATTAATCAGGGCTTGTTATTCTAAGTAACGGAAATCAAATCCAGCCAACTTAAGCACACATAAGGAATGCATCCTGATACAGTGGTAGCTCGCGACACTGGAGGGACGCAGCTGGCCTCAGAAATGCACTGGATCCAGGGCCTGGAGCTCTGTCAAGATTGTTTTCATCTCTGCTTTTCACAGTGTATCTGCTTCAGTTTTCTAATCTATCCCAATTTTGGATTCCTGGGGAAGAGACTCACTGGCCCAGCTTGAGTGAGGGACTCACCCCTCGTCCCATGGTCCTGCTAGAGGCGGCAGGGTCACAGGGCACACATCTGCTGTCAGGGCCCTGCGGGGAGGAGGCATTCTCAGGAAAGAAGAGCTCATCAGACTGTGGAATAAGTCCTCCGTGCCAGGGAGGGTCTGTCCCGTCTCAAGGGCAACGGGGAGGCAAATATCTGAGGTTTCGTGTGCTACAGCGGAATGGCCAGTGTGTTAACGGTTTGGTTATAAACAGCAAAATCAAAGAGCAGACTGAGACCTCATCCAGACCCAGAACTGCTTGCAACCTATGGCTGTTTCCCGACTGAGGAGAGACAAAAAAGAGACACCAAGGATGTTGACAAAATATGTGCACACATCAGCTAGAAGAAGTTGACTGGTGACCCATTGAAATTCCATTATACAAACGGTGCAGAATGCCTATAACCCCAAAAATGATGGGCAAGGAAACACAACATAAACCCAGACTGGTCTCTGGTTTTATATGCATTTGGGGAGCCTATATCATTACTCTCGGAGAAGAAGAGGGGGAAAAGGATGAAACAATGCTTGTTGATCTGGAGAAGAGACAAGTATAGAAAATCCAGGAAGGACAAACTTCCAAATAAATCAGAATCAGACAAAAATGGTGACCAGTCTGAATGAGCCTGGAAAGGGCACCCTCACAGCTGCCATGCGCTGTTTTTGCTCCTGTTACCCCTCCTCTTCTTCTACCTGGTCCCCGGGCCTGAGGGCCCCACTTAGGCTCTGTCTCCTCTACAATACCTTCCCTGACTGACCACACGATTTGGCATTTTATCTTTCCGAAACTGTTCTGTGGACACCGTGTCCCCATGTACCTTACACCTCCCGGGGTGAGGCCCACGTGACAGTTTCTTCCCCACTTTGTCTTACAGGACCTCATACACCTCTCGTGAACATCTGTCGCCTGACTAGTTGTCACCGGTTGAACAGAAAATGGTCAGAAATCCACTTGCTGGGCACAAAAAAAAAATCTGAGATTAGAGAAGGAACAAATATCCAGGTATATTCCTTTTTAAGATAAAAACTTTATTTTACAATTTTATAAAGCAGCTTTACATGAAGCACAAACAATCCATTTACTTTGTATAGAAACAAAATACCTTTCCATCTGCAAAAAATCAAGTTTTGCTGTATAGAAAACTAACATGTGCACATTGTGCTTAAACCCCAAAGTCTGTACAGCTTTACAAAGGACCACCCTTCAGAAGGGCATCCAGTAAACACTTTATTGCATATTTGACACATGGTCTCTAACCCACATGTACAATGGAGGAGGAACAAGAACAACAATTGCAACGAGGAAGAGGACAGCAGCTTGCGGCCAGAGTCCGCGCCGGGCGAAGGAAAGGACTGCCACGTCTGGAGCTGGGCTCGGGCCATTTCTGTATCTGCTCACGTACACTGGATGCTTTTTGGATGAAGCCTTTATGTACAACAATCCCAAAGGGTCAAACTTGACCTTTATCTGGAAACTTTTGGCTGGTTTTACAACCGAAGTGGCAACAGATTTAATTTAACATCAAAGCTAACTCAAGTGTAAAAAACGAATACTCATTATCTGGAAACAAAGAAAAATTTAAAGAAACAAAACAAAATAAAACTTTAAAATACCTTCCCCATTCTCTCTAAGCTCAGAATAAGTAAACATTTTACATGATTTAAAAACCTATAAAGAACGCTGTAGGTGTTTTGGAACAAAAATGCAATTGATGGTCTTGGGCAGTGCTCCTCCACGTCTGCCCTGCAGATCACCTGCACCAGAAAGATCTGAATGCTTGTTAAATATGCAGACTATCCTGCTTCCCAGGCAGACTTAGTGACTGTCGGCATCTGTCGCTCAGGAAGCTCCCAGGTGATTCGGAGGCACCCGAAAGCCGGAGAACCACGCTGGCAGAGCTGCCACAGGTTCAACTCATCCTCTTAGAAAATTCTGGGATCACAAGAAAAATCAAGTTGCTGTTGCAACGTGGAAGGCAGTGTGAAACCAACAGCAGTGAAACAGCAATGCCATTTCTAGATCAAAATGTCTTTCCTTTTTCAGTGGAAAAGGACAGCCACATTGTTAAGGCACTGATATTTGTCGCGGAAGCAGTACCATGCTGTTTTCATGGAATCCCTTAGTCTGAAGGACCAGTATGCAAACACAAGGCAGAAGTCTGGACCGCTCTCGGTAATAACAACCAAGATGAAGGGCAAAGGGTTTCCCAATTGGAGAAAGTTTATGTTGGGGCACTGAAATAAAAAAAGGAGTCCAGATATTCTTGTGGAGACATCTAATCATGTCTAAGAACGACAAAGGTCAAAAGCCAGGGGGAAGCTTAATAACCCACAACTGTTGTGTTGTGGGAGGAAGAGAGCTGTGGTCATGTAACTTGGGATTTTAAGCTTCCTTTTCCACGGCCGGTTTACTACTGTCTTCAGTGTACATCTATATTGTCCTCTCTGCTCCTGCTCCCTTTGCCACTAACATATATATTTTGCATGTTTATTCTATTCATAGATGTGTATATAGTTTCTGGTTTCTAAGTAGTGTCAGTAGGCTGAGTTCGATTTAAGATGCAGTATGTAGGCAAGTGCCCACGTGGCTCTTGATGTGCATTTAATACAGGTCACAAACTGTGACGTGTTTGTCAGACTCAGTCTCCTGAAAGTGTGGGGTCTCATATTTCAATCTGTGTAAGTTACAGTACTCATTTAGTGTACTGTCATACATTCAACAAAAACAACAAAATCAACCTCGCTTGATTCTGATAATGCCTGAAGCCCTACCGCAGACACTGCCCAGGGTACAAGGGTTGTGAAACCTATTTATGTGAGGTAAGGTATAGTGGGATAGAAAACCCAAATAAAGGTCTGGTTACACACATACAGCAAATGCAGTAGCATCAATCACTTCTATCCAAGAGCTGAAATAATTTAAAATTAAAATTGCAAAGGAAAAACACTCATGTGCAGAGTCAATGGTCTGGAAAGTTGATGACCAAGAATGATCCAAAAGTAGGGAAAAAACCTGCCATGATTCTTGTGTGTAATATCTGACATAGTATTTTTCTTTAAAGAGGGAAAAAAAAAATCCTGAAAGGGTAGTGGGAATGGATTAGCCCCTTTCTCCAATAAAATGTCCACAACGTCCCAAAAATGTCCCCCAAAATAGACAAAACTCTCAAGTATAGTCTGAAATGAAATACAGAATTCTAGACAGTGACAAAAAGAAACCATCACAGCGGGGGTGGGGAGGGATCCATTGATTATCAAATCTTTACTGATTGTAGATCAAGTTTCATAAAACATAACATTTTTGTGATTTCTTGTGCAGTCAACAAGTTTTGTTTTAGTTGTGCTTACGTTATATAACTGTGAAGCCTGAACACTGGTTGTGTTAATTTACACATTTCAAGAAAACCGTACATTCAAAATATTCTCCATATGTAACAAATTCAAGAAATGCAACACAAAGTTCGCCAAGAAATTAATCTGTAGAAAAGAAACATCATTTTAAAAAGTTGCACACAGTCCACTATTCAGGCTGCGAGTACACATTTACTGTATTACAGCACATTATTTTTTTAAAGTTTGTTTCCAACATAAACATAAATCATCACATTTTAAAAGAGACCCATACTAAGTTTTCAGGTACGTGCCGGACAGTTGGCCAGTAGCAGCTACTTACCAGTGTCTTCGCCAGACCCAGAGGGACTGGACCATCTGTGGAACTGTAGACGTTATTTAATAAGCAAGACAAAGTTAAACATCCCTGTTCAGCCATCGACTAAACACTTTTCTGCTCCGAATGCCACCTATGTTTCGAAACACCCAACCCACAGAATGCAATTATCTCAGAAGACTGGTTTATCACTTCGATGTAATCCACAAAAACCTAGTATACCACCTTTTAAAATGTGCCTAAGCTCTGCTGAGATAGGGCCCATGGTTTTTGTGTACGGCAGAGGCTGAAAGATGATTTTGGTTCTGAGCTCTAGTTGTGCTTTGCCCTGCTGCCTTTAAGGTAGCTTTTCCACCTCTTGACAAATTCTTTGAAGATTGGGGACTCATCGATGGTGCTGAGTAGCTGCAGCTGATTGATGTGAGTGGTGTGGTAGTCCCAGCGGGCCAGGTTGGGGGCAATGCCAAGCATGAAGTGGCGGAGGTCATAGATGGTCCCTGAGCCAGTGTCATACAAGGGGAGCATGGCTTTAAGAGATTCCATGCCTCGCTCGTACAAGGACCTTGCTTCTTTCCCAAGTTTTTCCCCTGCAGTTTCTTTTAAGTCATACAGCCCAATTAAAGAATACATAAAGCCATTTAAAACGAAAGAGCTAGGTGTGGTTGGATATTCTTCATACCAGTCATGTTTATTCATAAACACAGCCTTAACTCCATGCTGCTCTGACAGAAACTTGTAAGGGGCTGTTGCCCTTAAAGCTGAACTGAGGAATAAATGGTCTTTTGTCAACAGATAGGCCCTGACTAATGTAGAAATGGCTTGCCCTTGGGCCATGGCAGAGTACCACCCTGGCTCTAAAGACTTGAACCCCTCTCCTAACTTACGGGTCACCATAATTGGCCAGCCACCTTTCTCATCCTGGTTCCTTACCAGCCAATCACTGGCAGCAAAGAATGCGGCCATGTGGGCTGTGGTGGAGATGGTAATGTTGTCGAGGAATCCTTTCCCTTTTGCAATCAACCTAACCACCCTTTTGGGCATTATTTTGGTTGGCTTGACAGCTTTTGTGTTGGAAAGACCCACTCCTTTCCTGAGGTCAGTGACCAGGTCCCTTGTAACCGTGCTCCATGAAGTTCTAGGCCCAATGCCATAGTATATGTCTCTTTCTTTAAAAGCAATTAGTTGGGAATTTGAGACATAATGTACAGTGAAGAGCTGATTCTTTTCTGTGGTCTCTAGAACCACGGACACACTTCCATTTGTCAAGAACTTGAGGTCAAATGAAATAATAAAATCTTTTGTGTTCCCCAGTTGCAAGGATACACCTTCACTGGTTTCTGTAGGGGAAAAAACATACCAACAAAGACTAGTTAAAAGAAAAGCTCTTTGTATTAAAAGTTAATTGCAATTCATCTTTGATAACCACTAACCACACAAAATTAACACTTCAATATTTCGTGTCCTATGATCATCATCATCAATTATTTTACAAAAGTAACCATAAACAAATGATGAGTCTATGATGGCTTTCAAGCATCAGGCCTAATTTACATTAGAGGGTTAAGAGAAAATGGATAAGGTACTGTGGATCAAACTGCCTTTTCTAGATCAAATGCTAGCTGATCAATAATCAATGACTGTTTTAATATATCCATTTTATAAAAAGAAAAAAAAAATTGGCTCAGCACATTTTGTGAGAAGCTAGATTACACATGAATTAAAATTTTTTTATTTAATTAACATTTAGTAGGTATTTACTATGTCCTAATTTATATATTATATTAACTCACATTAACTCATTTATTCCTCATATTAACTCTATTTTAATCTTCAGAACAATTACAAGACTAGTGCTATTATTACTCTTACCTTACGGCTGACAAACTGAGACACAGGGAATTTATGATACAAAATGCTGAACCTAGGTTGCCTAGTCTGGCTCCACAATACACACTTTTTTTTTGTAAGTTTGTTTACTTTTTTTGTAATCTCTATACCCAATGTGGGGCTCGAACTCCTGACTCCAAGATCAAGAGTTGCACACTCTCCCGGCTGAGCCAGCCAGGCACCCCTCCACAATACACACTCTTAATTACTAAATGATGCTGAAAATGATCGGTTTGTTTTCAGATATTTGCTGGAATTGGGAATAAAATTTCTGAAAATTAAGTAATGGGCTCAGGTAGTCAACAAGAAGTGATGGATACTGGGGGAGGATGAGGGAGAAGCATAGGCTTTGGAGTTAAAAGAAAAAAAAAAGGAAAGAAAAAAAAAAGCCCAAACCCCACAAAACCTTGTTTGAATTGTTTCTCTTCTACTTCCTAGCTTTGAGATGTTCAAGATGAAAGAGCTCTTTGAACTTCAGTTTCTTCACATGTTGAATAGAGATAATATTACTTCGCAAGGTAATTGGGAGGATTAAAAAAAAGACAGTGGCTTAGAACAAAGTGAACATTGATAGCGATTATGATTATTATTCTGAAGCCATTGGCTTTCAGAGACTGATAAAATAGTTAACAGCTGTTTTGTCTGGCAAATTACCAAATGGGAAATTTCTCTTGCATATCTATAGTACAATGATGGTGGATTCCCAGAAAGCTGACTTTCTGAATACTGCTGGTCTAGATCTACCAAGAAAAGAAACAGAGCATATTAAAACGTATCAGCAGCAGCAGCAGCAAGAACAACAACAACAAATAGGTAGTGCATATTTTATATATAACCTTCAAGGTAAATATGCCTTGATCTCTATGAAACATATTTTCGAAACACATTCTCATGTGTTATCTCGTATGATCCTTACAATAATCTGAGGCTGGTAGAGCAGGAATTACTACTTCCATTTTAGAGATGAAGATATGGAAGTTTTGCAAGGTTAAAAGGTTTGCCCCAAGCCAAATGCTAATTAGTGGTAGAGAAGGGACCAGAAACCAGGATTCCTGGACCCAAGTTCAAAGACTGTAAAAAAGAAATGATACTGGATATGGCATTCTCATGAGCATAATCGGTGGAAGAGTTATTTCTCTTAAACATAGCCACAGAATCACATCCACTTTGAGGAGTTCTTGAGGAAATCTTCAGTGTGTCACCAGGAGCAAGGACGAAGTGTGGACTGATGATAGTGTATACAGTGTGATTAACCTGGAGAGTCTTAGCATGTTGAGTTGGTTGTTCAAGTCCCCCAACACTGGACTCTACCAGTGTTGGGATATAATTGATCCAAGGCCCTTAATGATTCCATTTGATGGAACAATCATGGAAGTTGTATAAGGAATGAGAACATCTTGATAGACTTACACATCAAATGATGCTTTGAGTGACTTTTTAAAAAGTGATTTCAGAAGCATACTTCTAATAAAAACCCATTTTATCTGGAAAAATGTCAATATGCAATCTCTTAACTAGCATTTTCCTATATCTACGGTAAAATGGAATCTGACACTCAATACAACATTTCTGAAACACTGCAGGATTCTGAATTGACTGATGAATCGCTCAAGTTTCAATTACATTCAGTAGAGAAGGCTATCTTGAGTGTTCCTTATTTTTTCATTCTTAGGGTAATGCCTCATTAATAAGGCAATATTGCTAACTATGACATCCATTCTCATGAAACTGGGTAACAGTGATCCAAATTTATTAGTCCAAATGGGAGGAAGCTGAACCCATTTTCCTCCCAGAATTCCATTCTAATTCACTTTATGAATACAAATCTATGAAATGATATGGTCTCAATTACCTTATGTTTCACTATAACAGATTAGTTCAAAGAACTCAGTAATAAATTATGTCATGGGATATAACCTTTCAAAAAAACTATTTTCCTAAAACCCCATCACCACCAGAGGGGGTTACTGAGCCACACAGGAGAGACAAAGTCCCAATCCCCGACACGAATCAACCGGCAGACAATCGTAGTCTTCACAACAATCTTGTAAGTCTTTTAATTTCCATTTTCTAGATATACAGAGTAGTTAAAGTAGTCAGCATCGCTCAGAAGGATCCAAATGGTAGCAAACGGGATGTGAGTGTGGTTGTGGCAACCGCTTTGGAAATGTAGCAGGCAAGGTCTGAGCTCTGCTGAAGGTATTATGCTATCTGGAGACCCCTGCTTTAAATCTCTTAGTAGAAAGTTTTGGGTTTTCCATTTTTTGAAATCCATGACTCCTTTTCTCTCTGAGCAGTTAAACCTGGGAGTCACTACAAGTGTTTATTCTTGGCATATGTGGTAGTGTATATGTCCCTTTAGGCAACAAAGGATGATAAACATTTAAGGACAGTCTCATAAATCAGTGTTTTCACCTGTAACACAAACCATTAATATTCATTCATTTTAATCAACAGGTTTACTGGATGCAGTGAGAAGTCCTCCCTACTCAGAACCTTGAGGAATACCAAGCGATAAGGGCCAGGCAAAAGAAGAGAACTCACAAGATGTCTGAGAAAGAATGGCTACACAGAGACAGGGGAGAAAGTGAGGTCATGGAAATGAAGTGGAGAGAGCGCTTCCGGAAAGGGAAAGCTAATTTAATTTAATAGAGTACGACAGGTATAAAGTTTCAGTTCATTCAATTTTAAAATTAGGCAGAGGAACAAAACATTATTCAACAAACAAAAGAATAAAAATATGCAGACCCATGTTCTGGTTCTTTCTTCTAGACAACTTAATTTCCTTTCAGGGAAAACAATTCAAGATCCAAAAAGAAAAAATAAAAGGCCAACAGCATTTGGCCCCTGGTCCTCCAGAGACACTTCATTGAGGCCTATGCTTTTATATACAGTTCCAATTTCTTCTCAACAGCGATTCTCTGAATTTATCTCCCATGAAGTCTACATCCTCTGAAAAGCCTCATCTCCCCATACCTGTCTTCAATACAACAGTCTCACCTCTTTGATTCCGTTCTCCTGCTCTGAGCAACAACTCCCATGTAATTCCAACCCACTTGCCCTCAAACATTTGGATCAAATGCACCTCTAGGCATGCCCAAGATATCAAAACAAGCACCCCATTCCCAGTTAGCACACTCCCACCAATAGCAGTTGTAGATGCAGTGGTTTTATCTCCATGGGCTGCAGAATGAAGAGGTAAAGTGAGGGTCCCTCACGTAGTATGAGGAGACTTATCTTTTGTATTACCCAGGGCATCCAGAAGTGCACAATGAAATCTATTGCTTTAAATAGGATAGAGTTCAAAGAACTGTTCTAGAAAACTTGCCAGCATTTGAGGAGATCAAGATTAGGACTGCTGTTTTCTACCCTAATCCAGACAACATTATTGATTAGTGCAAAAATAAGCTCCTTGGGTACAAACAAATGTCCTTTGGCAAAGTCTAATCATGTTCTGCTACAATAATCTCTTAGGTATCGCAAGCTACATATTCTTAAACATCTCCGCATACTTTCTCACCAATCAAGCAAAGATGCTCTATGTACTGGAATATCACAGAATACCATAGGAGAAAAGAAGTTCCAGTCACAGAATAAAAACTAAAGGTCACCCATTATTTGCACTGCATTAAGCACTCATAAATCTATTACTTAAGGCCATCTAGAATGAGTAGATTTGTATTGTGGCTTTCAAGGTCTGTGAATTATACGGTCATCAATAAAGGACAAGGAGAGAATACAGAAGAGGTCTTATAACCTTTTCTCTCGTTTTATTTACCGACTGAAAGGTTGGGGGTGGGGAGGAAGGAGTTCTGTTCTTGACAACATTTCCCCATAGAGAATTAAGCCTGAGGTGCTAACTAAAATTATTTCATTGTCTTTTTAAGTAATGGACTCATTAATTCTCATGGATATTGATTAGTGGAGAAAAATATATTACAAGCTAATTAATGAGACTGTCTTACTAAAAGGGGAAATGTTGCATAAAGTTAATTTGATTTTATAAATGATTTTATTAATAAAATGGTTTTATATGAAGTTTGAGACAATCTACTGCATTAACAAAACTCAATATGAGAAGCAGGCCTGGTTGCTAATGCTATAGTATCTTGAAAAAATAAAAAGCTGCTGGTAAAAAAAAAAAGGCAAAGGAAAGGATGGCATGCTCTATAAAGAATTTCTACCTTAAAGAAAAATAGTTTAAAAGTTAAAGAATTAAATACTGTACTGAAATACTAAAATGAACTAAGGAGCATCATTCCTGTGGGACACAGATCCCTGGAAGGAGATCTTAATATTCAATCTATGGTTTGGCTTTTTAAGTATTTTTTTTTTTATAACCTTGAATTTTTAGCTGTTCTTTTTCTAGGGATTTCACTTGAGTGACACCATTTGTTTCTTTATATAGATATAAAGGGTCTGCTAATGTGCTTTTTAAAACCATAAAAACAATTTTAAGGGAGTATCAGGTGCCATAAATCAACATAAAATTAACAGGCACATATAATAATACATCACTTACCTGGAGCAATGAACTGTTTAACATTGGTGAATCTAGACTTATCAGCCACACTAGCCATAAAGCACCCCTTTGGCACGGTCCAGTCATTAGGCTTGCTGTTTCTGTCCCTGTCTTCTGCTGTTTCATACACCTCTACGTGAGGGGGTTTCTCAGTTAGATTCTTGCTGTAATGACTTAACCCATACTGTGCAATCTGGATTGGGTAGAAATAGCCTTGAGGTCCCCACTGTGTAGATAAAGGTACACCTATAAAATAGAGAAACAAAATAAATAACCATGTCTGGACACTTACAAGTATATTCTGAACACCACTCTTTACTGTTTTACCTCTGGGGCATATTATAGGCTTATCTGCAACTTTCAAGCTTCTGTATTATACTGTTTTCCTAATTATTTAAAAAAACTAGTACTAAATCAGATATGAAAAACAAAATGAAGGTTTTTTTCACTCTCAGTATTTGTTAACAGCAATGCAATGTCGTAGATTATCTTTTAAGGATTGACTTTTTATGTGTAACTTTTGCTCATAGCTATAGATGTCCTGTTTCATAACCCTGTTTCATACATTCAAATTTTTTACAATTTAAATACACGAAGATAATGTTACTACAGGTTCATCCTAAAATATTAATCGTGAAATTTTCTTAAATGTTTGTATTAACATTCAAGTTAATTACATACTCATCTCTCTCTCCAAAGTCAAGATGTGGTCTAATACCTATACCATGTGATGGCTAAAGTATGTGCTTAAGGAGCGAGTTGTAACTAGGTAACTTAAAGTATAAACACAGCTTGCAATTGTTTTTCATATCCTTCATGTTAAAATATAATTCTTGAGAACAAGGTGTGTTTTTTTAATGAATTAAAATTGCACATTTAACCACAAATTTCTGACATAATTCATTAATGGATTACCCCTTTAAGGTTCTAAGCAAAACTTTTAAATGTTTGGTATTAGTGTTTTAGTAATTTTCTGTATGGGAAGTACAATAATATTACATTGCATAGAATACTGTATTGTTGCATCATGGTCTATGTGTTGAGAGAGAAGCTCCTCTCTGGAGTTCTAAAATAAACCAACAAGCGTCAGATAGGCACAGCAGAAGCTAAAACCTACAAAACCATGTGTGTGGTGTAGTTTCAAAACAGTTTAAGGATTTAGGAACCATAAGGGCTAAGAAACCTAGGCTACAGATAAGCTCTTGACTTGTATTTTTTTCTCCAAGGGTAGGTTCCCCTCCCCATTCAAATAGAATTATTTTCACTTAATGAAAGGAAGGTTTATACAGGACCTCATTAAAGATGGGTGATAACTGTAACAATGTGCGACCAGCATAAGAATTGACAGACTGATCAATGAACAAGAATAGAGGCCAGAAACATACTCTGCTATTCAAAATGGCTTAACGTAACGATAAAGACTGCATCATGAATCATTGGGGAAAAAAGATCATTCAATACATGTGAAAGGAAAAATCTGAAATTATACCCTGACCTTGTACCATTTACCAAAATATAAATCAATCTGGCTGGCCTAAAGAGCTGAATGTAAAAAAAAAACACAACCCTAATAAAACTACTAGAGAAAATACAGATGAATAGCCGATCATCACGTGGCAATGACTTTCTAAGCATAAAAGAAGAAAAAAAATAAAAATAAAGTCTGTAAATTCGGTAAATAGAACTAAAAACTACTAAAACTAACAAATCATAAGTAAAATGAAAGACAACCAAACTGAAGAAAATCTTTAACAAATGCAGCAAAGTATCATTATCCTTACTATATATAGAAAAGTTCACATGAATATTTAAAGAACCCACTAATCACATTAGAAAAAGGGGAAATAAGATCAAGATTTTATGATGATTAGAAGCATATGAAAAGTGTATGTGGCCTCACTGATGGTTATAGAAAGCAAATGAGATCCTTTGTAAACAACAGATTAAAAAAACAATGTTCCATGACAGCAAGAGTGGGGTGACAAGAGCACCCTTCCTGGAGGCACAAGTAGGTTCAACCTTTTTGGAAAGCAGTTTAGCAAAATAGATCAATTTATATTATTTTTCACGGCAGTTTATTTCCTAGGAAACTACTCCTAGACTATAATTAAAATAGCAAACGATGAACTATGAATATCTATACCATTACGTATAAAAGCAAAAAAACTGGAAATGACCTAAGTAGCCAACTAAAGAGAAAGGCTGCAAGTATTACATGTACCATGGCATATTCTTACTAAGCATACTAGTCATTAAAATAGTCAATAACTATTTTATTATCCCACAATAACAAGGGGAAATAATCAAGATAGTTTAGATGAAAAAAGAATATAAATTGACCATACAGTATGATCCCAACTTGTTTAAAAAATGTGTCTCTACAACAACAAAAAGATTGAAAAAACATATCAAAATATTATTTAACAAAGGTTATGGGTACTTTTTACTTTTTCTTTAGCATCTAAGCATCTTATATATTTTATACAACATATAAACATTTTATACATTTTATAAAATTTATGTGAAAAGGTTTGGTGAACAGCTAAGTATAGTATATAAGTATTACAATGTTGTGTAAGTATCATTTCAACTATGTTAAGACAAAGGCCTACATACAAAGAAGTGCAGAGAATATACAAAAATGGTAATAATTACCTTGAAGTGGTATGAATATAAGTGAATTTGGCTCTTCCTTCTTGTGAACATTTGGTAGAGATATTATAAAAAACTTAAAATATTAAAATATTGAAATCACTTTTTATAGAATGAGGAAAATAAAATAAAATTGAAACTAAGCAATCTTAAAACACACTGAGCTCTTTCCTTTGGTTAAATATTTTAAAGTCAAATTCAATTTGGCTTTCTGATCAATCTTAGGTTTGAAATACAAATTCTAAAATGTACTGATTATACCCATAAGATTTGAAAGACAATATATAGACTATAGGAGTGTAGTATAAATGCTCAGAGAAAATGGTGCCTATGTGTTATCTTGTTCTGAGGACTTTAAACCTCCATCCAGAAATGATACCTGGTTAATGTGGTAACAAGATTGCATTGGTACATAGTCCAATTGGTCCATTGGTCTCTCCCATTTCCATCTCCTCTCATAGGACAATAACTATATTTTAATGCAAAATTTTTGGAGACGCTGTGCCTTTACCTTACCAGTGAGAATTTCAGATGCTGCAGGTTAATGGAATAATCCTATATGATCAGGCATGATCTTCTTGCAGCCCTTAAATCACAACATCCAGAAAACTGTCCCAGATTCAGACTTCACCTATTCCTCCTTGCTAAGTCAGAGTGACAAATGGACTCTTGATAGTAAGCTGTGTATGTACTTGCTAGATAATTAACACCTACAAATTGTTACTCCTCAACACAATCAGGATAGAAAAATGCAGTGGAGCAGACAGATACCAACCTTCAACCCCACTTATGCACTTGACTCTGTCCCGGACTTCCACATTGTAGCCTTCAAAGGACATAAACACACCATCAGGGTGATACGGGGCTCTCTGTGCATAGACTTTGGAATAGCTATGAGAGAATTCAAACCGATCATAGCCATCATATTGAACCACCTTTCCATATACATCAAAATATTTCTCTACCCAAGTGAATGGAAGAAAGACTTCATTTCCCTCTCGTCTCCCTTTAATTGTGTGTTCATCATTTATGAGACAGTCAATTTCTTCATATTTGAGCCCTAACACCTTGCTTCCCCCATTGCTGTTGAAGCTCCCAACAACAGGGGGTGCTTTCTGCTGTTCCTGAGGGAATGCCTCCTCAGACTGTTTGGCCATGTGGTTCACATAGTTGTTACTCTCAGATGCTGCTGCTCTTTTTTCTATTCCATCCACTCTGAAGCCACTACTCAAGTGCCGTGGAAACTGGATCGCTTTATCGCTGGAACATTTATTCCACAAAAGTACTGTGACCAAAGTGAAGAGTGTGCAGATGATAATCAGAGTCTTATAGTTGACCCGAGCTGCCAAGCAACGCATATTCAGACCATACCTATGGAGGCAAGAAGAAAAATTCATGCAAAGATGTACTGCAGACATTTCATAGGATAAGGTTTTACTTTTTCTTATATTGAACCACACTAAGGCAATTTTATTCACTGTAGCAATCTGATCAGATTTAAAATTACTAACTCAAACTTTTCAGCAGAGACAAAGAAAAGGCAAAAGGAGCTTCCCCCTTTTAAAATTCTTAGTGTGACCCTTTAAAATAGATATTCTCAAACTTTCTGTTTGTGACTCTCTTAGTATCTTAGTAATTGTTTCAAAGTCTCTGGGCCAAAAGAAATACCTAATAGTTTCATTTATTAAGTAGTTGGGTCCAAACAACTTAATGCATTATTTTTGTCCCAACAAGTTAGCTGTTTGAAAAAACATAATGGGGGGCGCCTGGGTGGCTCAGATGGTTAAGTGTCTGCCTTCGGCTCAGGTCATGATCCCAGGGTCCTGGGATCGAGTCCCGCATCGGGCTCCTTGTTAAGCAGGGAGTCTGCTTCTCCCTCTCCCTCTGCCTTTCCCCCTGCTTCTTCTCTCTCTGTCTCTCCCGCAAATGAATAAATAAAAATCTTTAAAAAAAAAAAAAAGAAAGAAAAAACATAATGGGTATTGTGACAGTAAACACAGACATCCATGTTGCCAAATCCAACAGTGAATTTTTAGTGCTCATCCTACTTGACCTCTCAGCAGCATGAATAGTCAATGACTCTTTCCTACTGGAAACACTTTCTTTCCATGGCTTCCAGGGTACCATCTTCTTGTCGTTCTCCTTATACGTCACTGGCTACTCCTCCTCAGTCATCTCTGATCATTCTTTCTCATCCCCCTGACCCTGAAGTGTTAGCGTGCCTTAGGTCGGTCCTCACACCTCTTTATCTCTATTCACTCCTAGGTGATCTCACCCACCCTCATGGCTTTAAATACACTTTATATGCTGACTACTTCCAAAATTCCATCTCTAAGCCAGACCTTTCTTCCGAACTGCAGACACATCTATTTAAGTGCCAATACAAGTAGCTGACATCTTTACTTGGAGGTCAAATAGACTTCTGAAACATCCGAAACAGCTCCGTCTTTTCCCCCATCCTGTTTCTCTTTTCCTACTGCTCAGACCAGAAATCTCTACTCCTTTTTTGCTCACCCCATATCCAATCAGTCAGGAAATGTTGTTGGCTCTACCTTCAAATTATACCCAGAATCTGACCTCTTTCCCCCAACTCCACTATTACCACCACATCCAAGCCACTGTCATCTTTTACTTGGAATACTGCAGTGATGTCCAAACTGGTCTCCTTATTTCTACCCTTGTTCTACTATTCTACCCCCAAGTCTATTTTCAACAATAGCCATTAGAATGATGCTTTTAAATATAAGCCAGATCATGTCACTCCAGTCACGATGGGAGAAGAATGTGATGCTGTTGCCCCTGCTGGCCATATGGTGTATCAGCCAGTTGTGACTGAAATTAAAAAGTAGTCCTGAATTGTCTGTTTTTGAGGTTACTGGGCTATGGAAAATTATGGAATTAGTCTCCTTACTGTTTGCTACAGTAGCTCTATAATTTATTTTATGGTATAAACCCACAACTACTTACTTTGCTGTAATTCTTTATCCCCTTTTTTCTCTCCCCTTCTGGCAGCAATGAGATTTTTTAAAAAATCAAACCCCAAGATGAAAATGTTTAGTGAAATATTACACAATAATTTTCTATTTTTTAAGAAACCTGATGGTGAAAGTGTAATTCCTTATCTATTTATCTATCTATCTATCTAAAGTAAGCTTTACACCCAATGTGGGGCTTGAACTCATGACCCCAACATCAAGAGTTGCATGCTGTACAGACTGAGCCAGCCAGGTGCCGCTCACTCATTTAATTCCAAAAGAAGGTACCTTTGAATTCTTGTATGTCTAAAAAAGACCTCAGTCTGCTCTTAACCTTTGATTAACAGTTTGGCAAGATACAGAATCCCCGGTTATACATTATTTTCTTTTGAAAAGTTGTAGGTAATGTTTTATTGTCTTAAAGCATTAAGAGAATTACTGATGACAGATTTGAATTTCAGTCTGGTACTTGTCACTTTGTACATGGCTTTCCTCTGGATCTTTTGTTTGTCCTTGGAATTCAGCTTCCCAAGAAAGTAGTATATTATGATATTTGATTCACTATTTCAGCACTTGCTGTGCCCTTTTGACCTGAAAACTTGTGTTCTCTTATTCTTGTTTAATGGGTGTAGTATCTTCCTGCAGCCCTGAGTAGATCAGAGTTCGTTTCTTGATGAGTTCTCTCTGATTAGCTCTATTTTCTCCAGTAGCAATTTTTCTGATTATCTTAGTCTCTCTTTCATGCCATCCATTTTCCTCACATCCCTGGTGATCTTGGTTGCTCATTAGTATTTACATCTGAATGACTCATTAGCCAACACAGACTTCCTCTACCATTGTGGAGATGGTCTGATTTTTGGCTAGACTGCTCTCCTGAGGAGGACTCTGTGTGGGTTAGGTACAGGCTTACTGGCAGTATTCCTTTAGGGTGCATGGGTAAGGAGCCAGCAGGCCCTCTAAATGCCAGAATGATGGAGTTTTTCTTTTGTTCTGGAGAGATAACTTGTACTCTAGAAGCCTTAGCTTTTCCCAGTTTCTCTACAGGAAATCTGATGTTTTGCTTCGGGTTCATGCCTGCTATCAATAGTCCAAGTGCAGGGATGAGAACAGTATAGGGAGATGAGAGGGTAGAGCTGTGCCTTCTAGTACTTGAACAGAGATCCAGAAATCTGTTCAGTTATCACTCTTTCTACTTATTGTTATTGGTTTCTTCATTTCTTATTTCTATACACTTTATTTCAGTAGGGCATCACGAGGGAAAAACGCAAAGACAGGGTTTGGTCCATCTTGGAAATCTTACACAGATTTAAGAGCCAGAATCCAGTTTTTATCATTTGCATTATGACTATGAGAAAATGTTTTGAATACTAGAAAAACCAAAGCGTGGTACAAGGAAACCTTCAGAAGTCATACATTTATAAAGGATTTCCTTATATTGTAGTACAGGCAAACCGATAACACTAAACGGTGTTATTAAAAAAAAAGCAATCCTTCTTTTAAGCATTCCTTAAAAACACTTATGTGCTAACATTTGAATCATGTGTCAGCTATAACTAACATTTAGATCAATTAAAATAGAAATATAAAGATTTTGTCTCATCTTTGAGAAGTGCCCTTCCTCTATGACTCAAATGAGAGTAAACCTGCTTATGGAACTAGACTACCATTATGATGAGACACATGATGGGAAAGTAAAGAAAAATGAAAATAAAAAACTTTCATTAACCTTTATGCCCAGATTTTGTTATCTGATACCACTCCTTCCTAAAAGCAACGACGGCTTCTTAGAGAAATGGATTTCAAGTCTAGGGCCTTGTTATGCCAGAAAATAAAGAAAATTTTCAAATATCGATGAGATCATAATCCAGTGGATCAAAAAAGCAGTAGGATATAGAGAAAATGAGATTGGAAACACTGGTTATTGCTGAAGCTGAAAGATATGTTGAAGGTCCACTATATTATTCTCTATACTTTTGTTTGTTTGAACATTTCCATAATTAAAAACATAGTTATCATAGCAAAAAGACACAAGAATCCACCTGAAAGATCCTTTTCCCCGTAAGTCAAAGTTGCAAGAATTATCCCTGATGTTGACTGAAACACACTGAAACAATAAAAATCCATGAGTCTATAATGATACTCAAAAAAGAGAAAGCCAGAAAAACAAATCAAAACAAAACAAAAAGCAACCTTATGTCATCTTCTGACTGAGCTGGTTAAAACCGGTAACTAAGTGAAATTATTTATCTATCTGGCCTTTGCAAGAGAACAAACCAATAGCCCCAGATGATAAAGAATTCTGTTACAGAAAAAGGGTGGCTAATGATGTAGAAGAAAAATTCTAAAAAAATCAGAAAATTAGCATTAGTATTATATTCAGGTATATGTTTGATACGGACCTTGAGATTCATACTGTGCAAAGTAACACCAAATACATTATTTTCTAGTAGCAAGATAAAAAAGCTGAAACTCTACAACGAAGGGATCAGATTCATTACCCTAATTCAGTGCTCAAATACAGTCTCATTAATGGTGACTCATCCAGATACTGTTTTTTTTTTTGATGAGTTAAAATAAAAAGTAAATAACCTATCATATATCCCAGCCAAAAATGTTTAATATGGATCCCTGAGGCATTACAATTTGACTTTTAATTAATAAAAAATACAAGAGATAGAGGAACAAGTTAAATGCAGATGCAACCAGACACATCTTTTTTCTTTTTTAAGATTTATTTATTTGAGAGGAGTGAGCAAGCGTGCATGTGAGTGGGGGGAGGGGCAGAAGGAAAGGGAGAGAGAATCAATCCTCAAGCAGACTCCCGCTGAGCACGGAGCTGGATGCAGAGCTCCATCACAGGACCCTGAGATCATGACCTGAGCCAAAACCAAGAGCTGGCCGCTTAACTGACTGAGCCACCTAGGTATCCCTCAACCAGACACATCTAGAAGGCAAGACATCCTGCAGGAGAGCTGGCCCTGTCCCCTCAAAAAGTCAGTGGTATGAAAAGAAGAAGGGGACTAGGTCAGATTTTTTTTCCCAAAGAGACTTATTAGGGCATATGACAACCAGATGTGAGACTTGGTCCTCCACTGGGAAATCTGACTATGCATTTGAAGATAGAAGGACATAGACCGCTAATCGAAAAAAGGAGGAACAAAACACACATAGAATGATCTCACTTTAGTAAAACAATGCACACAGAGGTCTTTATTTTCTCATTTCCCATTATTTACTGGGTTTTTAAAAATCATTAAAAGAGAAAGGTCAAAGTCACTTTTGTTAAAATATTAAAGGAAAGGTAAATTTTAAGTTTAAAAATGTCTATAGGTATTTAGTTTTCGAAATACGGGAGAAAGGAGGATGGAAAAAAAAAAGAAAACTCTGAGTACTGACATGCACTATTAACTACCAAATAGGTTTATCTAAAGGTAAACATGATAATTTTATTATAATGTTGCTCAAATTATAGAAAACTAACCAGAAACTTTAAAATTTCAGAAAGTAGACTGTACTGACATTTTGCTAGTACAATAACAACAGGACCTTTAACAGACCAAACTTTTCTGCTGAGTGGTGATAAGCTTCCTACTTACTTTAAAACTTTTGCCACATCTATAAACCAGATTAACCTTTCTAGTTAAAAAAAAAAAAAGTTTAAAAAAATCAATAAATTCAAAACCCTTGAAAACTCATCTACTGTAGACCCTAAAGATTTCTTTCATTAGAAACATAATCCAATAAAAATTGATTTTAGTACCTTTAGAGATCTAAAACAGAAAATAACATAAGTATCATAAAGAAACTGTGGAATAATTTCTTTGCAGAAATGGTTAAAATTGAGGGAAAACAAAATATAACTTAGTTATCCTTTGGGAAAGCAAATTATTCTTTTCTAAAATGATTTGCAATTCAAAAAACTCTTGTGCTGTAGATACTTTACTTTTCAAATTCACTTTTCTAACTGAATATTTCAAGTAACCAAGTCATTCAAAACATTAAATCATGGATATCACCATGAGTTTTTAAACTACAAAGGTCATATTTCAGTTAAGAACATTTAAATAAATTCATAAAAGATTTCATTGAAAGAAACTTCTTTCCTCTGAATTATGTAGACCAAGGCTTGCTTGATCATTATTTTCTTTTATTTACTTACATATCTAACAATTTATATTTCTTATAATACTTTGGCACCAAGTAAACACAAAAGTAGTTGTGCAACAGATAATCACACTGACTGACTGGTTCGATCAGCATCTATTCAGCTCCTATGTGACTGGTAAGGCACTATTCCTGTCCCCAAAGGCCAGGTTATTGGGAAATATGCACATAAAAACAATAATGCTGAGATAAGAACTATAAAAAAGTTACATACAATATGCTGTGACACACAGAGAAGGAGGCCTATAACTCTCCCTTAATTTTTTAAGGTGTTAAGGAAAGCTTCAAGGTGGAATGAATACAACAGACAACTAAGCATGCTCCCAAATCAGGCATCTGCACTTGCCATGCCCTCTGCCTGGCACTGTTTCCCCAGATAATCCATTTGGATCGCTCCCTTACTTATTCAGGTCACTGCTTAAGTGTTAATTTATCAAAGAGGCCTTCTCACCCTGACCATCTTATCTAAAAATGTCTCACCCCAACATTCTCCAGGTCTTTACTCAGCTTTATTCTTCATAGCATTTACCACACTTGGTATTATACATACTTAGCTTATTATCTGTCTCCAATCCACTAGAATCTAAGCTCCATGAGGACTGGGATTTTGCTTCTCCTGGTCACTGCTGGATCCCCAGTGCCTAGAAATGTGTCTGGTTCACAACAGGCATTCAATAAAGATTTGTTGAATGAACGAATATTGTTAGGTATGCAATTTTATTTTTTTTTTAAGATTTTATTTATTCATTTGGGGGGTGGGCATGACCAGGGTGAGGGACAAGCAGACTCCCTGCTGAGTGTGGAGCCCGACACGGGGCTCGATCCCACAACCCTGAGATCATGACCTGAGCCGAAATCAAGAGTCGGACACTTAACCGACTCAGCCACCCAGGCACCCCAATTATGCAATTTTAAAAAATAATAGACAACTTTGTTTTCCTTCCCATATCTGGGTATTCTGAAATCATAATCCAAATAAAAATGAACACGACTGAGACAACAGAATATGGACTGTGATGCTGTATATTGGCCAACTCTTTAAAATAGATTTACAGTTTAATTACTGCTGTTAGAAATGTTCCATCTGTTTACTGCTTGATAGACCAAGACTTAAATTACACGGTCAAATGGTTAAGTACTCTGTGATAGCTCTAACACAAAAGAGAAATGCCTAAGGTGGTCAGGACTCTTCCAGTAATGTAAAACAAGTAGTATTCTCACTACAGAGAAGGTAACTTTGCTATCCATTTTTTTAAATAACAAAGTTGAAATAATCTACGATACAATTTGCTCACAATGCTTCAAATAAGAGTATACTTCCAGGCAAACACCCCAAAGAAATTGAGTAGCGGGTACAGAGTACACAGGCATACCTTGGAGATATTGCAGGTTAGGTTCCAGAACACTGCAATAAAGCAAATATCACAACAAGTAAAATAATTTTTTAGTTTCCCAGTGCATGTAAGTTTCAGTACACTGCTTAATAGATTAATATGCTTAGTAGATTACAATGTAGTCTATTAAGTATGCAACAGCATTATGTCTAAAAAACAATGTACATACCTTAATTAAAAAACACCTTATTGCTAAAAAAACGCGAACCATCATAAAAGCTTTCAATGAGTCATAATCTTTGCTGGTGGAGGGTCTTGCCTTGATGTTGATGGCTGCTGACTGGTCAGGGTGGTGGGTGCTGAAGGTTGGGGTGGCTGTGACAATTTCTTAAAATAAGACAACAGTGAAGTTCACCACATCGATTGACTCTCCCTTTCATAAATAATTTCTCTGCAGCATGTGATGGGTTTGATAGCATTTACCCACAGAACTCCTTTCAAAACTGGAGTCAATCCTTTCAAACTCTGCTGCTGCTCTATCAACTAACTTTATGTCATATTCTAAATCCTTTGTTGTCATTTCAACAATCTTCACCAGAGTAGATTCCATCTCAAGAAACCACCTTTTCTGCTCATCCATAAGAAGCAACTCCTCATCCATTAGTTTTATCATGAGATTGCAGCAATTCAGCCCCATCTTCAGACTCCATTTCTAATTCCAGTTCTCTTGCTATTTCCACCACATCTGCAGTTACTTCCTCCAGTGAAGCCTTGAACCTCTCAAAGTCCTCCATGAGGGATGGAAAACACTTCTTCCAAACTCCTGTTAATGTTGGTATTTTGACCATCCCCATGAATCATGAATGCTCTTAATGCCATTTAGAATGCTAAATTCTTCCCAGAAGGTTTTCAATTTACTTTGTCCAAATCCATCAGAGGAATCGCTACCTATGGCAGCTACCGCTTTATGAAATATATTTTTTTTTATTTTATTTTTTTAAGAGAGAGCGTGTGCGCATGAGGCAAGGGCAGAGAGAAGGAATTGTAAGCAGGCTCCATGCCCAACACGAAGCCCAACTCAGGGCTCGATCTCCAGACTCTTGAGATAATGACCTAACCCAAAATCAAGAGTAGGACACTTAACTGACTGAGCCACCCAGGCACCCCTGAAATGCATTTCTTAAAATAATAAGACTGGGAAGTTGAAATTCCTCTTGATCCATGGGCTGCTGAATAGTTGCTGTGTTTGCAGGCATGAAAACAACATTAATCTCTGCCATCAGAGCTCTTGGGTGACCAGGTGCATTGTCAATGAATAGTATTTGAAAGGAATCTTTTTTTCCAAAGAGTAGGCCTCAACAGTGGGGTTAAAAATAAAATTCAGTAAATTGTGTTGTAAACAGATGTGCTGTCATCTAGGCTTTGTTGTTCCATTTATAGAGCACAGGCAGAGTGCATTTAGCTAATTCTTAAGGCCCCTAGGATTTTTATAATGGTAAATGACTATTGGTTTTAACTTCAAGTCACCAGCTGCATTAGCTCCTAAGGAGTGAGCCAGCCTGTCCTTTGAAGCTTTGAGGCCTGGCATTGACTTCTCTCTAGCTATGTAAGTCTGAGACGGCAACTTCTTCCAATAAAAGGCTGTTTCATCAACAATGAAACCTTTTGTTTAGTACAACCACCTTCATTAATTATCTTAACCACCTTCATTAATTATCTTAGCTAGATCTTCTGGATAACTTGCTGTAGCTTCTGTATCAAGATTTGCTGCTTTACCTTACACTTTTATGTTATGTACAGTTTTTTCTTTACATATCATGAACCAACCTCTGCTAGCTTCAGACTTTCCTTTTGCACCATCATCATCTCTCAGTATATGTAGAACTGAAGAGAGTTAGGCCTTGCTCTGGATTAGGCTGTGGCTTAAGGAAATGTTGTAGCTGGTTTGATCTTTAGTCCAAACCACTAAAACTTTCTCCGTATCAGCAATAAGGCTATTTTGCTTTCTTATCACTTGTATGTTCACTGGAGTAGCACTTTTAATTTCCTTCAAGAACTTTTCCTTTGCATTCACAACTTGACTGGCTTGTTTGGCACAAGAGGCCTAGCTTTTGCCCTGTCTCTGCCTTCAACATGTATTCCTTACTGAGCTTAATCATTTTTAGCTTTCAAAATGGGAGACATGTGACTCTTACTTTCACTTGAAAACTCAGAGGCCATTGCAGGGTTTTAATTGACCTAATTTTGATACTGTTGTGTCTTAGGCAACAGGGAGACCCAAGGAGAGGAAGAAAGAATGGCCTGTCTGTGGAGCAGTCAGAACATACACAACATTTACCAATTAAGTTTGCTGTCTTACATGGGCATGGTTCATGGAGCCCAAAACAATTATAATAATAACATCAAAGATCACCGATCACAGATCACCATAATAAATTTAAAAAGTTTAAGATATTGTGAGAGTTACCAAAATGTGACACAGAGACAAGTGAGCAAATGCTGTTGGGAAAATGGCACCTAAAGACTTGCTTGACACAGGGTTGCCACAAACCTTCATTTTATTCAAAACAACAACAACAAAACAAAACCACAAACGGTAATATATGTGAAGTGCAATAAAATGAAATGCAATAAAATGAGGTATCCCTGTATTACATGATTCACATTTTACAGATGAAGGGACTAAGATATAACAGCCCACGAGAGATTCACTAAAGAGGACAGAGACAAAGCCAAGATGGGTGAGAACTTAAACGTGGTTAAAACCTGTGTTTCTTTGTATTTTACGGTTGATGAAACAAACAGGCTTTGTAATGTTAAGTAATTTACCCTAAGTTACATAATGTTCACTTGAAATTTTAACTCATTTGTTTGTCTGACTCTAAACCCTGTGTTCTAAGTGATGTGCCATAAAGTATCTTTGAGCAGTTACATATTGTATTTCAGAAGCTGAATACTATCCTTCCCCAGAAAATATTCTAATTTATAACAGGTTACCAGATTGTGAATTGGACTCACCATCAAGGGTCTTATTCTAGACAGAGCTGAATTTTGACAACGAATCAATAGTCTGCATAGGTAAAATACAATTTTAGGAAAGTTACCTAGTTATTCTAAAAAATTAGTATTTCTGAACGAAGCTACTGGAATTTTTAAATTTTTTTCAAATATAACAGCATTATTATATAACATATTAATATTAGAAAAGAACAGAAATATCATAATTATGAATATACATGCATATATATCATCCAATAAAGCTACCTACTCTCCACATGTATTAGAATAATTAAGCCCCTGAAAATAGGATTTCCAGTGGCCCCACAAATCCAGCAACAGTTTACAAATGCATTACAATACCTCATTTCTGCTAACAATTATTGTGATGTACTGGGATAATTGTCCAAGCAAAACCTTTCTCTAAAGATAGAAATGGAACTTAGTAACAGTTTCATTAGTCCATGTCAATTTGAGGCTTTGAAAATAATGTACTGGTGTCCTAAAAACCCCAACGTGGCCGTATATAAGGAAAATAACTAGCATTAATATAAGAAATTGGAGTATTAAAAGTAGAAATCTTAAGCAAAAAAATTTCTTATTCCATGACTATCTTTTTATTAGCAATTTTTATTAGCAATAACAGCTGCCACCAAACCAAAAAAAAAAAAGGAAAAAAAGACAAAATTTCTGTTATATAAATGCTTTGACTTTTTTTTTCCTTAACTTAGTTTTAGATACAGATTGTCTGTAATTACCTTCAGAATGAAAATGACCTTTGACATCAAAGTTCAAATTTATCTGCTCAAGTTACTCAACACAAATATGCTTTGAAGCAAGTTAAACCAGTACTTCTGCTTTCTCTGCTATTCTCTTATAAACATATCCATTGTCAGAAAAGGAAAAAACAATAAAAATGCAAAACTTTAACCACAGAGATGAAGGAGAACCATCTAATGAAGAATACGTTATAACTCGGGAGTTGGGAGAAGATAAACTTGTGGTACTGTGCTCTATTTGCTAGGAGACCTGAGACCACCTGGTGTTTTCTATTAGCCCAGAGTGTAGAAGCTCACACTCTTTTTCCATTTTTTTAAATTGTGCTAAAATACATGTAACATAAACTTTACCATCTTAACCATTTTTCAGTGTACAGTTAAGTGGTATTAAATATATTCATAATGTTGTGCTACCACTGCTAGCATTCATTTCCGTAACTCCTCATCTTGTAAAACTGAAACTCCCATGCCCATTTAACAATAACTCTCTATCCCTCTCTCCCCACCAGGCCTGGGCAACCACCATTCTACTTTCTGGGTCTATGATTTTAGCTACTCTAAGTATCTTACAGAAGTGGAATCATACAGTATGTCTTTTTTTGTGACTGGTCTATTTCACTTAAGCATAATGACCTCAAGTTTCATCCATGGTGTAGTCTATGTCAGAATTTCTTTTCTTTTCAAGACTAAAAAATATTTTACAGTATGCACACACCACGTTTTACTTATCCATTTATCAGTTTATGGACACTTGGATTACTTGTACTTCTTGGCTACTGTGAATAATGCTGCTATGGACATGGGTGTGCAAACATTTTTTCAAGACTCTTTTCAATTATTTTGGATATATACCTAGAAGTAGAATTACTGGATCATATGGTAATCCCAATTCCATTGAGGAACCACCATACTGTTTCCTGTAGTTGATGTAACATTATATTCCCACTAACAGCACACACACTTCCAGTTTCTTCACATCCTTGCCGACTTGTTATTTTGCTTTTAAATAGTACCCATCCTAAAGTGTATGAGGTAGTACATCTCATTGTAGTTTTGAAATGCATTTCCTTAATTATTAGTGATGTTGAACATCTTTTCAAGTGCTTATTGGCCAAATATAAATCTTCTTTGGAGAAATGTCTTTTCAAGTCCTTTGCTCATTTATGAATTGGGTTTTTGTTGTTGTTGAGTTTTAGGAGTTATCTGTATATTCTGATATTAATCCCTTATCAAACATGTGATTTGCAAAAACTTTCTCCCCTTCTGTGGGCTGCCTTTTTTACTCTGTTGATACTGTCCTTCTGGTACACAGAATTTAATTTTCATGAGGTCCACTCTGTTTATTTTTTTTTGTTGCCTGTGCCTTCAGTGTCATAGTCAAGAAATCACTACCAAATCCAATGTCATGAAGCTTCTCTGTCCTGTTTTCTTCTGAGAATTTCATAGTTTTAGGTCTTACGTGTAGCTCTTCGATCCATCTTAGAGTTAACTTTTACATATGGTGTTAGGTAAGGGCCAGAACTTCATTCTTTTGCACACGGATATCCAGTTTTTTCAGCACTTTTTGTTTAAAAAGACTATCCTTTCCCCCATTGAATGGTTTTGTCACTCTTGTCAAAATCATCTAACCATATACGCAAGGGTTTATTTCTGGGCTGTCTACTCTATTGGTCTGTCTTTATGCAAATAATGCACTATTTTGATTACTGAAGTAAGCTTTGAAATTAGGAAGTGTGTGTTTTCCAGTTTTGTTCCTTTTTTTTTTTTTTAAAGACTGTCTTGCCTATGTGGGGTCCCTGGAGATTCCATATGAATTTTAGAATGAGTTTTTCTGTTTCTGAAAAAAACACATTGAAATTTTGATAGGGATTGCACAGAATCTGTAGATTACTTTAGGTAGTGCTGATATTTTAACAATACTAACTCTTTCAATCCACAAACATGGGATGTGTTTCCATTTACTTATGTCTTTTTTAATCTGGAAGTTCATAATTTAAGCCAACTGGGCCTTCCACCTGACATACTACTTTTGTAGGGAAAGTTTAGTGTGCCAACAGGACACCAAAACAATGCATTTTCTAAAATGCAGCAACCACAAACTAGACAGAAAGAATAATACAAGGAACGTTTCTTTAAATAATTTTAAGAAGTGAAGTACAGATGTTGACTGGTACCAGATCAACCACCTTTCCATACTACTGGAAAGAAAGAAACTCTGTTTGCATAAAAATACTAAATTAATGAAGTAAAAAAGGAAAACCCTTAATAATTCCTACAGTACCAGTTATGACAATGAGCTAGTGAACAGATAAGTATTTTACTTATTACTATGTATATAATTTAGCCTAAGATCTGACACTGAGGAAAATATAAAATGTTTACATGATTCCTTCCCTCAAATGACTTACAACCTCAGAGACAAGATCTGAATGTAAGGAAAACTACCGAAGAAAAAAATTTATATTGAAAAGGTGTTAAAATAAATGCAATCGTTGAATTTGCAAATCAAAAAGTAATGTGGCAGGTTGTTAGGTAAAGGAAAGGTGCTTATAAGCGATACATGGAGGAACATATACTAAAGCAGAACATAGATGATATACTTGCAGCTATGGATTTCCATATCTATTGTGCAAAGTACTTTTATTTTCATTTTCTTCATTTAATTCCGCCAGCAATCCAATGAAATGGGCAGGAAAATGAGTGCTATTTTACAAAAGAGAAAACTGAGGCTCAGCAATATTAAGTAGGTTGTCAAAATTGATAAGGTGAAGCCAAGCACAGAATCTAGGTCTTTTGATTCAAGCTCTATTTTACCAGTGATTTCCAAACCCAGCATATCAGTCTCTGGGCTGGGAATAGATGTTTCAAGATCCTCAGGTGATTCTGAGGATTAATTAGGTTTGGGCACCAGTATACTATACCAGCAGTTTGTAAGTTTTATTGGGCATCAGAATTACCTAGAAGGCTTGTTCAAACACAGATTGCTAGGTCCCACTTCCATGGTTTCTGATTCACTGAATCTGGGTGAGCCCAATAATGTGGCTGTCTAACCAGTTTTAGGTGAGAAATCTATGCTGCCAGACCACACTCTCAGAATCACTGTAATATACCAAATGCATTAAGTTTATTTAACTAGTAGATACTTTTTGCAAATGATAAAATAGGTGTGCTGCCCAAACTCAGAACCATTTTAGGCAATTGTGAAGATTAAGATTATTAGCACACTGATTTTCGCAGAATTAATCCATACTCCAGTGAGAATGACTTCAGTTAATGTCCTTCCTTTCTAAAACGGACAAAGCAGTGATTCAAGAGCTCGCTAAACCTGAAGCAAAAAGTCATACTTGGAAAAATGTTTCAACTTCTGGCTTTTGCTTGTATACTGAAGAATTTCTGTCAGCTCCAGAAATGTTTTTGAAGTTAATTCTTCCAGAAGGGTAGCTGTTGTCTATACTTTGAAGCTCTGAGAACTGAAAAGGTGTGTTGCTTCTTGGCTGCTAACTTGGCTGGATAAAGAACCTGGGACATAAACTGTCACAGAACTCTCGATTGTCTCCTGATGTTTAATTATAAGAACAATCCAAGGCTAGGAGTCTGCCATACATCCCGTGTGAATGAATAACTTCTGTATATTTGTTTTCCTCTTTGCCTGGATGCCTGATCATTATTGTTATTATTTTTAACAAGGGAAAGTACAAAGTTTCACCAGGACAGGTTTAGTTGTTAGTTTCTCTTTATTAAATTCTCTTGGTATTTGGCAACAGGCTTGTTTGAATTACAGACTCAAGGTCATCCTTTAGCTCAGGAAAATGTTTTTTCTATAGTGTGTTTAATAACTGCTCCTGTTCAATTTGTTTTGGTCTCTTGCAGAATATCAATCATCTATCTATTAGATCTCTTACTCTATCTTACTCTATCTTACGTCTATCACCTGTTCTTCATGTTTTCTTTGTCCATCTCATTTCCCCTTTTCCTCTGCATTCTGGGAGAGCTTCTCAACCTTGTTTAACATTATCACCGAGTCAATTTTCTCAAGTTTCTACTCTATTTTTTCCAGCACACAATTTAATTTGGATACTGCATATTTAGTTACTATTCTATGGCTTCTTATTTGGATACTGCATTTTAGTTTCTAACCTGTTGTTTCTTATTTTATCCAATACCCTTTTAATTTATGCCTCCCCATTAGCCAACCCCCCTTTCATCTCAGTCTACTGTCTTGTGACTCATTTTCCAGGTCTTACTCCAAAGACTCCAGGTTTTCTTCTTTTTCAGTCTGCAAACATAAAAAATGCTTTCTAAAATGTCTTTGTTATTGAAGTAATCTTTAATACCAAGGGTATGCTTTTGCCCTGTATTGAGTGCTATGTTCTTCTTTTCTAGTGTTTGTAGGGTCTTATCTCAGATTACATTCCCAGGTATTTCCTGTAAACCAGCAGTGAGACCAACAGCTTGCTAAAAGTAGGGATTGATTTTTCAGCAAGAATACTTCATGGTAGAGGTGTGAACCTTCATCAGGAAGCATATAATGTCTGACAGTCTTTCTTTTTGTTATGTTAGGATTAATCTGATTGTTCATGTGCTGTCACCTTGATCCAGCATTATAAAGTTCCCCGTTAGCAGCCGTCTAATAGTTTTAGCAATGACGACTGTTTCATTAGGGGTTGCAAAATGGTGATATTCTACCAGCCCTTAATATATTAGCTGACATACTTTTGTAAAGAAAATCTAGCCCTTCTCTATCAATGATCTGGTAATCCTGAGGTATACTGTCTGCACAGGTATATGGTCTGTACAGTCAGAATTAACACCTGAATCTTTCCTTTTACTTACCAGTTCAAAACAATGAATTGGCTCCCTCATAACCTCCAAAAATAAATGAGTTTTTTAAAGTAATATATGAACGAACTCATGAATATTAAATATATTTAATGTGCTTCAATCCATACAGTTACAACTTTTTAAAAATATTTTATTTATTTGAGAAAGAGAAAGTGAAAGAGCATGAGTGGAGGGGGAAAGGCAGAGGGCAAGGGAGAAGCAGACTCCCCGCTGAGCACAGAGCTGACTCCATTGGACTGGGGGGAGAATGGGGGGGGCTTGATCCCAGGACCCTGAAATCATGACCCAAGACGAAGGCAGATGCTTAACTGACTGAATCACCCAGGCGCCCTGAAGTTACAACTTTTTGATGCTCAGATTATCCCATCTTTATTTAGTCAGTGCAAATCTTTTCAAGTTGGCCCCTAAATCCTTGTGACACAACTCAAGGAGCTTCTGATAGCTTTCTTGCTTTCTTGTATTATAAGATATGCCAGGTTCATCATGTATACTTCTTGCCAAAGACATAGCCCTTCTTCAAAGACTTCTAGTTCTATAGTGGGAATACCTATATTATTTCTGATAGAAATTTCTGGACATTTCTGTATTTCAGGATATGAACACCTCCCCTTTTCCATGTTTTAGTGTTAGTATACTATGTTATTAAGATATATTTAGTCATTTCAAAAGTAAGTAGATGTGGGGTTAGAGGGAATCAGATGCCTGCATCCAAACTATCTGACTGTTAGGATTAGGTTCTGCTGCTAGCAACAGACGCCAGAAATAAATCCTTGTATGCTCCAGCCATTGTTATTTTTCACTCATGTAAAAGAAACTCAGGAGTAGGTGATCCGGAACTAATATGCAGCTACATCATCAAGGACCTAGGCACTTTCTATCTTTCCACACCACACTACGGCCCAAGACAGTGACTTAAATCTCAGCCATCATGGCTGCGTTATAGCCCAGAAAGAAGAGGAAAGGCAGAAGGGCAAAAAGAGTGTATCTCTTGTCGAATGTCTCACCCACTTATAGGAAATACTCCATAAATACTAAATTGGAAATGCCTTTATTCAGTCACAGTGTTTCTGGTTGCATACACTTTCAGTCTAATCCATTGGCTTGTGTAACCTACATGGCAACCTAGTCTTCCCACAGTCTACAGCTTGTGCTAAAGATTATCAGCAATCACTGATGGGTAGGTCAACCCTGCCACCTCATCTATCCTCAAACCTTCATGAGACATACTTAGCCTTAAAAAACAAACCAACAAACACCAAACTACGTTTGAATGATAAAGGAAGTTGTTTGTTTTTGAAGGGGTAGGGGGCAAGCTTACAGGGAAAGGAAACATTTAAAGAGTAGTTTTACTATATGCCAGGTGCTGTATATTTGATCTCAGTTACTGAGATCAAACCCTAAGAAGGAGTTGTTATCACCAGCGTATAGTTGAAGAAACTGAGTAGTTTTTAACTCTGCTGAAGGAAAAATTATTAGCAAGCACAGAGTGGGATTTAAACCTAGATTTACCTGGTTTCAAAGTGTTAAGTTCTTCATATCATACCACAATAGCATATTATCTGGCTCCAAATCACTATTTACTCTCTGACCAACTAGATTAAGAGCAGAATGATTTGCCCTTGATTTGTGCAGACATCTTGAACTACTGGCACTGTGCAGCAGCTTCTGAAACTAAAATTCATTTCTGAAAAGAGGTTCTAAATGTGTTCAGCTTAATTCTCCGTAACACTGAAGGCAATAATGTAAAGAACTAGGACGGGAATGTTTTTTAAGGAGCAAAGAGCAGCTTTTGTATACAGAAAAGCTGAACAGTTAGTGTAGCTAAAATGTTCTTTGAAGTATTGTATAATATTTAACTAAAAAAACTCTGCTTCTTCTGAGCAATGTGTCAAACTAAGCATATGTTATGTAAATAAATCAGTTCAGAAAGGAGTCCCAGGCTTCTCCAGCTGTGTAGCAGCCTTTCTCCCCTCATTAGGAAAGCAAGAGAGAGAGAAAACCTAATGATGTGGTTACTCCTCACCGTTCATGCATAGGGGGATTTTACAGCACAGATTGGTAGAACTACCCTCAGAAGTTCTACAGAATAGCTGCCGATAATAACTTTTTATCAAGTTTGGGGCAATCCTGCAAAACAGGAATGACAGAAGGGGAAATGTTCATCAAGTTGCTTGCTTACAGCAATTTTTTTTTTACATTTTTTTAAATTTTATTATGTTATGTTAATCACCATACATGACATCATTAGTTTCTGATGCGGTGTTCCATGATTCATTGTTTGCGTATAACACCCAGTGCTCCATGCAGTATGTGCCCTCCTTAGTGCCCATCACCGGGCTACCCCATCCCCCCACCCCCCTCTTATAGCAATTTTTAAACAATCATAAAGTATAGAGTCTTGGCCATGTAGAAACTATGTGGAAGAAACCAGATGTGGGTATTGGCCCCAAATGGTTTTTAAATATAACTAATTATTGGGATAACTGTTAACAGAGATGTAGTAAAGGGCAGTTTTAAGCTACTTTACAAGCAATGCAGAATGTATCACATTGGAAAAAATGAGGGAATGTGCTAACAGGAATCATGTGAGAACAATCTGCTAGGTTATTGGACTAGACTGAATTCTATTTGCTAGCTGAGTTAGTGTTTTTCTAATATTTATAATAAAAAGAAACATCTAATATACCAGCCTCCCAGAGTACTAGGATTGAGTCCCGCATCGGGCTCCTTCCTCGGCAGGAGTCTGCTTCTCCCTCAGCCTGCAGTTCCCCCTGCTTGTGCTCTCCTCTCTTCCTCTCTCTGACAAATAAATAAAATCTAAAAAAAAAAAAAAAATTCTGGCAAAAGAAAAAGAAATTGTGGGCGGGGCAGTGCCTGGGTGGCACAGTCGGTTAGACATCCGACTCTTGGGTTTCAGCTCAGGTCATGATCTCAGGGTTGTGAGACAGAACCCCACAATGGGCCCCACACTCAGTGGGGATTCTATTAAAATTCTCTCTCCCTCTCTTTCTGCCTTCCCCCACCCTCTCTCTCAAATAAATAATCTTAAAAAGAAAAAAGATGTAAGACTAGCACCCACATTTTAGATTTCTCTAAATAAACAGTTAACAGAATTGAGGGGCAGGAGACAGGGAAAGAGGGACCTTTATAAGAAGAGAAGGAGAGTAAGAGACTAACGGTTCTGAGTCTTTATTAATATAATCCCATTTAACTCTCACAACTACAAAACTGGGTATTATCTTAATTTTCCAGATAAGGAAACTGGTATGGAGTCAATTGTTGAAGCACCCACCTACTTACTGGCTTTGCTACCACTACCAGCTACTTTTGTGAATCGCAGCTTCCTCCTCAGTGCAATAGGACTAGTACTAATCTACCACATAGGTACCTCTTAGGGTGTCTTGAGGACTGAATGAGCTAAAGTTTATATCTAAAAAATGTGTAAACCTTAGCTCCATCTTACTTCTTGCAGAGTGGTTATTAATTTGTTCAAAGTCACAATTTATCCAAAGTCTAATAAGAGATACAGCTGGAAACTACAACCAGATTAAAGGACTAGAAATCAATTTTCTCTTAGCTCAGTGTTTGCCATTTTACTACATTTTCACTGTACTTCACCTCATATCATTTATCTTTATACTACTTTGGCATGCTAAATTAAAAAAAAATATGTTCCAAATATCAAAGTACCCTTCCAAATTGTGAAAATAGTCAACAACTTTCTTTATTCCCTAATTTCTAATAGAGGGCTCAGAGCCCCCCAATGAAGTATCCCATATTTTACATTATCTAAACCTAAGTAATCTATGAACTAGTCATCCAAGAGAATGTCAAAGGTCACAAGATAATCTCGTACTAACCCAGAAATTTTAAAACCAAACAGGTTATGAACATGAATGTTTATAGCATTTATTCATAATAATCTAAAACTCAAAACAACCCAAATGTCCATCAACTGGTGACTGGATGAACAGTGGTTCACCCATTTAATGGAATACGACTCAGCAATAAACCAATACTTGGTATCTGCAACCACACGGATGAGTCTTAAAAGCATTTTGCTAAGTGAAAGAGGCCAGACACAAAAGCTTACTTAATATATGATTCCATTTACATGACATTCTGGAAAAAAGCAAAATTATGGGGATAAAAATTAGATCAGTAGTGGAAAGAAGGGATTGATGAGCATGAGGGACTTTGGCGGGTAATGGAAATGTTCTAGATTTTGATTGTTGTGGTGCAGGTTACATGGCTACATACATCTGTCAAAACTCATCTAACTGTACACTTTAAAAGGGGTACATTTTGGGGCACCTGGATGGCTCAGTCGGTTGAGTGTCTCTTGATTTCGGCTCAGGTCATGATCTCAGGGTCGTGAGAGTGAGCCCCACAATGGGCTCCACACGGAGCGCAAGAGTCTGCTTGAGATTCTCCTTCTCCTTCTCCCTTTCCCCTCCCCCTGCTCTCTCTCTCTCTAAAATAAATAAATAGGGGCACCTGGGTGGCTCAGTCAGTTAAGCATCTGCCTTCAGCTCAGGTCATGATCCTGGGGTCCTGGGATCGAGGCCCACATCAGGGTCCCTACTCAGCGGGGTCTCCCTCTGCTTGTGCACTGTCTGTCAAATAAATAAAATCTTTAATTAAAAAAATAATTAAACTAAATTAAAAATTAAGTGGTGCATTTTATTGCATGTAAATTACACCTCAATAAATCTGATTTTTAAAGCTTGTAACCTGTAAAATTAGGCAAGAATAAATGCATTTCTATAGTTTTTTTGAGTAATAAATGCTATGAATATACAGAAGTAACTTATAAAATAGGCCATTAAAAGAAGGAGATGGTGTCTTTTGGGAAAAAAATGAGCTTTTGAGTCTGATATACCTAAATTTCAATAGTGGTAATCTGGACAATCTTGGACAAGTTAGGTAATCTCAATTTTCTCATATGTAAAAAGCTGACACAATACCTTCTACTTTATAAAGTAGTTGTAAGATTAAATGAATACTTAATTTGGTTCCCACCACATAGCAAGCAAAGGAAAATGTCTATGGATAAAGTGATACCTCTTTTTAAAGTCAATAAAGAAAGAGTAAGCTTCACTTAGCTATACCAGTTCATTTAATCAACATATATTTGTTAAACATCTATTATATGGTAAGCTACCATTTTCCCAAATAAGCATCTGAAAAAAGAGATAAGTACAATTTTCTCCCCCTGAAAAGAACACCTTCCTCTAAGCTTCTGTCACTTTTATTATCTCATAAAAGTTGGTAAGAACAGCAATCAAGAAACAAATACAATCTGCCTCTCACAGAATGATATATTATTAGTAAGGAAAATACATTTTATCAGCAATAAATGTGAATTAAGTAAGACTTAGGCTAAGATTTCCCAAATGTACAATTTATAAGCAAATATGAAGGTTACCAAATTGAATTAACTTTAGCACTGTAGGAACTTTGATTTAACTCCTACTTAAGACCTCACTGCATGCTGAGCAAAGGGTATGGAGATTTTCTGTTGGTTTTTAAATTTGAGATGAATGTAAATTACCACAAAGAAATCCATTTACCTAAATAAGGCAGCTGAAGTAGAAATGAAATTTATCCAAAATAGTATTTCTTAATGTACAAAAACACATTTCTATACATTTTCTAAGGGTTGAAACTAACTTTTCACTGACATTTATATAAAGTCTCAGATCTTGGCACTGGGACTATTAATAAAGGTGAAACCTGAATTACAACTATTTGACAAAGAAAGTGGTATCTTCTGGAATTTTTCCCCCAAATCCTTTTCTCCACATATGTGTGTTTATCGTGTATATTTTGTATATATGTACATACATTTTTTCTTCTGGCAACAAAGCCTATTCTATATCGCACACATTGCTTCATGTTTTTAAAAAATTACTCCTTCAGAACAGACTGTATAGTATTATCCCAGGGGCGCCTGGGTGGCTCAGTTGGTTAATTAAGAGTCTGCCTTCAGCTCAGGTCTAGGTCCCAGGGTCCTGGGATCAAGTCCCGCGTCAGGCTCCCTGCTCAGCCAGAAGTCCGCTCCTCCCTCTGCCCCTCCCCCTACTCGTGCTCTCTCGCTCTTTCTCCCTCTCTCGTAAAAATAAATAAAATCTTTTTTTAAAAAATAAATAAAATATTATCCCATATCTCATGAGCTTTAGGTTTCTAAGTGTGGCAAATACTGATTCAAGAATAAGAAATGAAGATGATACACAAATCTTCCCTTTGCTCTTAAGCCAACGAAGCAGATATGGCCTCCAAACAATCCAGTAATCTGGATTATAAACCAAACTTCTCCTATCATGTCCTATGATGCACATTTGTAATAAGAATAGAGATCATTCTTTTTTGTTAGTGCTAAACTCCCACCTCTAGGAAGCAGAGTGATTTTAAAAAGCGTAATATTATACACTGAATTTGAAGACATGACTCCAATGATTTTCACCCCCTTACTATTCACTGCTGGAGTAGGAAATGGGAAAGGTGTTCAAGTATGTTATTGACGTCTATTTCTTGACTGAAAATTAAATTCTTCTAGCAGTTTCTTGGTATCAATTCACAGTCTGAATGCAGGAATGAAACAAGGGGACTTTATTTAATAAGCTAAAAACAAAGTCAATGAAACTTTTATTCTTATTTTCCACTTTAGTCACAAGAAGTGGCTAAGGAGGTTATAGGAATTTGGTGGCTTCAAGACTTTTGGGAGTCATATGGAGTCTTTTACATGTCTTTCATATAGTCTTAGAAGTGACAGAGCTCCTTAAAGTTAAATACGGCCTACTTGAACATACTTTTCTGTAAGGAACTCCTACAGAGGAGTCATAAAATTCTAAGCCAGTATACCTTCCTGCAGTCTTTCCAGGAAAATGAGAAATTACCCTAAAATGCCCAAATATGGATATTCTACAATCTTTTTTAAAAGATTTATTTATTTATGTGAGAGAGAGCATGGGAGCAGGAGGAGGGGCAGAGGGAGAGATGCAGACTGTCCACTAAGTGCAGAGCTGGGCGCACGGCTTGATCCCAGGACTCTGAGATCATGACCTAAGCCCAAGCCAAGTCAGACATTCAACTGACTGAGCCACTCAGGCGCACCTACAATCTTTAATAATGTCAAATAAGTTATTTCTTTATATTAGAGAATTATTTCTCACTTGGATATTGTCTCATTCCTGTCTGCTGCTCCTCTCCAAACAGCATATCCTCCACTAAAACAGAAACACTCTCAATTAGTTTATGATTTTAAACTAAAGCTTCTAATTCTCCAAGGATGAATTTTTTTTTAAGATTTTATTTATTTATTTGAGAAAGAGCAAGTGAGAAAGCAAGCACAAATGGGGGGAGGAGCAGAGGGAGAGGACGAAGCAGACTCCTCGCTGAGCAGGGAGCCCGATGCAGGGCTTGATCCCAGGACCCCGGGATCATGACCTGAGCCGAAGGCAGACGCTTAACTGACTGAGCCACCCAGGCGCCCCTCCAAGGATGAATTTCTTATACATTCTTGCTGAGGCATTTATATAAAAAAATAAACTCCTTGAAGGGAGAAACCATGTGTGAATGGATTTTTTTCCCGCCTAAAGTGCCTAAGACAATACTGGGTTTGTTTTCTTTCTATATGATAGTCTAATTATTCCTGAAATACATTTGAATAAATTCCTGTGAATATAACCACCTCAAATTCTATTTAGTTATACTAAACACTTTTTGTTCCCTGGAAGGAGTAGCCAGTTTGGCATGTATGAAGGATCCCCAAGCTCTGCAAGAATGAAACACATTTAAAAGGCAACCATTAAAAAAAAAAAAAAGTATTTGAATTATTTAAGACAACTGGCATAATAAGATAAAAGTACAACTCAGCAATTTCTACTTTCACAGCAAATAAACCTAAGAGGAAGGAAGGGAAATGGGCACAAGTTTTTACACACCCACACACACACACACACACACACACACACACGCTTCATGGAGTCACACCAATCCCACTGTACCAAGTGACAAATCAAAATCTTTACCTGGAAAAACATTTTGTAATATAACACAATATTATGTATCTCATCAAAGGTGCTACTGCCTAGAAATATCACTGATTATTTAGAACATAATATTACACCTGGATCAGTGACTATTAGAAAAGCATTAATGACTGTTCAACCATATTCTACTCTCCTACCAGATTGATACTAGTGGTTTGACATACCAACACTGTAGATACATACAGGAAGTTGCTCTCTAGCTTAAATAATTAGAATTATGTTTTTTATGCAAATAAAAGGAACTATGATCACTCAGACAACAGCCTATTTTATTCCATCCAAAGGTTTATATGAAAAGCAGAAACACATATATATCCTAAATGGGAAAAACTCATAGGAATATATAAAGATATTGAAAAGGTCTTTCAAGAGCTAAAGAACAATAAGTAATAACAAAAATGAAATGGGGGCATTTGCTGCGTGTTTCAAGGGCGCAATGAATATTCCACCAAGTCATCTAAAACATGATTTTTTAGGAATGATTGGAAAATGCTAGGTAGCAAAAACAAAATCCCTGTCTGCTTGGAAAAATTTGGTAAAATTTAGTTATTTTGTCCTCAAAAATCTAAAGTATAATAAAATCTGTCTCACCATCCACTTATCCACATCCAAACAGAGCACCAGGAGAAAAACTGATTTTTGTCAAAACTGCAAGTGGATTTAAAATCTCGACCATTTGTTTTCTTTTTCAAAAATTTACTTTCACTGTCTCTGAATTATCTATATCAAGTACTCCATCTGAAATACAGGCCTTTTTACTTTAAAAGGGAGCCATGAGCCACAAAACGCAGACAGCCTCTAGAAACTAGAAATGCGAGTAATGCAAGTAATAGATACTTCCTAGAGCCTCAAGAGGAACACAGTTCTGCCAATACCTTGATTTTAGCCCAGTGAAATCCACTTTGGACTTCCAACTTCCAGAACTGTAAGATAATAAATTTGTGTTTTTTTAAGCCACTACATGGTAGTTAGTTTGTTATAACAGCAAAGAAAACTAATACATCTAGTAATCAGTAAGTCCCAGTAAAATAATTGTTTTTACTGATCCTTGGTTGGGGATACTTACATAGAATCTACACCTTAATAGTACTTTGATAATCAGGTTTGGTAGGCATAATCTTTTGGCTAATGAGAAAGCAAATGTCAAATAAAAGAAAACATTAAAACTAAGAAACAGTGATAAATCATGCCTCTCATGGCAGACTATAGCTCAAACATATATTACTGAATGTTGAAATTTGCAACTTAATTGTGCATTTGTCTACTTTTAGTTGTACTGCTTTTCCTTCATCTATTTTAAAGTTCTATTACTGGATGCCTACAGATCTAGGACTGTTACAGCCAGCCTCTTGAAGAACTGACCCCTTTTACATTATGAAATAATGTTCTTATTTCCTCGTTCTGAAATCTATATTATTCAATATTAATATAGGAACTCCAGCTTTCTTGTGATTACTGTCTACACAGTATATCTTTTCTCATCTGCTTACTTTTAATTTGCATCTTTGTATTCAAAGTGGGTTCCTTGTAGACCGTATGTAATTAAGCCTTACTTTAAAAACATCTAATCAGACAATCTCTTTTAACTGGAGCATACAGACCATTTACATTCAATGTGATCACTGATATGGCTGGATTTAAATTAAATCTCTGTCTTGCTATTTCTCTATTTGTCTTAT
This sequence comes from Zalophus californianus, assembly GCF_009762305.2. Taxonomy (NCBI): domain Eukaryota; kingdom Metazoa; phylum Chordata; class Mammalia; order Carnivora; family Otariidae; genus Zalophus; species Zalophus californianus. Next base: position 108,887,068 of record NC_045600.1, on the reverse strand, counting down.
CTTTCTTTTGTTCTCTTTTTCTCTTTTTCCTGCCATCTTCTGGTGAGTATTTTTTATGATTCCATTTTAGCTCTACGACTTTTAGCTATACTTTTTTTTAACTTATAAACACAATATATTGTTATTCTTGTTTTAAGCAATTACCTTGTTTTTCTAGACTTTTCTATCCATACACATATTTACCATTTCCTATATTCTAAATTTCTTTTTGTGGATGCAAGTTTTCATCTGATATCATTTTCTTTCTGCCTGAAGAACCACTCTTAACATTTCTTATAGTGTAAGCCTGCTGGTAACAAATTCTCTCAGCTTTGTTTATCTTTTATTTTGCCTTCATTTTTGGAACATCCTTTTTACCAGGTACAAAGTTCCAGGTTGAGTTTTTGATTGTTTTTCTTCTTCTAGTACTTTAAGGATGTCATTTCTGACATGCACAGTTTCTGATAAATCTGTAGTGATTTTTATATATTTGTTCATCTGCATATTTTCCTCTGGCTGCTTTTAAGATTTCTTTCAAGACTTTTGTCACCGGTTTCAATAACTTAATTACTGTACCTTGCTCTTCTAAGAGCTTGGAAATTTGTAAACTATAATCTGTGGATTTACAGTTTTCATCAAACTTGGTAAATATTTGCCTATTTCCTGAAATATTTTTTTCTGTCTCCCTGTCTCCTTCTGAAACTTGTTATACTTGTGTTAAATTGCTTGATGTATCTTTTTCCAACTATTTTTTTCTGTTGGTATTTCATGTTAGATAGTTGCTATTGCTATGTCTTCAGTTGTTTTTTTTTTTAAGATTTTTATTTATTTATTCAAGAGAGAGAGAGAGAGAGACAGTGAGAGAGGGAACACAAGCAGGGGGAGTGGGAGAGAGAGAAGCAGGCTTCCTGCTGAGCAGGGAGCCTGATGTGGGGATCGATCCCAAGACCCTGGGATCACGACCTGAGCCGAAGGCAGACACTTAACGACTAAGCCACCCAGGCGCCCTTATGTCTTCAGGTTTTAACTAATCTTTTTCTCCTGCAATGTCTAATCTGTTAATCTCATCTGCTGTATTTTCCATTTCAGAAATTTTATTTTTCGTCTCTGGAAGTTCTATTTGGGTCACCCTTTTTAAAAATAACTCCTACATCTTGCATTGGCATGTTCGTTTTCCTCTACTCTACTGAACATGAGTATAGTTATAATCGCTGCTTTAATGTCCTTGTCAGTTAATTTGATCATATGGGTTATCTTTCTCTCTTATTGGTTGATTTTTGTCATGGTTATGGGTCATATTTTCTGCTTCTTTGCATGTCTGGTAGTTTTTTATAGAATGCAAGACATTAAGAATTTTACATTGTTGAGTACTGAATTTTTTCAAATTTGTTATGGATATATTTATCTTTCAGGCTTAATCTTCACTATATGGATTTTAAGGCAGAAATGGTATTTATAGTGAATCTGAATTGACAAATGAATTTGTGCAATTTATTTTATCCACAATTTTTTAAGTGTACAGTACAATGTAAGCACATCGTTGTACAGATTTCTAGAACTTTTCAATTTACGTAACTGAAACTTTATACCCATTAAACAGCAACTCCCCATTTCCCCCTAGCTCCAGCCCCTAGCAACCACTATTCTACTTTCTGCTTCTATGAGTTTGACTACTTTAGATACCTCATAGAGGTAGAACCATGCAATATTTGTCTTTCTAGGACTGGATTATTTCACTTAGCATAATATCCTTAAGGCTCATCTATGTTGCTGCATGACAAAATTCCTCCTTTTAAAGACCAAATAATATTCTATTGTACATACATACCACCATTTTCCTTATCATCCATTGACGGACACTTGGGTTGCTTCCACCTCTTGGGCTTCAATGAACACATAAATGCAAATCTCTCTTCAAGATCCTGATTTCAATTACTTTGGATAAATACCCAGGAGTGAGATTGCTGGAATATATGGTATGGATTTTTTGAATTCCTTTAAGTGTTTTTGAGCTTTGTTCTGGGAGTAGTTCAATGCCTAGGAAAGTTTGATAATTTCAAGGCTTACTAATTAAACTTTGTTATGTGGGACCAGAGTACAACAGTCCTCCCTCATCTGTGGGAGATACTTTCCAAGACCCACAGTGGAAGCCTGAAATTACAGATAGTACCGAGACCTCTATGTTTTTTCCTATATATACATACCTCTCATAAAGTTTAATCTATAAATTAGGCAGATTAAGAAATTAACAACATAAACTAATAATAAAATAGGACAAGTTATATGAATGTAGTCTCTCTCAAAATATTTTATGCTATACTCTCACTTCTTGTGATGATGTAAGATGATAAAAAAAAATGTCTATGTGATGAGGTGAATGACATAGGCATTGTGATGTAGCATTAGGCTACTACTGACCTTCTGATGATACATCAGAAAGAGAACCATCTGCTTTTGGACCACAGTTGACAATGGGTAACTGAAACCACAGAAAAGTAAAACCACAGAAAAGGAAGGCCTACTATAGCTTTTAGTCTACAGCAATGTCCTTCTTAAGACTACCCAATGCCTTTCTTTTAGGAGGTCTTTCCACTCTGGCTAGTGTGGCTACCTTACTCCCTGTGATCTCTGAGGACTTTTCCTACTCCTTCCAGTGGCTCTTTTCCTAGTGTTGAGTAGTTATTTCACATGTATGCACAGAATGATAGCCAAAGACTTGTAAGGGCACTTTCCAAGTCCCTGGAGCTCTCCATTTCTACAGTCCTTTCCTTTCCAGTATTTTGCCCTCAAAATTTTAGCTTGTCATCTCTGAACCCCAAACTCAATCCTGTGAGACTCCTGGGCTGTTTAGGCTCCCTCTATCTGCACTGTGGCTTGGAAAACTATGGGTTTACCCCATTAGTTTCTCTTCTGTCAGAGATCATTATCCTGTAATGATTTTTACCCACTGTGTGAAAAACCACAAGTAGGAAAGAAGAAGTAAAGTTGAGAAGTCAATTCTTACAATTAATAAGTTCCATTTAATTATTATGCCATTGTTTTTGCTGCAACCTAAAAAGCCTCACTGTATTTGTAGCTGACTTCACAGGGGCATGTGTTAATTACTGAACTATCACATAAAATATTATTCTACAAAGTACATTCTAAATCAAGCATGACTGAGAAGGATAATCTTCCATAGAAATGTAAATTTTTCTTTATTTCTTCTTGTCTCACAAACTGAACAGGTACATTTTTGGCTAACTCTCCAAGTATCATTTTCATTTTTTTAATTAAAAATTTTAAATAAACTTTATTACAGTATAACAAACTAGTATACAGAAATTTTCACAAAGTTAATACACCTCTGTAACCAATACCCAGATCAAGAAATACAGTACAAGAGCACAAGGCGGTTTAACATTCAGAATTCAAATTAAAAGAAAAAGAGGAAAACCACATCATGTCAACAGCTTTCATCAAATAAAAGCATTTGATAAAATTTACCCAGTCATGATTGTATTAAATGCTTATAACAATCAGTATAATAGAACTTCCTTAACCAGCTACACAGAAGATCCCATTATTTCCCTATCTTTCCCCAAGAGTAACAACTCTCCTGACTTCTAACACAATAAAGCAGTTTTGCCTGTTTTTAAACTTTATATAACCGGAATCACAATGTGTACTCCTTTGTGATTGGCTTTTTCTACTGAACATTATGTTCCAGAGGTTCATCCATGTGGCTGTGCACTACAATAGTTCATTTATTCTCACTGCTGTATGGTATTCCATTGCACAAATATACCACTATTTAGTTATCCAGTTTGCTCTTTTTAAAGATTTGGATTGTTTCCATGTTTGCCTGTATGAATACTGCTCTATGAACACTCTTACACATGTGTTTGGAGAACACTTGTTAGCATTTCTGTGGGATATATGCCTAAGAGTGGAACTGTAAGGTCATGTGTGATACAAAGACAAGTAAGGAAAAAAAAAACTTTAGTGAGGAAAAAAAAAAAGTATTAATCAGAGTGGTTTAAGCAATTTATATTCCTAACAATTGTGGAAAATGAGTTAAAAATGCAACACATCCTCATCAACATTTGATATCATCAATCTTTTAATTCAAGCCATTCTGTAGGGCAGAGTTGTATAACATAGTAGGTCTAATCTGTATACTGCAGATGACTAATGAGATGGAGAATCCTTTAATATGTGTGTATGCTTTTTGAAGATCTTATTCTGTGAATTGACCATTTAAGTGTTTTGTCCATTTTTTCTACTGGGTTATCTGTCTTCTATTGCTGTTTAAGACTTTTTAATATATTCTGGTAGAGTTCTTTGTCAGATATACCTAATGAAAACTGCAAATTTTTTTTCCAATTGCAAGTATCTTTTTCCCACTCTGTGGCCTGATATTCATTCTTAACTGTGTATTTTAGTGAACAGAATTTCTTAATTTTAATGTAGTCCAATTTATCATTTTCTCCTTTTATTGTTAATCCTTTATGTATTCTGTTTAAGAATCTTTACCAACTCCAGGGTCATGAAGATAATGTTTTCTTAGAGCCATACTAGAAGAAAATTATGAAAGAAAAAATTTCAATGGTAAAAGCAAACATATAATAAAAGTAGTAGATCAATCACTTTATAAAGCAAGTATGAAGGCCAAAAGACAAAAATAGTAAAATCAACTACATCTATAATGAGTCCAGGGATACACAAAATAAAAGGATGAAAATATGACTTTTAATTCATAAAATGCTGGGAGGGGGTAAAAATGTAGTGCTTTTGGAATGTGTCTGAACTTAAGCAACCACCAATTTAAAATAGACTGCTATAAGGGTGCCTTGGTGGCTTAGTTGTTTGAGCATCCAACTCTTGGTTTCAGCTCAGGGTCGTGAGACTGAGCCCTGGGTCAGGCTCCACGCTCAGTGGGGAGTCTCCTTGAGAGCTTCTCTCTTTCCCTCTCCTTCTGCCCATTACCCTTTCTCTCTCAAAAAAATAAACAAATCTTTAAAAAAAAAAAAAAAGACTGCTATATATATAAGGTGTTATATATGAACTTCATGGTAGCCACAAACCCAAAACCTATAATAGATACAAATAAAGGGAAAGGAATCCAAGCATAACATTAAAGAAAGTCATCATTTCACAAGAGAAGAGAGCAAGAGAAGAAAGGAAAAGAACTACAAAAACAACCAAAAGAGGCACTTTCTTCTAACAGACCAAAATACACCCAAAATCTAGTGTGTGGCACTGATCTATGCACCAACCTGATCATATTTGATCATATTCTGTTTTTTTTTGTTTTGTTTTGTTCTGTTTTGGTTTGTTTTATCTTTTCTTTTTTTTTTCTTTTTTTCTTTCCCTTTCTCTTCCCCTGGTTTCAGGTCTTTTCTGATTTGTTTAGAGTATATTTGCTGGGGACTTTGTTAACCTGTTAGCATTTTGTTCTCTCATTCATCTATTCTCCTCTGGACAAAATGACAAGATGAAAAAAATCTCCTCAGCAAAAAGAACAAGAGGTAGTACCGTCTGCCAGGGACCTACTCAATACGGACATTAGTATGATGTCGGACCTAGAGTTCAGAATCATAATCTTAAAGATACTAGCTGGGCTTGAAAAAAGCATGGAAGTTATTAGAGAAACCCTTCCTGGAGAAATAAAAGAACTAAAATCTAACCAAATCGAAATCAAAAAGGATATTAATGAAGTGCAATAAAAAATGGGGGCACTAACTGCTAGGATAAATGAGGCAGAAGACAGAATCAGCGATATAGAAGACCAAATGATGGAAAATAAAGAAGCTGAGAAAAAGAGAGATAAACAACTACTGGATCACGAGGGCAGAATTTGAGAGATAAGTGAAAAGACGAAACAACATTAGAATAATTAGGATCCCAGAAGAAGAAGAAAGAGAGAGAGGGGCAGAAGGTATATTGGAGCAAATTATAGCAGAGAACTTCCCTAATGTGGGGAAGGAAACAGGCATCAAAATCCAGGAGGCACAGAGAACCCCTCTCAAAATCAATAAAAATAGGTCAACACCCCGACATCTAATAGTAAAACTTATGAGTCTCAGAGACAAAGAGAAAATCTTGAAAGCAGCTCGGGAGAAGAGATATGTAACCTATAATGGTAGAAACATTAGACTGGCAACAGACCTATCCACAGAGACCTGGCAGGCCAGAAAGGACTGGCATGATATCTTCAGAGCACTAAATGAGAAAAATATGCAGCCAAGAATACTATATCCAGCTAGGCTGTCACTGAAAATTGAAGGAAAGATAAAAAGCTTCCAGGACAAACAAAAACTAAAGGAATTTGCAAACACGAAACCAGCCCTCTAAGAAATATTGAAAGGGGTCCTCTAAGCAAAGAGAGAGCCTAAAAGTAGCATAGACCAGAAAGGAACACAGACAATATACAGTAACAGTCACCTTACAGGCAATACAATGGCACTAAATTCATATCTTTCAATAGTTACTCTGAATGTAAATGGGCTAAATGCCCCAATCAAAAGACACAGGCTATCAGATTGGATTAAAAAACAAGACCCATCCATATGCTGTCTGCAAGAGACTCATTTTAGACCCAAAGACACCCCCAGATTGAAAGTGAGGGGGTGGAAAACCATTTACCATGCTAATGGACACCAAAAGAAAGCTGGGGTGACAATCCTTATATCAGACAAATTAGATTTTAAAACAAAGACTGTAATAAGAGATGAGGAAGGACACTATATCCTACTTAAAGGGTCTATCCAACAAGAAGATCTAACAATTGTAAATATCTATGCCCCGAACATGGGAGCAGCAAATTATATAAGGCAATTAATAACAAAAGCGAAGAAACACATGGACAACAATACAATAATAGTGGGGGACTTTAACACACCCCTGACTGAAATGGACAGATCATCTAAGCAAAAGATCAACAAGGAAATAAAGACTTTAAACGACACACTGGACCAAATGGACTTCACAGACATATTCAGAACATTCCATCCCAAAGCAACGGAATACACATTCTTCTCTAGTGCCCATGGAACATTCTCCAGAATAGATCACATCCTAGGTCACAAATCAGGTCTCAACCGGTACCAAAAGACTGGGATTATTCCCTGCATATTTTCAGACCACAATGCTTTGAAACTAGAACTCAATCACAAGAGGAAAGTCGGAAAGAACTCAAATACATGGAGACTAAAGAGCATCCTACTAAAGAATGAATGGGTCAACCAGAAAATTAAAGAAGAATTAAAAAAATTCATGGAAACCAATGAAAATGAAAACACAACTGTTCAAAATCTTTGGGATACAGGAAAGGCAGTCCTGAGAGGAAAGTATATAGCAATACAAGCCTTTCTCAAGAAACAAGAAAGGTCTCAAATACACGACCTAACCCTACACAGAAAGGAGCTAGAGAAAAAACAGCAAATAAAGCCTAAACCCAGCAGGAGAAGAGAAATCATAAAGATCAGAGCAGAAATCAATGAAATAGAAACCAAAAGAACAGAACAGATCAACGAAACTAGGAGCTGGTTCTTTGAAAGAATTAACAAGATTGATAAACCCCTGGCCAGACTGATCAAAAAGAAAAGAGAAATGACCCAAATCAACAAAATCATGAATGAAAGAGGAGAGATCACAACCAACACCAAAGAAATACAAACAATTATAAGAACATATTATGAGCAACTATATGCCAGCAAATTAGATAACCTGGAAGAAATGGATGCATTCCTAGAGATGTATCAACTACCAAAATTGAACCAGCAAGAAATAGAAAACCTGAACAGACCTATAACCACAAAGGAAATTGAAGCAGTCATCAAAAATCTCCCAACATACAGAAGCCCAGGGCCAGATGGCTTCCCAGGGGAATTCTACCAAACATTTAAAGAAGAATTAATACCTATTCTCCTGAAACTGTTCCAAAAAATAGAAATAGAAGGAAAACTTCTAAACTCGTTTTATGAGGCCACTATTACCTTGATTCCAAAACCAGACAAAGACCCCATCAAAAAAGAGAATTACAGACCAATATCCTTGATGAACATGGATGCAAAAATTCTCACCAAAATACTAGCCAAGAGGATCCAACAGTACATTAAAAGGATTATTCACCATGACCAAGTGGGATTTATCCCTGGGCTGCAAGGTTGGTTAAAACATCCGCAAATCAATCAACGTGATACAATATATTAACAAAAGAAAGAACAAGAATCATACGATCCTCTCAATACATGCAGAAAAAGCATGTGACAAAGTACAGCATCCTTTCTTGATGAAAACTCTTCAGAGTATAGGGATAGAGGGTACATACCTCAATATCATAAAAGCCATCTATGGAAAACCTACAGCGAATATCATTCTCAATGGGGAAAAACTGAGAGCTTTCCCCCTAAGGTCAGGAACGTGGCAGGGATGTCCACTATCACCACTGCTATTCAACGTAGTATTAGAAGTCCTAGGCACAGCAGGGCACCTGGGTGGCTCAGTTGGTTAAGTGACTGCCTTCGGCTCAGGTCATGATCCTGGAGTCCCGGGATCGAGTCCCGCATCAGGCTCCCGCTCAGCAGGGAGTCTGCTTCTCCCTCTGACCCTCTTCCCTCTCGTGCTCTCTCTCTCTCATTCTCTCTCAAATATATAAAATCTTTAAAAAAAAAAAACTACTGATGTACTATACGGTGACTAATTGAACATCATAATAATAAAAAAAAAAAGAAATCCTAGCCACAGCAATCAGACAACAAAAAGAAATCAAAGGCATCCAAATCGGCAAAGAGGAACTCAAACTCTCACTCTTTGCAGATGATATGATACTGTATGTGGAAAACCCAAAAGACTCCACCCCAAAACTGCTAGAACTCCTACAGGAATTCAGTAAAGTGGCAGGATATAAAATCAATGCACAGAAATCAGTGGCATTCCTATACACCAACAACAAGACAGAAGAGAGAAATGAAGGAGTCGATCCCATTTACAATTGCACCCAAAACCATAAGATACCTAGGAATAAATCTAACCAAAGAGGCAAAGGATCTGTACTCAGAAAACTATAAAATACTCATGAAAGAAATTGAGGAAGACACAAAGAAATGGAAAAACGTTCCATGCTCATGGATTGGAAGAACAAACATTGTGAAGATGTCAATGCTACCTGGAGCAATCTACACATTCAATGCAATCCCCATCAAAATGCCATCCACTTTTTTCAAAGACATGGAACAAATAATCCTAAAATTTGTATGGAACCAGAAGAGACCCCAGATAGCCAGAGGAATGTTGAAAAAGAAAAGCAAAGCTGACGGCATCACAATTCCGGACTTCCAGCTCTATTACAAAGCTGTCATCATCAAGACAGTATGGTACTGGCACAAAAACAGACACATAGATCAATGGAACAGAATCGAGAGCCCAGAAATGGACCCTCAACTCTATGGTCAACTCATCTTTGACAAAGCAGGAAAGCATGTCCAATGGAATAAAGACAATCTCTTCAACAAATGGTGTTGGGAAAATTGGACAGCCACATGCAGAAGAATGAAACTGGACCATTTCCTTACACCACACACAAAAATAGACTCCAAATGGTTGAAAGACCTAAACGTGAGACAGGAGTCCATCAAAATCCTGAAGGAGAACACAGGCAGCAACCTCTTCGACCTCAGCCACAGCAACTTCTTCCTAGAAACACCCCAAAGGCCAAAGGCAAGGGAAGCAAGGGCAAAAATGAACTACTGGGATTTCATCAAGATAAAAAGCTTTTGCACAACAAAAGAAACAGTCCACAAAACCAAAGACAACCGACAGAATGGGAGAAAATATTTGCAAATGACATATCAGATAAAGGGCTAGTATCCAAAATCTATAAAGAACTTATCAAACTCAACACCCAAAGAACAAATAATCCAATCAAGAAATGGGCAGAAGACATGAACAGACATTTGTCCAAAGACGACCAAATGGCCAACAGACACATGAAAAAGTGCTCAACATCGCTCAGCATCAGGGAAATCCAAATCAAATGCTCAAAGAGATACCACCTCACACCAGTGAGAATGGCTAAAATTAACAAGTCAGGAAACGACAGATGTTGGCGGGGATGCGGAGAAAGGGGAACCCTCCTACACTCTTGGTGGGAATGCAAGTTGGTGCAACCACTCTGGAAAACAGTATGGAGGTTCCTCAAACAGTTGAAAACAGAGCTACCATACAATCCAGCAATTGCACTACTGGGTGTTTACCACAAAGATACAAATGTAGGGATCCGAAGGGGTACCTGCACCCCAGTGTTTATAGCAGCAATGTCCACAAAAGCCAAACTGTGGAAAAAGCCAAGATGTCCATTGACAGATGAATGGATAAAGAAGAAGTGGTATATATACACAATGGAATATTATGCAGCCATCAAAAGGAATGAGATCTTGCCATTTGCAATGACGTGGATGGAACTGGAGGGTGTTATGCTGAGTGAAATAAGTCAATCAGAGAAAGACATGTATCATATGACCTCACTGATATGAGGAATTCTTAATCTCAGGAAACAAACTGAGGGTTGCTGGAGCGGTGGGGGGTGGGAGGGATGGGGTGGCTGGGTGATAGACATTGGGGAGGGTATGTGCTATGGCAAGTGCTGTGAATTGAGCAAGACTGTTGAATCACAGATCTGTACCTCTGAAACAAATAATGCAATATATATTAAGAAAAAAAAAGAAGAAGATAGCAGGAGGGGAAGAATGAAGGGGGGGTAATCGGAGGGGGAGACCAACCATGAGAGACGATGGACTCTGAAAAACAAACTGAGGGTTCTAGAGGGGAGGGGGGTGGAGGGATGGGTTAGCCTGGTGATGGGTATTAAAGAGGGCACGTTTTGCATGGAGCACTGGGTGTTATGCACAAACAATGAATCATGGAACACTACATTCAAAACTAATGATGTAATGTATGGTGATTAACATAACAATAAAAAATTTTAAAAAACAACAAAATGGTGTTAACTACATGCCTATCAATAATTAAGTATAAAAGGACTAAACGCTCCAACCAAAACACAAAGAGGACTGAATAAATAAAAAATAAAATCTGTCTATATGCTGCCTACAAGAGACTCATTTCAGACCTAAAAACACATAAAGCCTGAAAGTGAAGGGATGGAAAGATACTCCATGCAAATGGAAAAGAAAAAAAAAAGCTGGGGGAGTAATATCTACATGAGACAAAACAGACTTTAAAACAAACACTGTAACAACAGCCAAATAAAGGCATTACTTAATGATAAACATGCAATCTTCCCAGACGGAATCAGGAAGAAACAGAAAATTTGAACAGATTACTAGTTTTAAAATTGAAACAAACAAAAGTCTAGGACCAGATGGCTTCACAGGTGAATTCTACCAAATATTTAAAGAGTAAATACCTATCCTTTTCAAACTATTTCCAAAAAAAGTGGAAGAGAAAGAAATGCTACCAAATTCATTCTATGGGGCCAGCATCACCCTGGCACCAAAACCAAAGACACTACAAAAAAAGAAAATTATAGGTCCATATTCCTGATGAACATAGATACAAAAATCCTCAACAAAATATTACCAAACCAAATTCAACAATACATTAAAAGGATCATTCACCACCATCAAATGGGATTTATTCCAGAGATGCAACATGGTTCAATATCTACAAATCAATGTGATACACCACATTAACAAAACAAAGGACAAAACCCATATAGGTATCTCAAGTAGATGCAAAAAAAGCATCTGACAAAATTCAACACCCCTTCATAATAAAAACTCTCAACACAATAGGTATAGAGGAAAAGTACCTCAACATAATAAAGGCTATATATGACAAGCCTACAGCTAACATCATACTCAATGGTGAAAAGCTGGAAGATTTTCCTCTAAGGTCAAAAACAAGACAAGAATGCCCACTCTCACCACTTTTATTCAACATAATACTGGAAGTCCTAGCCACAGCAAGAAAAAGAAATAAAAGGCATCCAAATTGGTAAGGAAGAAGTAAAACTGTCACTACCTGCAGATGACATATTATATATAGAAAACCCCAAAGACTCCACCAAAAACCCATTAGAACTAATATATAAATTCAGAAAAGTTGCAGGATACAAAATTAATATACAGAAATTTGTTGTGTTTCTAGACATTAATAACAAAGTGGCAGAACATTCTTATTTACACTTGCATCAAAAAGAATAAAATACCTAGCAATAAATTTAACCAAGGCAGAGAAAGACCTGTACTCTGAAAACTATGACACCGATGAAAGAAACTGAAAATGCCACAAGTGGAAATATATACCATGTCCATGGGTTGGAAGAATATTGTTAAAATGTCCACTACCCAAAGTAATCTACAGATTTAATGCAATCCCTATCGAAATTCCAACAGCATTTTTCACAGAACTAGAACAAATAATCCTAAAAATTGACTAATGATGTAATGTATGGTGATTAACATAACATAATAATAAAAAAAAAAATTGTTAGGGGAACCACAAAAGACCCCAAGCAGCCACAGCAATCTTGAGAAAGAAGAACAAGGCTGGAGGTATCACACACCCACATTTCAAACTATACTACAAAGCTACAGTTATCAGAAGTGTACAGTACTGGCACAAAAAGAGACACATACATCAGTGGGACAGAAGAGAGAGCCCAGAAACAAACCCATGCTTATATGGCCAATTAATCTTCAATAAAGGAGGCAAGAATACACAATGGGGAAAAGACAGACTTTTCAATAAACGGTGTTGAGAAAATTGAACAGGTACAAGCAAAAGAATGAAACTGGACCACTTTCTTACGCCATACACAAAAATAAACTCAAAATGGATTAAAGACCTAAATGTAAACCTGAAACCATAATACTCCTAAAAGAAAACAGACAACAAGCTCTTAAACATTGGTCTTATTTATATTTTTTTGGACCTGTTCTTCAGGCTAGGGCAACAAAAGCAAAAATAAACAATTGCAACCACACCAAACTAAAACGCTTTTTCACAGTGATGGAAAGCATCAACAAAATGTAAAGACAATCTACTGAATGGAAGAAAATATTTGCAAATGATATTCTAATAAGGGATTAATACCCAAAACATATAAAGAATTCATATGAATTATCAATACCAAAAAAACCCACAATTTGATTAAAAACTGAGCAGTGGGCCTGAATAGACGTGTTTCCAAAGAAGACACACAGATAGCCAGCAGACATATGAAAAGATGCTCAACACCACTAATCATCAGGGAAATGCAAATCAAAACCATACTGAGATATCACCTCACAGCTGTCAGAATAGCTAGTATAAAAAAAAAAAAACCACAAAAACAAGAAATAACAAATGTTAGTGAGAAACAAATGTAGAGAAAAGAGAACCCTCAAGCACTGTTGGTGGAATTGTAAATTGGTGCAGTCAGCATGGAAAACAGTATGGAGGTTTTTCAAAAAACTAAAAGTAGAAACACTATATGATACTACTTCTGGGTAATTCCCCTCTCAAAATGAAAAAGCTAATTCAAAAAGATACATGTGCTCCTATGTTCACTGCAGCATTATTTACAATAGCCAAGACAGGGAAGCAACCTAATTGTCCACTGATACATGAATGAATAAAAAAGATATGGTATACATATACAATGAAATATTACTCAGCCATAAATAAACAATGAAATCTTGCCTTTGCAACAACATGGATGTACCCAGAAGGTATCATATAAAGTGAACTTTGTCAAGGAAAGAAATACTGTATGATTTCATTCATATATAGAAACTAAAAAAATAAATGAACAAACAAAACAAACGGATTCATAGATACAGAGAAAAAATGGGTGGCTGCAAGAGGGGAGAAAGGTGCAAGGTGGGCAAAATAGGTGAAGGGGATTAAGAGGTACCAAGTTCCAGTTATAAAATAAGTCAGTTGACAATACTGTAAAGTACAACACGGAGAACAGAGTCAATAATATTGTAATAATTTTGTTTGGTGACAGATGGTAACTACACTTATCATGGTGAACATTTTTTTTAAGATTAAAAAAAAAATCTCCACTGAACATGGAGTCTGACATGGGGCTCGATCTCACAATCCTGAGATCATGACCTGAGCCAAAATCAAAAGTCAAACACTTAACCAACTGAGCCACCCAGGTGCCCCAACATGAGACTTTTTAAAATAACTTTATGCCAATGGATTTGAAAATTTAGGTGAAATGGACAAATCCTTAGGAAAATAGATATTAAAACTTACAAAAGGGTGCCTGGCTGGCTCAGTCGGTCAAGCATCCAACTCTGATTTCGGCACAAGTCATGGTCTCAGCGTTGTGCAATCAAGCCCCACACATCAGACTCTGTGCTCAACAGAATCTTTGTAAAACCAAAATGAATAAATAAGTATATAAATAAAGAAACAGACTCAGGTAATGCTTTTACATCATCTACTTAATATTATAATATACTTTGCCCTAAAATATAACAAAAGTGGGATGCCTGGGTGGCTCAGCTCATTAAGCATCTTCCTTCAGCTCAGATCATGATCCCAAAGTCCTGAGGTCAAGTCCTGCAAGCTCCTTGCTCAGCAGGCGGCCTGCTTCTCCCTCTGCCTCTGCCTGCTGCTCCCCCTGCGTGTGCTCTCTCTCTCTGACAAATAAATAAAATCTTTTAAAAAATAAAATATAGAAGAAATAATGAATTCTGGAGTTTTTCCTTACCAAATATCAACTAATATTTAGCACTTTAAAAAAAAAAAGTCTATAATTTAACTGCTTATATATACTGAAACAATTTCCCATACAATTTTATCATATTTGAAATGTTTTCTATATTTATGGATTTGAGAATTTTAGTATGCTAGAAATAAATACTGAACAACTAATGATTTGCTTATAGATGGATTTACAAATATACAATAAGACCACTAATACAATGAACATGTTAAGAAAAACTCTTACAACTGACAACAATTCTACATATAGTTGTTAATTTTGACAGTATAACATTACTACAGGGTAAAATACCATTAAGATAAAGACAGCTTAATCACTGCACAAATGGAATTTATTGATCTACCATAAAATGAGTTTATTGATCAAACAGTTTAAAGCATTATTTGCAAGCTATACAACAGTTTGTTTTGCAAATGTTATACTAAATATCATTTCTAAGAGTTTAATTAGACTAAAAGGTTACTAGTACTACAAGTGTGAATTTTTGAGATGAATATTTTTACTAAGAGCAATTCATACATGTACTATTTCTGATTCATAGATGATTTTATCTTCAAGAAAGTTATTAATATTGCTAATATCATTAGAGAGTCCTCTTTGAGACATATATTGGAGACTCAATCATTTAATTAGCATTAATGAGTATCCTGCTGGTGGTTCCTTCATATAACATGTATAAAATAAGTCTCCCGAAAGTGAAGCCCCTTAAGATTGAAGAAAACACTACAAAGGTTGAGATAATGTAAGTCTTATCTAATATTAGTTTCTCTCCAAGAGGCTTAAAACTTCAGAGAGATTTTCTAATACTTTTCATTATTTTTCTAATTTTAGGAGAGGCAGTATAGTATAATGGATAAGCATTGACTTTTAGCTCAAAAAAACAAAGGTTCAAATTCTGACTCTGCCACTACCAGCTGTGTTACCTTGGGTAAATTTTCTTTATTTGTAAAATGTGGGTAATCATACATACCATGTAGGCTAATTGTGAGGACCAAGTTAAATAACATGGAAATAAAAGCACCTGGTTTGGAGTCAACCAAAGAACAGCTGCTCAAAAGAAGTTAAACTCCATACTTCCTCAATTCCCCAAATTCAGAAATGGTGATTGGGATGCCTGGTGGCTCAGGCAGTTGGGCACCCAACTCTTGATTTCAGCTGGGGTGGTGAGACTGAGCCCCACTTTGGGCTCCACGCTCAGTGGGGAGTCTGCTTGGGATTCTCTCTCTCCCTCTGCCCCTCCCCGCATTTGCACACACGCTCTTTCAAATAAATCTTAAAAATAAATAAAATCTTGGGAGGCCTGGGTGGCTCAGCCGTTAAGCATCTGCCGGCTCAGGTCATGATCCCAGGGTCCTGGGATCAAGCCCTGCATCAGGCTCCCTGCTTGGTGGGAAGCCTGCTTCTCCCTCTCACACTCTACCTGCTTGTGTTCCCTCTCTCACTATCTCTCTCTTTGTCAAATAATAAATAAAATCTTTAAAATAAATAAATAAATAATAAATAAATAAAATCTTCAAAAAAAAGAAATGATTTCAATACTGGAAGATAAAACTGATATTGTCAACTGTCATACATGCACAACTGCTTTGTGGCTGCCCCTTCTTGGGCTCTAAAGAATACTCAACCAAAGTCACAAAGTTCACCTTCCTAGTCTTCTATAAAAAAGGAAGAAGGTACCATCAACACATTAGAAAACACCCCTCTTCCTCTTTTTTCCCTGCTGTTCAGGAAAATGGAAGAAGGAAATAAAATATATTTATAGCACAAATATATATAGTACTTTTTTTCCCTTTCACAAGGCTACTTTGTGTTACCCATAACTTATTTACAAAGAGAGCCTGAAAAGGTAGGTCAATATAAGTTATATACAGTGACCAGAGCAGCCACTACAGAAAGGTCTATATTTTCCAATTTAAAATTTGCTGTTTTTTTTTTTTTTTTTTTTAATTCCTTCTGACAGGGACACATGGGTGGCTCAGTTGGTTAAGTGTCTGCCTTCAGTTCAGGTCATGATCCCATGGCCCTGGGACCGAGCACCATGTCAGGCTCCCTGCTCAGTGGTGAGTCTGCTTCTCCCTCTCCCTTTGCCGCTCTTCTTGCTTTTGCTCACTCACTGTTAAATAAATAAAATCTTTAAATAAATAAAAATAAATAAATAAAATTTGTTGGTTTGAATTCAGGCTGCCATGATCATAATAGTAACAACCAACCTGGTTTCAGCCAATAGAATCAGTAATGTAATCACACTATGAAACAGGATATTTAAAGAGACTCATTCTAAAGCAGACAAGAAAGTCATCTTCCCATTTGTAATGACTTCTAATATTATTTTCATAATCTGAATATGTAAATAAAATATTCCTTAAGCTGGCGTTCTCCTGCTGAAATTGGGAATAACTTACTTTGTTAACTAGAATCCATACCAACAGAATCAAATCCTAATTACCCAAGTGATGTGACGTGACAGGAATGTTGTCCTTTAAGGCTTATATTTTAAGCATACATTTTATGTAATATATTAAGTTCTCAAAAGGACTTTACATAGCAAACAAACAGAAAAATCTATTTAAATAACTTGGCATCCCTGCACATAGCCTAATAGATTAAATTAAACATAGGCCTTTACAAAACAGAAACAGTAAATATAAAGCTCCAATAGGATAAAAATCACTCACTAAAACTTTATATCTTCATTTCATTCTGATAGAAGCCAAATTTAAACTAAAAACTCAGTTACTGAATTATAGGGCTTTTTGGCAGTAGTCTTTGAAATGCAAGAAAGTAGAAGATGAGTATTCCACACATTTTCATTAATTCAGTTCAATGAAGCAACATCATATTTTCAAGCTGTCAATTTAAATGTTTATGTAAATTGGGGCAAATTTAAAAACATTCATTTCTACTCTCTTTCACCTAATATTAACTGATTAGTTATAAGAATATAACAAAGGCTGAATACATTGACAAACATCCCAAGAAAGTATCAGGTTTGCTTGTTCATTTGATAGTCAAAGGGGAAAAAGATCTCACTAAAGACCCTAAGATTTCTTTTTCTACAGTGACATTTGTCAATCCAAAGCAACCTCTAGCACTAACAGAATTTCTTACATTTTCCCTTGCCTTGCAAGTGTATTTAGTCACAGATGTAATCTATGAAGATTCTTATAAAGCAATCTAGCTTTAGACAATAATGAAATTATCATTCAAATACTCAGCTATATAAAAACTTATATTCATTCCACTATAAGTACAGAAAGCCAAAACTGATATATGGAAATGTGTATTTATTATAAAATATAGCTAAATAGAGATGATAGCAACTAATTCAATCAAAACTATATTGGAAAAGACTCTACCCACCTGGTTGATCAAAAAAGAAGAAAATCAAGAGAAATAAAAGGGACCAGCTACCCATTCACAAACATGGATTGCATATTAACATTATTAGTCATTTAAGAAATGCAAATTAAAACCACTATACATATATTAGAACAGAAAAGACAAGGGCGCCTGGGTGGCTCAGTTGGTTAAGCGACGGCCTTTGGCTCAGGTCATGATCCTGGAGTCCCGGGATCGAGTCCCACATCAGGCTTCCTGCTCAGCAGGGAGTCTGCTTCTCCCTCTGACCCTCTTCCCTCTTGTGCTTTCTATCTCTCATTCTCTCTCTGAAATAAATAAATAAAATCTTAAAAAAAAAAAGAACAGAAAAGACAAAAACAAACTGATAATACCCATGGGTTGAAGAGGATACAGAGCAATAGGAACTCTCATACTCTGGTGGTAAGAATGCAAAATTGTATAGCCACTTAGAAAAAAGTTAGGCAGTTTCTTAGAAAACTGAATATATACTTAAAGTCCATAATCCCACTCCTAAGTATTTACCCAAGTGAAAACAAAACCAAAATCAAAACCAAAATCCACACACAAAAAATGCCAAAAAAAACCACAAAACAACCCTTCATGTAAATGTAATAGCTTTATTCGTAATTGCCCAAAGCTGGAAACAGCCCAGATGTCTCTCAACAGGTAAATGGATAAACAAACTCTGGTATGCTACAATGGAATGCTACATGGCAATAAAAAGGAACAAACTAGTGATTTATACAATAGATAAATGAATATTAAATGCATTTTATTAAATGAAAGAAACAGGTCCTAAGAGGCTACACATTATGAGAGTCCATTTATACGAAATTCTGGGAAACGCTAATTAAAGGCATAAGTACTTGCTAGGCTTTGGGAGATACCAATACTAGTACTGATCCTAATCCAGAGAATAAAATGAAAATCCATGAGTGTGTATGGATATAAATAAATTATTAAATAAAATAAATCAATGTGGGGAAGGACAACTTTTTCTTACAGAATTATAATTAATAAATGTAGAAGGAGTGGAATAGATAAATCAATCACCATCAAAACATCAGACTAATCACTGCTTCAGGCAAGATCCACCAATCAATGCTAAAATTAGTGGCCAAATTTTTAAAAAGAAACAGGATATTTGTGTAACTTCAAAGTATTTTCACCAAAATATTTATTAAGGGAAAAACAGTAACTTTACAGTGGAAAAATCTAGCAGACACCTCCATAACCAGGTGATAAAGGTTAATAAAATCACCAGCAATGAGACATGCTGACATCACATAACCCCTGATTATCATATGCTGAGAAGGACACATCACCTCTCTGGCATTCTTTTCCAAAATCTCTAAGTTCATTTTAACCATGAGAAAACCACACTGAATGACATTCTACAAAGGTCTACCTGACCAGTCATCTTCCAAAGTGTGAATGAAAGATAAGCAAAGACTGAGGAACTCTCAATGATTGGAGGAAACGAAGGAAATATAACAAATAAATGTAATGTGGGATTCTGGAAAAAGAACATTAGTGGAAACATTGGTGAAATTCTAATCAAGTCCATAGTTTAGTAGTCTATGTTGATTAGTTTTGATCACTGTACCAAGGCTGCATAATATGTTAACATTAGGGAAAGCTGAGTGAATATAGAAAAACTATATACTATCTTTAGAATGTATTTCTACATCTAAAATTATTCTAAAGTAACAAGTTGTTTTAAAAAGGGGGAATCTTGGGGGCGCCTGGGTGGCTCAGTCTGTTGAACGGCTGCCTTCAGCTCAGGTCATGGTCCTGGGGTCTTGGGATTGAGCCCCACATCTGGCTCCCTGCTCAGTGGGGAGCCTGTTTCTCCCTCTCCATATGCCTGCCACTCTGCCTGCTTGTGCTCTCTGTCAAATAAGTAGATAAAATCTTAAAAAAAAAAAGGGGGGGAATCTTAAAAAAAATAATAGCCTTTATTCCTCTCTTTCAAAAGTATGTATACCTTCCTTGGTAGCAAATTTTGTGAATAAAATTTAAGAGTTTATTTGGTAGAAAATAAAATATGTATAAAGAAAGGACTTAAAAAATATATCACTTAAAGTTTAAGAAAATCCCATAGTGATCAATTAAAGTAACATGTTTTTGCATTATCTCCTGTGAGGATAATCCTTAAAGGCTCATTTCCGTATTAGTTTCTTTACTGCCCTAAAGACTATACAATGACATTGATCAGGGTCTATGAAATTAAAAATCTGACCGAATGTTTGTGTCCCCCAGAAATTCATATTGAAATCCTAACCCCCAATGTGATGGTACTTGGAGGTGGGGCCTTTGGGAGGTGATCAGGTCATGAGGGGAGAGCCCTCATGAATGAGATTAGTGTGCCCTTATAAAGGAGGCCCCAGAGAGCTCCCTCACCCCTTCCACTATGTGAGACACAGCAAAAAAACAGATGTCTATGAACCAGAAAGCAAGTCCTTACTAGAAACTAAATCTGCTGGCACTGATCTTGAACTTCCCAGTTCAAGTTCACAGATCTTGAAATTCTATAGTTTATAAGCTATCCAGCTTTTGTTATTTTGTTATAACAGCCCAAATGGACTAAGACATTGACATTCAAAAAAAATTCCTAACTAATCCACCCAAGCCCTTTCTTATCCAGACATATATAACTCTAAAAAGCAGGAAGCATATTCAATTTAAAGAAGAAAATCTGTCTGTCTTCAACACACATATCTAACTGCAGTAATAATGTCAAATTAGCAATGACTCAGTAGCCGATTTTTTTTTTAAAGATTTTATTTGTTTATCTG
The DNA here is from genome assembly GCF_009762305.2 of Zalophus californianus. Lineage (NCBI taxonomy): Eukaryota > Metazoa > Chordata > Mammalia > Carnivora > Otariidae > Zalophus > Zalophus californianus. Next base: position 108,866,200 of record NC_045600.1, on the reverse strand, counting down.
ACAGAGAGAGAGACAGTGAGAGAGAGAACACAAGCAGGGGGAGTGGGGGAGGGAGAAGCAGGCTCTTGCCAAGCAGGGAGCCCAATGTGGGGCTCGATTCCAGGACCTTTAGATCATGACCTGAGCCGAAGGCAGACGCTCAACGACTGAGCCACCCAGGCGCCCCCAGTAGCTGATTTTTAAAATGAAATATTTTATGTTGACCTAGAAAAAACTAACTAATCTAAGTTTGTATGGAAGGACCACAACAAAACATAAATCAGGGAAGTTAAAAAAGAAAAGACATCTTCAGATATGATTTTGATAGAAGCAAAAAGCTTTAGTAGTACTTTCTTATATCATCCATCATTTAAAAGGGAATTCTTATTCATAAGTCTCAGTCTATGAATCAGATAGGTACTTTCCAAACCAATTCAGTTTAGACCACAGCTAAACATGCTAATACTAAGGTGGCCTCATTCACATGTTCAAGCTACCAAGAGTCCCATCAATTCTTCTGTAGCCTTATTTTATCCAACTTTCATAATTCAAATATATAAGTACTCTAATAGAGAGGCTTTAAATCTATATTGATTTAAATGTAAAATGACAATATAAAATAATACAAAATACATTTTTCAGATAAATTTCTAGATTTCCTCCTTTAAAATGCAAATTTTTAAAAGTTTTAAATTCACTTTATAAAAACACAAGATACCTCACACAAGTCTATTAGAAAGCTAAATGTATCTCAGCTTCATGCATGATATGAGACTTTTTCAAATCAAATAGTTATGATGTAAAGATTTTAGAAACTTACTTTATTTTGTTAATATTACCTAGAAATTAGCAAAAAATAATTTATTTTTCAGATTTTGTTTCAGAAAAAAGAGAAATTCCTTTATATGATATTGCCTGGAAATTCTAATCTATATGTCCACGTGTAAAAAATATGTTTTTCTTTAGTCAAGAGACTCCTGAGCAGGCTAGCAAACATTTTATAAACTGTCTAGGCTCAAATTTTGATTTCTCCTTCTATCTTATGTTTTTTAAATACTCATAATTTTAGGAATCACAAACAGGTATAAGTGATTCAATATAAATTTTAGAAACATAATTCCAACTTTAGCCACTAAAACACAGTTTTATATCAGAATCAATTTTATTTCAATTAAAACTTTATATAATCTAAAATACTTGTGTTACTAGGACAGATATTAAAACACATAATGATTACTTCCAAAATGTTACTAGTTCTGTTTAAATTTCCTAGGAAAGAAAATAATATTAAATACATTTGTGTGAATTTTTTTAGACAGGAAGAAACTTGACCTTTATCACATAAACTTTTACTTTTTTAAATCTAAGCAAAATGAAGACTTCTACTGGAAATAAGGACTTGGCATTTAATTGCTCATAGCTTTGTCTTATTTTTAAAGTCAATTACTTCAGAAAATTAACACCTCTTTCTAAATGATAATCACTAGTTTTCATACCTGACGACACTTACTAATAACTAAAATCAGTTAGCTATCGATTCACATATAATTACACGGCATAGCAAGATACTCTGATTCAGTCAGCAAACTTTTCTTAAAGAGCTAGCTTTTAGGCTTGCAGGCCACAAAGACACTGTTGCAACTAATGAACTTTGCCACTGTGGTGTTAAGGCAGCCACAGACAATATTATAATGAATGGGTGTGACTATGTTCCAATAAAATTCTATTTACCAAAACAGGTGCTGGCCTTTGGGCCATAATTTGCTGACTCCTGCACCAGGCAAACAGATCTGATTATCAATATACAACACCCTCAATAAACAAATAATCACATGTTCCCTCATTTCTGGAAGTTATTATATCCTCTTGTATCTGGAAGTTGTTACATGAAACATTAGTTATTTAAATGGTAAAGGAACCCTGAAAATATTTTGAGGTCAGAATCTCAGGTAGACTGAAAAGTAAAATGTGTTAGTAAAGCACACATTAAAATATAAGTTTAAAAATATATAGTGGGGGTATGATTAATTTTACTAAGCAATCTTACCTTAATCAAATGAAAGAATCTAAACTTTGTTACATGTCTGGTTTCATACTCAAAATATACTTGATCAAAAATTCAGTTTCTTGTCAAATTCCTAGAGAAATAAAATTTATAACTTTTAAGTAAGGTTCTAGTGCCAGATAAAATGGGGTAATCATACTCCAACCTGTCTCTCCAAGTCAAGGTAGCTACAAGACCTGGATAGAACACATGGAAGAGCTACTTCAGAACTTTGAGAAGTTAAAATAGGAAGCGCACAGGTTGGGTAGGAAGACCAGAATTTGAAGTACCACTGAAACATCATTTTCCAGTATGCAACCTCCAGTTCAGGTATCCTACAGCCCCAAACCTGGAAGTGGACATTAGTACAGAGAAAACTTCAGTAAAAGCTGTCTAGTGCTGGCTCTAGGAGAGGGAAAGGGAACTTCTACTCAAAGAAAGTGTGGAAATCCCTCCCCCATTCTCTCAAGCTCAGAATCCTAAAACTCTGAGGAAGGGGAAACCTTCCTCTCTGATTAGAGGAGCTGTGGTCCAAAGAGGATGTGGTGAATCCCTGTTTGCTTTTTCTCTGTTGTTCTGCCACCTGGCCCTGGATATGGGCACAGTTGTAGGGAATGCAATCTTTTCTCATGTAATGGACGAGAATGGGCACAGTTGTAGGGAATGCACATTAGAGATGAATAAATAAAGCTTTCTGGTCAGAGAATAGAAAAGATAGCCCCAGGGAATCAGAAATTACTGGGAGATCCCAGAAAAGGAGGAGTTTAGGAAAGCAATGCTTCAAGTTGTTTATGAACTCCCAGGCTCACCCTCAAGCAGCCCATGGGTGGATCTGACCTGAACAACCACACGTACACTTTGAGACTTGAACTATGATACAGACCACTACCCAAATTCCAGACGGACCCATGTGTGGTGCACATGTAAGACAGATCCAAATAGCATGGCAAAGGCTTTGAAAATTGAACTAATGTTGTAAACACAACCCACAGGAACTGGCAGTCTTAGCCTAACGGGGTTATTTGCCTACTAAAACAAATATATCAACATTCTGCATAGGATTTGAACGTATCATAACATACCAAACTGTCCAGAATATAACCCAAAATTACTTGGCAAATGAAGAAACAGGAAAATCTCAACTTACATGAGAAAAGATGCCTACACCAAGAAACCACAGACACTGGAACTATCTGAGGAAGATATTAAAGATATGAGAACAACCATTATAGAATGCTTCACCAAGCAAGAGCAAACATTCTTGAAACAACTGGAAAAATATAAAGTCTCAAAAAAAGAAAAAGAAGATATAAAAAAAGAACTAAATACAAACCTCAGAAGTGAAAAAATACCAATAACCAAAATTAAAAGCTCACTAGATGACCTCAATAGAATAGAGATGACAGGGCACCTGGGTGTCTCAGTACGTTAAGCGTCTGTCTTCAGCTCAGGTCATGATCCCCAACTCCTGGGATAGAGCCCCAAGTCAGCCCCGAGTCCGCTCCCTGCTGAGGGAGCTCTATCCCAGGAGTCTGCTTCTCCCTCTCCCTCTGCCCCTCCCTGCCACTCATACTCTGTTCTCTCACTTGCTTTCTCTCCCTCTCTCTCAAATAAATAAATAGAATCTTAAGAAAAAAAAAAGAATAGAGATGACAAAAGATGAAGTCAATGTACTTAATATAGATGAACTGAAATTACCCAGTGTGAACAACAGAGAAAAAGATTAGAAAAAAATAAAAAAAGAGGAGTGCCCCAGATCCCACATTTGTGACAATAGAATCCAAACAAGAGGGGAGTTTGGTATTTGTTGAATTTGTTGAAAGACAAACTTACAGTTTTAAGAAGCTCAGCAAACTCCCCAAACAGAATAAATACAAAGAAATCCATAACCAGCCACATACTAATAAAATTTCAGAAACTTTAGACAAAAAGTCTTGAAAGCAGCCAGAAAAATTTAGTATTACTTAAAGGGGAAAAGTGTTCAAATGACTGTGAATCTATTTTCAGAACATATGTGGGCCAGAAGGAAGTAGAACATTTTTAAAGTGCTGAAAGAAAAGAACTGTCAACCCAGAATTCCATATCCAGCAAAAGTATCCTTCAGAGATGAAAGTGAAATAAAGACATTCTTAGATGAAGGAAAACTTAAAGAATGTTTTGACAGCAGGAGTGCTTTAAAAGAATTGCTAAAGGAAATTCTTCCAACAGATGGTAAATAATACCATAAGGGAACTTTGAAACATTAGTAAGGAAGAGCAATGTAATTGTCAAATATCTAATTAAATATAATAGACCATTCTCATCCTCTTGAGTTCTTTAAATATGTTTGATAGTTGAAAGCACAAAGTATAACATTGTGTAATAGAGCTTTCAATGAATGTCATACAACATAATATATAACACAACAACAGCATAAAGTGGGTGGGGTGGTAAAGGGGCTGTATGGTGATACAGTTTTTATGTGCCACATGAAGTAGTAAAATTTTGATTCTAAGTAAACTGAAAAGTACATTGTAATCTCTAGAGCAACCACTAAAAAACAAACTGTAAAAACACAATCAACAAATTATAATGGAATACCTAACCCCCCCCCACACACACACAGAGGCACACAAATCAAATACTCCAAAGAAGGCAGGAAAGGGAAAATAGAGAAATAAAAACAGGGGTAACAAATAGAAAAAAAGAATAAGAAAATGGTAGAGGTAAATTCAAATATATCAATAATTACATTAAATATAAAAGATCTAGGGGCGTCTGGGTGGCTCAGTCGTTAAGCATCTGCCTTTGGCTTGGGTCATGGTCCCAGGGTCCTGGGATCGAGCCCCACATCAGGCTCCCTGCTCGGCGGGAAGCCTGCTTCTCCCTCTCCCATTCCCTCTGCTTGTGTTCCCTCTCTCAAATAAATAAAATCTTTAAAAATATATATATAAAAGATCTAAACACACCAACTAAAGGAAAGTAAAAAAAAATAGTAGAAAGAAACATTCTTTAACTATAATAGCATAACTAGTAAGCCACTGCTGTAAGGGGCCAGGAGTCAAGGAAAGTGAGCACCTTTAGAAGGTGGCAAGAAAAAGGAAATAAATTATCCCACTGAGCTTCCAGAAAGAAGTAACAGTCTTGCTGATACCTGGGATATAGCCCAGTGAAACAGGCTTCAAACTTCTGAGCTCCAGAACTTAAGACAATAAATTTGTGCTGTTTAAACCACTGTTTGTGGTAATTTGCTAAAGCAGCAATAGAAAAATAATACACTGGATCATAAAAGAAACCTTTACAAACAAAAAATTTTAAATCATACAAAAGGCTGTTATCTCTAACAAAATTAGACTAGATGCCAATAACAGAAAGATAACAAGACACTCTCCAAAGAGAACGAAATTTCAAAACACACTTGTAAGTAATCTATGGGTTAGAGGGGAAACAAAATATTTTGAACTGAACAAAAATAAAACAACATATCAAAATTTGTGGGATACAGCTAAAGCATTACTTAGAGGATGTTATAGCATTAAATACTTACATTAGAAAAAAGAGTCTAGAATTAATAATCAAAGCTTTCATCTTAAGAGACTAGAAAAAGAAGAGCAAACTAAAAAGTAGAAGGAAGGAAATAATAAAGAACAGGAATCAATGAAATTGAAAAGAACAAATAAATACAGAAAATCAATTAAAACCTAAACCGGCTCTTGGAAAAGATCAATACAGCAAGACTGACAAAGACAAAAAGGGAGAAGACATAAATTCTCAATATCAATACAAATGGGGAGATTTCACAATAGATCATACAAATATTTAAAAAGCAAGGAAATACTGTGAGCAGCTCTATGCACATACACTCAAGAACTCCCTGAAATGACAAACTACAAACATTCACATCCAATAATATGGATAAGCTGCACAGAAGTATCAGATAAATTGAATTTGTAGTTAAAAACTTTCAAAAAAAAAAAAAAAGGAATTCTTCAGGTCCAAATGTCTTCAGTAATGAAATCTACCAAACATTTAAAAAAGAGATAACTCCAGACTGATAAGACTGGCAAGTAAGAAATAAAACTGTCCTGGGCACCTGGGTGGCTCAGTTGGTTAAGCGACTGCTTTCGGCTCAGGTCATGATCCTGCAGTCCCAGGATCGAGTCCCGCATCAGGCTCCCTGCTCAGTGGGGAGCCTGCTTCTCCCTCTGACTCTCCCCCCTCTCATGTGCTCTCTCTCTCACTCTCTCTCTCAAATAAATAAAATCTTTAAAAAAAAAAAAAGAAATAAAACTGTCCTTATTTGCAAATGACATTACTGTCTACACAGAAAATCCCAAGGAATACAAACAAACCCCTCCTGGAACTAATAAATGAAATTATCAAGGTCAACATCAATTATATTTCTATATACTATATAATGAACACTTTGGAACCCCCAATTTTATTTATTTATTTATTTATTAAAGATTTTATTTATTTTTTGACAGAGACACAGCGAGAGAGGGAACACAAGCAGGGGGAGTGGGAGAGGGAGAAGCAGGCTCTCCGCTGAGCAGAGAGCCCAACGTGGGGCACGATCCCAGGACCCTGGGATCATGACCTGAGCCGAAGGCAGACGCTTAACGACTGAGCCACCCAGGCGCCCATCCCCCCAATTTTTAAATAATGCCACTTATAATAGTTCCATAGAAACAAATAACTTAGGTATAAATCTGATAAAACATGTACAGGATCTGTATGCTAAAAACTACAAAATGCTGATGAAGTAAGTCAAAGAAGACATAAGTGAATAGAAGGATATACTGAGTTCACAAACTGGAAAACTCAAAATAGTAAAAATGTCAATTCTCTCCCAAACTGGTCTACAGATTTAACACAATTCCAATCAAAATCCCAGCATTTTTTGCTGTTATAGCAAGCTTATTTTCAAACTAATATGGAAAGGCAAAAAATCTAAAATAGCCAAAACTATTAAAAACAAATATATAAAAAAAGAAAATTGGAGGAACCATATAATCTAATGGAACAGAACAGTGTCCACAAATAGGCTCCACACAAACATGACCAACTGATTTTTAACAAAGGTTCAAAGAAAATACAATGAGAAAAGGATAGCCTTTTTGACAAATTGTGTTGGAACAATTGAGCATCCAAATACAAAGAAAAAAACTGAATTTTTACCTAAACCTCTCACTTCATATAAAAATTAGCTCAAATGGATATGTAAAATATAAAACTATAAAACTTTTTACTCCCCCCTCCCAAGGACAAAATTTCTGTGACCTAGGGCTAGGTAAAGAGTTCTTAGATATGACATCAAAATACAGCCCAATAAGTAAAAAGGGATAAATTGGACTTTATCTAAATTAAAAACTTCTGCTCCAGAAAGTTGTCTAACATAATATAAAGACAAGCTACAGAGAGGGAGATAATTTTTGAAACTTACATATTCAACAAAGAATTTGTATTCCAGAATATATAAAGAACTCTCAAAACTCAACAGGAAGAAAAAATCCAATTTAAATATGAACAAAAAGCACACTGATTAGAATGGCTAAAATTTAAAAATAAACAAAAACATAGCAATAGAAAATGCTGCCACAGATGCAGAGCAATAGGAACTCTCATTCACTGCTGGTGGGAATGAAAAATGGCACAACCACTTGAAAAACAATTTGGTGGTTTCTTATAACGTTAAATTTACACTTACACAACCCAGCAATCAAACTCCTAGATTACTTACTCAAGTGAACTGAAAGCATATTCACACAAAAATCTGTACGTGACTGTTTAATAAAAGCTTTACTCATATCACCAAAAACTGAAGGAACCAAGAAGGTTTTAACAACCTTCAACAGGTTGTTAAAAACAAAAAATGATTAAAGGTAATAATTTAGGTGATACAAATTTTATTTAACATTTTATGAGGTGGATAGTCTCCATTCCAAGAAATGAAAATGGGGCAGAAAACAAGCTTTTACAGGATAAAGAATAAAGAACAAGGAAGAGACAAATGGAAAATATCTGATTGGCTAGGACCCCACAGTCAACCTCATTTGGGGTGAGAAGGCCCAGAGTTGGCCTGGTGTTTGGGGATTGTCTGACTAGAGATCTTGTGTTTTTGGTGAAGTGGAGCTTTTACAGAGACTGTTTTGGTCTACTGATGTGGCACCTGGAGCAGGAGCAGCTCTATCTTGGGCCTAGAAAGTTATTTCAATAAGATGAATGGATAAAACAACTGTGGTAAATCCATACAATAGAATACTCTGCAGGAATAAAAAGGCATCAACTATTTGATTCATAAGACAACATGGAGAAATCTTAAATGCACTTCGCTAAGTGAGAAGTCAGATCCAAAAAGTCACATAGTATATGACTGCACGCATATGACACACTGGAAAAGGCAAAACAGTATGAAAAGAAAAGACATTAGTGGTTATCAGGGATTGGGGAATGTGGGAATGGCTAACTACAAAGCAGGTGTGTGAACTGAGGTGTGGGATGGGTAGTCCTATGGGATTGAGCCCTTAACAGGTGGAATCTGATACAATCTCTAGGTAGATGGTGTCAGAACTTAGTGCAATTTGGTGATTTATAGCAAATACATACATTTGCTCATTCAGATGACCAAAACATATTTCTCATATACATTTGGATTTCATCTGGTTCCTAGCTCACAGTTCCCAAAACCTTTTGTTATATTTGGTCTCTTGGCCTCAGTTCCTATAATCACTTCAGAGCCATAAAGGTGAAATGGGTGTCTTGTTACTTGTAACAAGTCCCTTTCCACCACAACTGGGTTTATGATAATGAGGTGACTTGTAGAAAGTAACTAAGTAAGGATGGAGGCTGGTTTCCAGAAGAACCAACCATGTGATTAGGGGGTTGGAAATTTAGTTCCACCCCGTGAACTTCCAGGGAGGGGAGAGGGACTAGAGTCTGAATCAAGTGCCAATGGCCAATGATTTAATCAATCATGTTTATGTAATGAAACCTCCATAAAAACACAACAGGAAGGGTTTCAGAGAACTTCTAGGTGGTGAATATGTGGGCATTTGGAGAGTAGTGTGCTCTTAGAGGGCATGGAAGCTTTGTACCCTTTTCCCATACCTTGCCCTAGGCATATCTTCCATCTGGCTGTTCCTAAGTTATATACTTTTTAATAAGCCAATAATCTAGTAAGTTAAATGTTTCTTTGAGTTCTGTAAACCGTCTAGCAAATTAATCAAACCCAAGGAGGGGGGGGTCATTGGAACTTCTGATCGATAGCTGGTGGGTCAGAATCACTGGTGACAATCTGAGCTTGCAACTGGTATATGAACTGAGGTACGGAGTGCACAGTCATATGGGACTGAGCCCTTAACTGATTCTATCTCTGAGTAGATGGTGTCAGAATTTAGTTGAATTGTAGGACATCCAGCTTGTGTACAAGAGAACTGCTTGTTGGCGTGGGGAACTCCTCTGTCCTCTACATGCACACATATACAGGGTGTAACTGGGTCCATAACTTTTTTTTTTTTTTAAGATTTTATTTATTTATTTGACAGAGAGAGACACAGCAAGAGAGGGAAAAGAAGCAGCGGGAGTAGGAGAGAGAGAAGCAGGCTTCCCACTGAGCAGGGAACCCAATGCAGGGCTCGATCCCAGGATGCTGGGATCATGACCTGAGCCGAAGGCAGACGCCTAATGACTGAGCCACCCAGGCACCCCTGTAACTGGGTCCAGAACCTTTTAACAGGAGAATATTCAGTGTGATGAAAACTGTCTGTATGGTACTGGCATAGTGGATAATGACCCTGTGCATTTGTCAAAACCCATAGAACTGTACATTGCAAAAAGTTAACGTTAAGGTATGCAAATTTTTAAAAATCAACTAAGACGGTAGGGAAATTTTAAGATAGAATGCAGTCTGTGACAAATGAATGTGACTGTATTGCAAATGAATGGCAGAACCCCACTGAAGACGTTGGAAGGAAAATGAGCTGACCTAAGTAACTTTGGAAAACAATGTTTTAAATGGAAACTTTAAGGCTAAATACAAAAGGACCCATACATAAACACTGTACTCTAGTTGGTAAATTTATTTCTCATGGGAGTAACGGTTATTCTAAATTTAGTTTTTACATGTAAACTGGCGTGGAACAAATAAGTAAATATGCCAGGTTTCTCATTCTCAGAGAAGTCAGAAGTTAAGCAAAAAGGAGAAGGCTAGAATGAACCTTATGGTACTGGAGCAGAGTCACAGACGTTGGTATGAACTTAACATATATACTGTTTAATACATAATACAGATGGATAAATACAGAAACAATTATAATGTGTACAGACACACGGATTAGCATACAGATGTATAACTGCCACCTCTATCCTCTGAAAAGGCCTAGAAACAGTGACACCCCATAGTAAGGAGTACATCCAGCACCCAGACACTGGTCTCTAAACACAATTCTCCAATACAAGAAGCCAGAGCTCAGAGAAATGAATGATTCTAGGAATAGGGTGGAGAAAATACAAGATAAGTTTGGAGTATCTTGTAGTGCCAGAAAGTAAGACAGTACTCAAAAAATGTCAAAGGGATACAGGGTTCAACAATGAAATAATTTTAGCAACAAAATAAATAACACAGCATTCATTGGATTATAAGCCAATGTATAAAAGAAGTATACATAATGACCTAAATGAATGAACGAATTAATTAATGAATGAAAGGTAAGGGACAAACTTCTTTACGGAAGAATTCCTAATAATATACGTAGACAGACCCTCATCCATAAAATGAAATCATCACCCCACCTCCTTGAATGCAGGCTAGAATTAGTGATTCATTTCCAAAGAACAAATGACAGAAAGAAAGAAATAATAACTTTACAGTGTAGAAACCTAGCAAACACTACCTTAACCAAGTGATATTATCATACACGCCCTGATATGATGTGACACAAGAAGGGTACTTCACTGTCATAACTTTGATATTCTTCCCTAAAACCCTTAACCTCAGTCTAGTCAGAAGAAAACATTAAACACAAATTGGGGACATTCTCCAAAATACCTAACTAGTATTAATACTCAAAATTAGTAAGGTCATGAAAAACAAAAGACAGACTAAGAAACTGCCACAAACCGTAGGAGACTAAGGAGACTTAATAAATGCAATGTGGAATCCTTGGAACATAAAAAGGAGACTAGTGGAAAATGTGACAAAATCCGAGTTTAGGATGTGGAATTTGGTTAACATTAAGGTACCTATGTTGGTTTCTTCATTTTGATAAATGTACTTGGTTTTGGTTTTATAAGATGTTGTCATTAAGCTGGGTGAGGGCCATACAGGGATCCTCTGTATTATCTATGCAACTTTTCTACAAATCTAAACTATTCCAAAATAAAGCTTCTATTATTTAAAAAAAAATGGACAAAACACTTGGACAGACCCAAAAAGAATATATGTATAGTAAAAAAGCACATGACAAAGTGTTTGATATCATTAACTATTAGGAAAATGCAATTTAAAATCATTATCAGATATCATTCCAAATCTATTAGAACGGCTATAATTAAAAAAAAAAAAAAACCACTTGCAGATGCCGCTGCCCGAGAGCTGCCTGTGCCCACCCAGCCATGGTCACCCCATTGTGTTCTTTGATATCATTGCAGACAGCAAGCGCTCTGGCCACATCCCCTTCAAGCTGTTTGCAGAGCTCCAAAGACAACAGAAAACTTTTGTGCTCTGAGCACTGGGGAGAAAGGATTTGGTTATAAAGGTGCCTGCTTTCATAGGCTTATTCCAGGATTTACATGCCAGGGTGGTGACTTCACATGCCATAATGGCACTGGCAGCAAGTCCATCTATGGGGAGAAATTTGATGATGAGAATTTCATCCTGAAGCACACAGGTCCTGGCATCTTATCCATGGCAAATGCTAGACCCCGCAAAAACGGTTCCCAGTTTTTCATCTGCACTGCCAAGACTGAGTGGTTGGATGGCAAGCACGCGTTCTTTGGCAAAGTGAAGGAGGGCATGAATATTGTAAAAGCCATGGAGCGCTTTGGGGCCAGGAATGACAAGACCAGCAAGATGATCACCATTGCTGACTATGGACAAATCTAACAAATTTCACTTGTGTTTTATCTTAACTACCAGACCATTTCTTCTGTAGCTCAGGAGAGCACCCCTTCACACCCACCTGTTTAAAATATCCTATCATCTTTGTGTTCTCACTGCAATTCTATAGGTTTCATGTTTTCCTTACTCCCCTCCAAGTCTAGATGGATTACAGTTAAGTTTATGATTATGAAATAAAAACTAAACAAACAAAAGAATGACCATCCCAAGTGCTGGCAAATAGGGAGAACAACTAGAACTATCACACATTGCTGATGGGCATATAAAGTGTTACAACCAATTTAGAAAACAGTTTGGCAATTTCTTATTAAGTAAAATTATACAATTACCAACAATCTCACTACTATGTATTTACCCAAGAGAAGTGAAAACTCGCATTCACAAAAGCCAACAAACAAATATTTATAACATCTTTATTCAAAATAGCTACAAACTTGAAATACCTCAAAGTCCTTCAATGAATTAAGGGATAAACTATGGTACATCCATACAATCAAACACTACTCAGCAATAAAAATGAATGAAATAATGATATACAAGTTAGGTGAAATCTTAAGGCACTATGCTGAGTAAATGCACGTGTAACTATCTCAAATAGCTATATACTTTATGATCCCATTTAGTGGCCATTTTTGAAAAGACAAAATTATATGACAAAGTGGTTGCCAAGGGTATTGGGTGAGATAGAGTACAACTACAAAGGGACAGCATAAGGGAGTTTTATGAACTAATGGAACTATCCGGATATCTAAATACTGACTGTGATGACAGTTACATGAAAATCTACACACGTTAAAGTTCATCAACTGTACACACACAAAGTCAATTTTACTGCATGTTCATTAAAAAATTAATTTCTGATACTTAAACAAATAACCTTTAAGTCATCAAGATTTTTCCAGGATATTTAGTTTGGATTTTACAGTCTATAAAAATCCTCTCATTTATTCTGGCTACTTTTAAGATAGAACAAATGACAAATTTCTCAACTCAGCCCTAAAATATAGAATCACTGGGGGATCAATTCCTCTAGTCAGTGCGTCACCTGCAAAGGAGTCTAATCTAACAATCACAATCCCACCTAATTGAAGAGTAGATCCTGACATGTACTTAACGGCATCATAAAAGAACTTTCATTTATTTTTTTAAAAAGAATACTGATTTATAGCCAGAGAATTCCAGGGAGGGGGAAAAAAGGTGATTAATTCTACTTCAAATGCATTGAGAACATTCTAAAAATTGGAGAATAAAATAATCATTTGTTTCCACCTTTATTATCAGGGGAAAATTGTTTTACCTGAATACGAAAAAGGTGAAGCTAGGATGTAAATCAGGTAACATAATATTTCAGAATTCTACTCTTTTGCAAGAGTTTTACTTCAACTAATATAGTACTACTATAAGCTTCCATTATACTATACACATAGCACAAAACATTCAAATCCATACAATTGGTTTAAATTTAAAAATCTACATAGAAAGGCACTACCTCTCCTGAAAACACCTTTATTATTATTTAATCTTTCTGATTCCTAGGTTTATCTTAGGTGTTATTTTTTTTAAATCATATTCAGGCAAATATTTTATTTAAATAAAACTCACTAATTACTTTTTTTTCAAAGGATACAGCTATTCTCAGTTGTGCTAGTAAATTTAGCAACAATTTTACATTGCTATACTTTGTTTAAAAGAATCGGAGATTTTTTTGAAAAGCCAATCTCCAACTGCACTAATTTCAAATGGAAAACAAAAACCTCTGTAAGGAACAGTTTTTACCTTAAGGCTTTTGTTTTCCTAATATTACATTCAATTAGAAGTGAAATGGCCTGCTTCAGAATTTAGGTTTATTTTCCCCAGAAACACATTTGGAAAAATTAATGACTTACATCTGAAACCATATCCTTTCAAACTGAAGCCATTTTTATGTAGCCACAGTAATAGGTCACTAAGGCCAGTTTAGTTTTAACACCCACTAAAACAGCGCCTACTGCAAATCAGTATGCTTATTCCTCCATGTAATCTTCTCAGTAAATGTTCAATTTACTAAACCAAGGCTGCTTTAGTAATTCAAATCTGACGTCTAAAGATGCAAATATACCTGTCAAAAGCTTTCGGTAAATCAGTAAATTCCATCTCTCTGTGGCATTGCGTGTATTTAAGTCACTGCTACATTTTAATGTCCAAAACCACAGAGGATTTTTTTCCCTTCTCTTTTTACAAAAATCAAAAGAACCTCAGTTATTTTCATTATTATGTTGTTATACTTCCAGCCTCCTTCAAAAGTTTCCCTTTAATAAGAATTTTTGCCTATGAACGAAATCTGACAGGATGCTACACTTGCCTAGACACTGAAGCATTAAAAAAAAAATGCCCACAGAAATCAACATTATCTGTTAACGCTTTCATTTACAGTGCATTAAACCACCTCTATAAAATAAAAGTAGCTATCACCTTCCTTGACCCACACTAAAATCACCCAAACTTAATAGGACAATACCCACCTTAACATAAGCAAATGAAATGAATTTTTCATCCACTGTTCTAAAATTTCTTTTATCAGAAATAAAATTTTGTGTAAATATACTTAGGCTACTTGTTTGGAGACATGAAGAGTCATATGGATAAGATATCCATAAATAATGTTAAACTGCCAAAGAATCATGAAGGAATTTTGGTTGGAGCTCTGTATGTACCAAAATTAAGAAGATGCCCTAAGACCCCATGTGACATTTACGCTTTGGAGCTCAAACCTGTGTAACAAATATATTTAACCACTTGCCAATTGTTCTGATAAAAAGTTCTGTGATGATCAAGTTTGAAATTGATGCTGGTATATTATCTATAAACCTCACATACCCATGCTTATTCCAACCCATCATTACTAAAGTTCCTCACTGCTGCTCTGGGACATTACATAGCACAGAATAATCTTGACCATCACTGAAAAAATTAAGAACTGTCTTTAAAAGTCTTTGAACAGGGACGCCTGGGTGGCTTAGTCAGTAAAGTGTCTGCCTTCGGCTTGGGTCATGATCCCAGAGTCCTGGGATAGAGCCCCGCATTGGGCTCCTTGCTTGGCGGGGAGGCTGCTTCTCCCTCTACCTGCTCTACCTGCTGCTCCCCCTGCTTGTGCTCTCTCTCTGACAAATATATAATCTTTTAAAAAATTTTTTTTTAAAAGTCTTTGAACAATTGGTAAGAATCCTGTGGTCTTTCACAAAAAAACAGACTGACACTCAGCACACAGCAGGAGCACAACAGGGAGTTGTGTATGGAGAAGATAACTCTAGGCATAGTAAACAGATAGTCAATCTCTTTCATTATCTTATTTTTATTCATTCATTTTTCCCCCTATTATTTTAAGAGGCTATCCATCCATGGAAAAGCCATATTGAGAAGTTTATTTTAATGTGCTTCAGGGTTGGCAATTCTTCATTATCTATTGATGAATACAGGGATTAAAGCAACTGCTGATTTTTTTTTAATTGGGTAGGTACTTTCTGGCTGTCGAACCCAGGGAAAAAAAGCAAAAGTGCCAATTTATATGATGACAGCATTTATAAAGCTGCCTTTAGCACCTTGGAGTTTTAACTCAGAAAAGGAAGATGGAGTACATGGTAATTCTTAAGGCCTTTACAAAATTCTTCAGTAGGTATCTGATTAAATCTTAACCTGTCATCTGAGTCTGGATTGAACTCAAAATTCCTCACTGCTTTTAGAGTAGAAAATATCAGGAAAGAGAGATAAGTCAGGTTTCTAACAACGCAAAGGAAAACCAAAGTAAGCCTTTGTGAACAGTATCTGTTAAGCATCTAAGAAGTAAAACATTGGTCTAGTGGTGGGATGAGGAAAGGGCCACGACAAGGAACACCAGTACCTGCTTTCAAAGAACTTAATGTAAATACGAAGTACATGAAGAATCCTTTATAAAGCACTGCTGTTTCGCTTGTTTTTATAAAAGTATGCTGCTATATACATACAGGCAGGGCAGGGAATGTGTCTTGCCTTGTTTATCACAATAGCACCAGTGCCTATAGCAATGCCTGACACAACGCAAGCAATCAAAAATTATTTGTTGGACAAATGAATACTTTCAACAGCTATGTCAATACTGACTTGCTTTCCTTAACTCCAATGACCTAGCCCCTTTTGACAGACTGAACAGCCCTCCAAAGATATCCTTGCTCCTTTCCCTCCTACCCCCAGCCTAGCTATCCCTACATGGCAAAAAAGACTTTCAGTTATAACTAAGATTAAGGATGCTAAAATGGGGAGGTTGGCCTAAATTATCCAAGTGGGTCCAATTTAATCCTTTAAAGTGGAAGGGGGGCGCGCCTGGGTAGCTCAGTCATTAAACGTCTGCCTTCGGCTCAAGTCATGATCCCAGGGTCCTGGGATCGAGCCCCGCATCGGGCTC
Organism: Zalophus californianus; assembly: GCF_009762305.2. Lineage (NCBI taxonomy): Eukaryota > Metazoa > Chordata > Mammalia > Carnivora > Otariidae > Zalophus > Zalophus californianus. Next base: position 108,849,661 of record NC_045600.1, on the reverse strand, counting down.
CCTGCTCAGCGGGAAGCCTGCTTCTCCCTCTCCCACTCCCTCTGCTTGTGTTCCCTCTCTCACTGTCTCTGTCAAATAAATAAATCTTTAAAAAAAATAAAAATAAAAAAATAAAGTGGAAGAGGAAGACAAAAGGTGGATCAGAGAGATGAGACAGGAGGAGGAGGAAATACCTTAAAGGGCGTTGACCTGTTGTTGCTGGCTTTTAAAATAGAGGAAAGAATGCCATGAGCCAAGGAATGAGGGTGGTCTTTAGGGTCTGAGAAGGGTCCTCATCTGACAGCCAGCAAGGCAACGGGAACGTCAGCCCTACAACTGCAAGGAAGAGACTGCTACCCTGCGGAAATCTTGATTTTAGCCCAGCTGGACCCTCGTGTTGTCCTACTGACCTACAGAAAGTAAGATAATAGATTTCTGTTGTTTAAGCCACAAAGTCTGCAGTGATTTGCCCCTGCAGCAATAGAAAACAAAACAAAACAAAACCCTCTAACCTCTACTCTAGCAACCTGAATGTATAGTCTCTTGCCATCACCTTGACGCTACTTCAAAGATCTCAAATCCTTAAATGCTTCAATCTGATCACAATCTCCTATTAACTCTTCTACTTCATGCTGCTGGTACCTGTCATTATGAAGGAAATATCTTGTCTAAAGGAAGGGATATCCTGAAACAAAATGCGTTGTTTACCAATCCCAAATTCTATTTTCTAGTTACAATGCTCAGTCAGCATCCTACCAAAGAGTGCATGACTGCCCCCACAGAATGGTTATGATAAAACTGCAAATTTCACATTCCTTGCAACATACAGTACCAAGGACGTACACAGAAATGTGTTATTAAACAACCCAGTGTGTCAAATCCGGACTAACTTACTTTCAAAGGAAAAGCCTTTTGTTTTTAAATCTGGAACCATTTCTTTGCCTCTTTATATTTATACACTTGCTCTAAAATATTAAAAAAAACCTCATAAACAATCTGTTTAACAGTAATTAGAATTTTATCTAGTTAAAACAACAGCAGATCATGCCACAACACAGATGGCAGAAGACTTTCTCCTTGCCTGATCAGTGTCAAAGAACTGTTCTCCTATTTCATGATTAAGAGGAATTCTGTTGCAGGCTCTCCTCATTTACAAAACACATGCTTGTGGAAGGACAGCTTTATTAAGAAAGCCTTTGTTCAGCAGAACTCTTGGCTATTTCTCAATGTAAAGATTTTTCTAACTGCCCAGATAAAACCTAGCCAAATATATGATTAAGGAATCAGAATGGATGGAAAGCTGTACTATTGATTTCATTCTGGTTCCAAGTCCTTAACCACACTCATTCCTTGTGGAACAGGTTTCCAAACTTGGAGCTTTTAAAAATCCCAATGTTCAAAAAAAAAAGAAAAAAAGAAAAATCCCAATGTTCAACTTATACCCCATACCAATGAACTCAGAATATCTGGGGAATGGGACCAGGCATAAGTATTTTTAAAGATCCCAAAGTGGTTCCAGTATGATTTATGATTAGCAGTGTGGCATGGTACAGTGCACTTTATGGAATTGGCAGCCTGGGTTCTGGCACTGGCCCTGCCACCAGCAAGTTTGGGTACATCACTGACTGGGTAGCCATTTCCTCATCTGTAAAAAGATAAGGCTGGGTAAGTTATTGCTAATATTGAACATGTTATGAGTCTAGGATGAGATTCCTTAGTTCTCTTCTAAAGATTAAACTGCCTCAATTTTAAATGCACCCCCCCACCAAAATCCAAATCTGTGACCTGATACTTTTTCCAGCCTTTAATTAAGAGCTTATTTTTGTAAAGAAAGATTATTTTATAATAGGGATCAAATTTATCTATGCTTCAACTGCTCAGATTTTGATACATTATGTCTATCCAGGTCATAAAGTAGTATATGGACTGGGAATGATGGGAACCTTGAATGATCTCAAAATACAGCTTGCTATTAGACTACTTCTTGAATTCCCATTAAGTTATATACTACATGTATTCTGATTTTCCTAAGTAGCATTCCTGGTTTTATTTGGGTCACAGGGGCATCATATGATTTTTACCTTTTCACTAATGTTAACTTATTTCATAAAAGCAAAGCATTAAGGACGTGGGAAAACAGGGATTGGGAGAACCCTCGGGTAGCAGCTGTGTCTGACAGTGTCAGACTGAGTCCTCGCCCTTGCCAGCCCTCTCACAGATGTATGCTACCAGACATGAGGGCGCCTGGAAAAAAGGCTAATCCATTCAACATGTTAAGCACCTCATAGTACCAGGGTTTGGGGACAGGGCGGCACACTTCTAAAATGGACCTCCAATGATCCCTGCATTCATGGTACTCACATGCTTGTGTGATTCCCTGTTCCGCTGAGTGTGGGCTGGGCCTAGTGACTTCCTTCGAAAGGAGAGAATAGGGCAAAAGTGAAGGGATGTCACATCTGTGATTAGGTTAAAAAGATTCTGATGCCCTACTTGCTAGCACTCTCTTCTGCTAGTACTCTTTCTTGCCCTCCTGCTTACTTGCTCTGAGGGAGATACTCTGGAAAGGTCCACGTGGCAAGGGACCAAGGGAGGCCTCTGACCAACAGCCCAACAAGGAAATGAATCCTGCTAACAACCATGTGAATGAGCTAGGAAGTGGATCCTTCCGCAGTAAACTTTCAGATGAGACTGCAGGCCCGGTCAGCACACTGACTGTGGCCTTGTAAAAGACCCACCTAAGCCATCCCTATATTCCTGACCTACAGTGAGATAATGTGGTTTTGAGCTGCTAAGTTTTGAAGGCAATTTATTAGGCAGCAATAGATAATATAGGCACATAACAATGAACAAAAACACTGTACTGAAGGAAACAAGAGTTGAGTAATGAGTAGGATCAAGGTACCAAAATCTGGTAATGGGTGAGAGACATGGACATAAATGTAATAAAGTGTTTTAAGCACTCTGACAGAAGTATATATATGCAGGGTATGGTGGGGACATAAGAAAGGGTTTGTTTTTGGAAGGGCACAGGCAATGAAGTTCTTTGAAAGGGAGGAATGTGAGTTATAAGCATGAAATATAACGGTCAGTTTGGAAAACTATAGGTAATCTGGTAAGTCTGGAACACAGGAGGGCAGAGATGATTATTAATCCTTCAACTTCAAAAATGTGCAAACATTTATAGGTAGCATAAGAGTCGAAGAGCTCTCTAGTATTGTACATAGTATAACTTTAGTTATATTAATAAACCCTCAACCTCCACTAGATTACAGAACATCATCTTATTATGGAATAATATCACTAATTATGAATAAATGGTCCATGCTCCAAGACAGGACTCAGTGAGGGCCAATCTTTCCACCTGTTTCCTAGATCCCAATTCCCCTCCACCTATGCTTCAGCAATGACCTCTTCTCTTTACTGCATTGTCAAATACTCCCTCTCTACTGGGTCATTCCCACCCCATATTTAAAAACAAAATTAAAAGGCATCTGGGTGGCTCAGTTGTTAAGCATCTGCCTTTGGCTCAGGTCATGGTCCCAGGGTCTTGGGATCAAGTCCCACATCGGGCTCCCTGCTCTGCGGGAAGCCTGCTTCTCCCTCTCCTACTCTCCCTGCTTGTGTTCCCTCTCTTGCTGTGTCTCTCTCTGTCAAATAAATAAAATCTTTAAAAAAATAAAACAAAAATAAAATTCCCTTACTCTATATGCCGTGTGTGTATAGCTCCCCCTTTATAATAAAATTAAAAAGTGTTGTCAATACTCACCATCTCATCTCCTCTTGAATCCGTCAACCAGGTTTTACTCTCCATCTATGTCAAACTTGCCCTTAATAAAGTCAATAATGACTTCCACATTGCTAAATACAATAATCAGTTCTCACTCTTCCTCTTACTTTCCCTATGACCAGCAGCTAATACAAACAGTAACTTCTCCTATAAAATGCATGGCTCCCAGAACACACAAATCTCCTGGTTTTCATCTTTCTTATTCTCTTTTGCTGGTTCATTTCTCTTCCCCCTAATTATAGAATGTTCTAGACTTCAGTCCTTGGACCTCTTTCTTGTATGATACTGTAATTTATAAAAAGAAATATATATTTGGTCTTCACCGTTTCTGGCATGAAGCTCCTAAAACTCTTGGAATTTTGGAATTTCCTAAGAGATTGAGAACAATAAAGGTGTCTTTTGTTATGTTAATGAGGTGACTTAGAAAGCACCAAGGAAAGGAGCTGGTTATAGGAAGACCAACCCTGGATTCAGAGGGTTGAAATTTTCAGTCCCACCCACTTGACCTATGGAAAAGGAGAGAGAGGGTCAAGTGGCTGGAGGTTCAATCAATCACCAATGGCCAATGATTTAATCAATCATGTCTATGTAATGAAGCCTCCATAAAACACACAATAGGAGGAGTTTAAAAGAGCTTCCAGGGTGGTGAACATATGGACACTTGGAAAGAGTGGTGTGTTCCCTGAGGGCACAGAAGCTCTGCACCCTTTCTTCATATCTTGCCCTATGCATCTCCTTCCACCTGGCTCTTCCTGAGTTATATCCTTTTATAAGAAACCAGTAATCTGTAAGTAAAGTGTTTTGAATTCTGTTAGCCACTCTAGCATAAATTAACCAAACTCAAGAATGGAGGGTCACTGGGAATATCTGATCTATAGCTGGTGGGTCAGAAGCACAGGTTAATAACCTGGACTTGCATCTGGCATCTGAAAGGGGAATTAGTCTTGTAGGACTGAGCCCTTAACCTGTGTAATCTGATGCCATCTCTAGACAGATAGTTAGAATTGAGTTGAATTGTAGGATATCTAGCTGGTCTCTCAAGAACTGCTTGGTGTGGGGAGAAAAACGCAGTCTGGAATTGGGTACAGAACAGTACTTCCATCTACATTCACTCTCTAGGTGGTCTCCTCCAATATGAGGGCTTTAAATACAATCTCCAAACTGACAACTCCCCAAATTATTCACTGGTAGATAAACAGCCTTGTCGTCTCTCCATAATTGTCTTCTAATACATCCAAACTGCCTACTCAACATTTACTTGGAATTTAATAAGCATTTCTTAGCAGATTCAAAACCAAACATCTGGAGTGCCTGGGTGGCTCATTTGGTTAAGTGTCTGCCTTCAGCTCAGGTCATGATCTCAGGGTGCTGGGATGAAGCCTGTGTCAGGCTCCCTGCTCCCTCTCTTGCCCCTCCCCCCACTCATTCTCTTGCTCTCTCTCTCTCTCTCTCTCATATAAATAAAATCTTTAAAAAAAACAAAAACCAAACTCCTAATTAACCTCACCACCACCCAACCCACAAACTTGCTCCTCCTTCCACAGTCTTCCATCTTAGTAAATGGTAACTATAAGCTTCTAATAGCTTAGGCCAAAACATGTTAGCCCTGCTTTCCCTCTCCCCCTTATTTCCTATCAGCAAAACCTGTTGACTTCACTTTTAAAATAGAATCCAACCATTTTTCATCATCTCCACTGCTACCAAGCACACAAAGATTATTGCAATAGTCTCCTAAATGATCTATTTCTGCCTCAAACCCCCCACTCGCCCACCACTGGTGATAATTTAAAAAAAAAAAAAAAAAAGGCCATGTGATCACTCTGCTCAAAATTGTCTAAAGGCCTCCTTTTTTCAGATTAAAAGGGAAAGTCCCCCAAAGTTCAATTAACTAGCTTGCCATTACTTCTCTGACCTCATCTAATATTCTCCCCTAGGCTCACTCTACTCAGTCACACTGGCCTCCTCCCTGTTCCTTGAACACACGAGGCACATTTTCCTTAGGGCCACTGAACTTGCTTTTACCTTGGAACAGGAATACTCTTCCCTGAGATAGCTTTTTGTATAGAATCCTCCTTCATGTCTTTGCTCAATCGTTCCCTTTTTCTCTGGCCTGCCCTCCTCCAATCCCCATGCCTCCCAATATTCCCCATCCCCTTTCCATCTCTTATTTTTCTCTACAGTACCTATTGTTATCTGGCATACTATGTATCTCATCTGTTATTTTCTGTCTCCCTTCACTAGAATGTAAGCTCCACAAGAACAGGAATTTTTGTCTATTTACTGTTGTACGCTGCTCTAGAACATTGCCTGACAATAGTAGGCACTGTATTAATATTTTTGTTCAATGAATGAATGAACCAACCAAGGGGATTCTCCCACCGATCCATTCTAATATCGTTAGGGGAATAATCTGAATAATTTCAAAGGTACCAAAATATTACGTGCATATTTCAATCATTATGATTTAAGTTCTGGCAGATTTAAGTCCCTAATTATATTCATATCGGGCTCACATTCGTTTGCATTCCCTTGGATGCATACTAATTACATGGGGAAGAGTACTGCAGAATCATCTTAAACAAGGAGAACCCAGATTGAGGTTTTTTTTTTAAGATTTGTTGATTTGAGAGAGAAAGAGAGAGAGGAAGGGAGGGAGGGCAGAGGGAAACGGGAATCTCAAGCAGACTCCACACCAACCGTGGAGACTGAGTCAGGGCTCCATCTCACGAGCCCGAGATCACGACCTGAGCCAAAAGCAAGAGTTGGACGCTCAATGGAATGCGCTCCCCAGATTGATTTTTAAAAATAATTTTCCACAGGGGCACCTATGGAGGCTCAGTAGGGGCTCAGTAGGTTAAGAGTCTGCCTTTGGCTCAGGTCATAATCCTGGGACTCTGGGATCAAGCCCCTGCTCAGTGGGAGCCTGCTTCTCCCTCTCCCTCTTCCTCTACCCTCCACTTGTTCTCTCCCTCTCTCTCTAATAAATAAAATCTTTAAAAAAAATTTCTCTCTATAGATAATCCAAAGTGGAAAATCCACACACAATATTTCACAGAATATAACTGTTAAGAATTTGCAAAGTCTAGGAGTAGAGCGGAAGTAAACATTTCAATCAAATTTTACTAGTATAAAAAAAACTTTAAGATTTTATAAACTTTGTCATTGGTAATTTATAACCTTTGCATAATACAGTATCATGTATTTTCCATCTATACTCCGACCTACCTTTTCCTTTTTCTAAACTATCAGTGATAAAAGCAATGAACTATTTAGATGAAACTAACAGATTCTCAATGAACAGGACTTGATGGAGCTGAGATAAAATTTTTTATAACTATATTTTTATATTTGTATTTGTGTAATGTTTTACACATTTTCCAAAATGCTTTCACATCTTTATGATCTTTATGCTGATATGTACAATAAGCAAGCAGCTATTATCACACCCTCACCCACCTCCCACCTACTTACACACACTTTATAGATGGAAAAAAATTGAGTCTTAAAGAGATTAACTGACTTGCTTAGGGGCACAAAGCTATATAAGTGGTTCAACCTGGACTGTAACCAAGTTCTTTCCAATCCAAGTCTACTGTTTTCTATCACAACGTATTACCTCACCCAGTGATTAAAGAAAGGTACCACTGCTTAAGTCTACAAAACTTGACTGCAAAAGCGTCTTCCTTCAGGATTGGATATTTTCACATTCCAACCTATTATAAAATGCTTTTTGCAGGTGGTACAAATGTGGTAACATTCTCACAAAAGAAATGAGAAAAAGCCCAAGAAGTCAGTAAAATCGAGTAAAGAAAACTCAGTATCCAAAGCAGTAGTAACATGAGATTAATGGTTATTCTCCGCACACAAGATCAGTTAAGCATCTGCTTTCGGCTCAGGTCATGATCTCAGGTCCTGGGATCGGCCCCACATCGGGCTCCCTGTTCAGTGGGGGTCTGCTTCTTCCTCTCCCTCTCTGCTCTCTCTCTCAAGTAAATAAATAAAATACTTAAAAAAAAATAAAAACAAAAAAATAAATTAGTCTTACCGTAAAGGCAATTCTGGGTTTGCCCTGAAACTGCTTAAAAACAAGCCATGAAAGGATCAAACTTACCTGCAAGTAATTTAGCAGTTTACCATAAAAATTCTGACATTCTTTAATGTAATACAACAAAACCCAGCAAACAACATAAAACAATGATGAGCATACAATAATCAAAAATACAATAATCATACAATAATCAAAAATTATTATAAAATACAGCATAAAAATAGGTTTATGAATAAGCAACAAAAATGTGACCCATGAACTAGAAAACCATAGCAATATTAACAGAACCAGAAATGAAAGAGATGAGCAAATCAGGAGATGAAGCTACTAGAGCAGCTAAAATAAATATATTTGCTCAACAACATGATAGAATATCTGAATATAATGAGACAAGGAAACCTATAAAAACGAACCAAATGGAACTTCTTGAAAATGAAATATAATGAAATGAAAAATACCTGAAATAAAAATATAACTGGAAGGGATTTATAGTAGATAAGCCACTGCAGAAGTAAACCTGGAGACTGAAGAAGAAAACTACTCAAAAAAGGAGAGAGAGGGGAAACAAAGATGTTCCCCTCCCCCAAATGAACAGACTCAGTGACCTGTGGGACAGTAGCAGCAGTCTAACATATGTTCAACTGAAGCATGAAAACAAAAGAGATGGAGCAATGTTGGAAAAAGTAATGGCTGAGAAAATTTCAATTTGTTGAATACCTCAAATTTACAGTTCCAAGAAGTCCAAGGAATCCCACACAGGATAAACACAAATATACCTTCACACGTACACATAAAGTACATCATAAACCAATTACTGAAAACAGCGATGAAAAATCTTAAAAGCAGCTGGAGGAAAAAAGGTACATTACATACAATGGAGCAAAGACAAGAATCGCCACAAATTTCTCCTCAGAAGGCATCCAAGCCAGAAGACAACAAAATAAAATCTTTAAAGTGCAAAAAGGTAAAGACAAGGTGACCTACTATGCAGAAGAGAGTTAACATAGCAAGTTCAAGACTGCTATCCTTAGAAAACATTGCCTAACTAATACAGGTGGTTTACTGTACCTACAGTGTTTGTGTAAACAATATGATTGATGCTAAACACCCGCTTTCCTTCTGGGAGACTGGTCTTTTGGTGCATGCTAGGCAGAGGATGCTCATGTAACCAACTCTCAATAAAAACTTCGGACACTGAGTCTCTAATGGGCTTCCCTGTTAGACAACATTTTTCATGTGGTGTCACAATTCATTAAGAGAATTAAACAGGTCCTGTGTGACTCCACTGGGAGAAGACTCTTGGAAGTTTGTGCTTTGTTCTCTCTAGGCTTTGCTCATGCACCTTTTCCCTTTGCTAATTTGGCTTTGCATCCTTTCACTGTAATAAATCATGAGTATAACTATATATCCAGTCCTGAGAATTCTCCTAGTGAACCACCAAACCTGAAGGCAGTCCTGGAGACTCCTAACAGACTCAAAGTCAGTACTGGAAAAAATATCTTTCTGAAATGTTGATAAAATACTTTTTAGACAAATAAAAGCTGAGAGAATTTGTTACCAGGAGACTTGTACATTAAAAAATTCTGAGAAAGAATTTCTGCAGAAGAAAAATGATAAAAACATAAATCTGTACAAAGGAATGAAGAGCACTAAAATGAGTAAATATGTGAATAAATATAAAATATTTTCCTTCTCATTTTAAAAGAATAATAATCTAGTATGAGGTTTATAAAATACATAGAAGTAAAACATATGACAACATTTGGAAAAGTGATGGGATAAGGGAAAAAATACACTGTGCTTAAAGTCATACATTATACATGAAGTGATAGATTATTATTTGTAGGAAGACTGTAATAAGTTAAAGGTGCTTATTACAACCATGTCAACCACTGAAAAAGAAAAAAAAAGTTGCAGTTCATAAGGCAATAGTGGAGATAAAATCGAATACTAAAATGTACTCAATTTAAAAGAAGGTAAGAGTAAAAAAAGCAAAGAGATGGGACAAAGGAAACAAATAGCAAGATGGCAGACACAAGCCCAACCACATTATATAACACTTGACTGAAAGGAAGAGATTATCAAATTGTATAAGATGTTGTCTAAAAAGAAATCCACTTTAAATATAAAAAAACAAAAAGGTTAAAATTAAAGGATTATAAAAATATACCAGGTTACCACTAATCAATAAAGAGCTGGAATCACTATCTTAATATCAGGTAAAGTATATTTCATAGCTAAGACTATTACCAAAGACAAATAGGGTCATTTCATAATGATAAAGGAATCGATTTAATCATGAAGATGCAAGAATTCTACAGAGCTTCAAAATACATAAGGCAAAAACTGATACAATTGCAAGAAAGAATAGACAAATCCACAATTATTGTCCATGATTTCAACACTACTGTCTCAATATGTGACAGAACAAGTACACAGAAAATGAGTAAGGATACAGCAGACCTGAACAATACTATCAACCAACTCGATCTAACTGAATTTAAAGAACATTCCATCAACAGCAGAATATACATTACTTTCAAGTACACACAGAACCATTACCCAAGAGACTACATTCTGAGCCATAAAACCATTCTCAATAAATTTTAAGAACTTTGTCATAAAAAATATATTCTATTATCACAATGGAATTAAATTAGAAATTAAAATCTGAACATCTTTAGAATCCCCAAAAATCTAGAAACTAAATGACACTCTATCTTAAAAAAAAAAAGTCTGAAATCAATGACCTAAGCTTCCACCTTAAGAAATTAGTAACAGAAGAGCAAAATAAACCTAAACAGTAAATTAAGTGTTCTCTCCTTTTCTGTAAAAAAAAAAAAAAAAGCAAGCAAAAGATGAGCGGGGGGGGGGGGGGGGGGGGGGCGGTAAGGAGAATAGAAGGTCAGGACAACAAAACAGAAAACAGGTGGGAAAAAAAAGTCAGTAAGACCCAAAGCTAATTTTTTGAGATTAGTAAAACACAAAATGGTAAGGACACTTTGGAAGACAGTCTGGCAGTGTCTTATAAAACGAAACATATTCTTATACAATCCAGCATTCATACTCCTTGGTATTGACCCAAATGAGTTGAAAATGTATCTCCACACAAAAACCTAGACGTTAATATTTATATAAGCCTTATTTATAATTGTCAAAGCTTGAGGGGCGCCTGGGTGGCTCAGTCGTTAAGCATCTGCCTTCGGCTCAGGTCATGGTCCCAGGGTCCTGGGATCGAGTCCCACATCGGGCTCCCTGCTCAGTGGGGAGCCTGCTTCTCCCTCCCCAACCAGCTCGTATGCACTCTCTAATAAGCGAATAAAATTTTTTTTTTGTAATAAGTGAATAAAATTTTTAAACAAAATAAACAAAACTTGCAAGCAACCAAGATGTCCTTCAGTAGCTGAATGGATAAATTATGGAACATCCAGAGAATGGAATATTATTCAGAGCTTTAAAAAGAGCTATCAAGCCATGAAAAGACATGGAGGAAACTTAAATGCATATTACTAAGTGAAGGAAACAAATGTGAAAAAGCTATATACCATATGACATTCTGGAAAAGGCAAAACTATGCCAGGAGTTGGGGGAGGGAGAAATGAACAGGCGGAGCACACAATTTTTAAGGCAGTCAAACTACTCTATCTGAGGCTATAATGGTGAATACATGTCATTACACATGTGTCCAAACCCATACAACACCAAGAGTGAATCCTAAGGTAAACTATGGACTTTGGGTGATAATGATGCATCAATGTAAATTTGAGTGTTAGTGGTGGGAGAGGCTGTGCATGCATGAGAGCAGGGGTATATAGAAAAATCTGCACTTTCTACTCAACTTTGCTGGGAACCTAAAACTGCTCTCAAAAACAAAGTCTGTTTTAAAAGAAATTTTTAAGTCCATGAAACCAAAAGCTGGTTCTTTGATATAAGTAAAACTGAAAAACCTCTAACCAGACTAATCAGGAGGAAAAAAGGAAAAGAGGCAAAACACCAATATCAGAAATAGGAGAGAGAAATTATAGACATTAAAAAAATAAGGGAGGGCACCTGGGTGGCTCAGCTGGTTGAGCGACTGCCTTCGGCTTGGGTCTTGATCCCAGAGTCCCGGGAATTAGTCCCACATCAGGCTCCCCCTGCTCTGTGGAGAGCCTGCTTCTCCCTCTCCCTGCCGCTCCCCCCTGCTTGTGCGCTCTCTCTCAAATAATGAATAAAATCTTTAAAAAATAAATAAATAGGGGCACCTGGGTGGCTCAGTCGTTAAGCGTCTGCCTTCAGCTCAGGTCATGATCCCAGGGTCCTGGGATCGAGCCCCGCATTGGGCTCCCTGCTCCCCGGGAAACCTGCTTTTCCCTCTCCCACTCCCCCTGCTTGTGTTCCCTCTCTCACTGTGTGTGTCTCTCTCTCTCTGAAAAAGAAAGAAAGAAAGAGAGAGAGAGAGGGGGGAAGGAAGGAAGGAAGGAAGGAAGGAAGGAAGGAAGGAAGGAAGGAAGGAAGGAAGGAAGGAAGGAAGGAAGGAAGGAAGGAAGGAAGGAAGGAAGAAAAAGAAAGGAAAGAAAGAAAGAAGAAAGAAAGAAAGAATAAGGAAATGTTACGAACAATTCTGTCAATAAATTTTACAACTCAGATGAAATAGATAAACTCCTTGAAAGACAAACTACCAAAGCTCATTTAAGAAATAAATAGAATAATCCTGTTACCAGTTAAAGAAATTGAAATTGTAGTTCAAAATCTTTCCATAGACAGAACTCAAGGCCCAAATGGCTTCATTTTTGAATTTTACCTAAAATATAAGGAAGAAATAACACCAAACCTAAAAAACAACCAGAAAATTGAAGAGGAAGGAGGGAATACTTCTCAACTCGTTCTACAAGGCCAGCAGTGTCCTAATACCAAAACCAAAGGCATTCTAAGAAAACTACAAACCAAATCTCTCATGAATATAGACACAAAAATTCTTAACATTTCTGTAAATCAAAGGCAACAATACACAAAAAGTATAATGCATCATGACCAAGTGGTATTTTTATGAGAAAAACAAAATTGGTTTACCAGTTAAAAATGAATTAATGTTAAAAAAAAACTTTATATAAGAGTCTATCTTTTAATGTAGAATATATGTTCTCATTTTCTTATTCTTTATACACTCATGTTAACACTTTTCTTCATTTGCAAGAAGAATAAAATCTTCCTCAAAGAAAAGATGTAATAATTACATGAAAGCAGTATGAGAAATGTAATGAAGGGAGGAGTGATACAGGGTGGGAGAGTGTGATTGAGTCCTCGGTGGCAGTGAGTCCTCGGTGGCAGTAATTTTGAGGTCACTTAGTCTCTAAATTTCAATGTTTTCTTTTATAAAATGGGGACACTAATACTCTCCCATCAGGTTGAAGGAAGAATAAAGTGCATAAATGTTAGGTACTTGGTATGCTTGTACACAGTAACAAAAGTCAACATACGTTAGTTCCCTTTTCCTTTCGAAATCTATAAACAGTATTTCTCATATAAAAGAAAAACGCAAATTGCAGAACTGGTCTTCTCATTTAGAAAAGAGATTGCCCCAAATCTAACATGACAGCAGCAACTAGGTCAAAACAAAAAGATAAATGATGTCAATTCAAGAAGCATCTATGTTTTGGGGCACCTGGGTGGCTGAGTCGTTAAGCGTCTGCCTTCAACTCAGGTCATGATCCCAGGGTCCTGGGACGGAGCCCCGTGTCGGGCTCCCTGCTCCGCAGGAAGCCTGCTTCTCCCTCTCCCACTCCCCCTGCTTGTGTTCCCTCTCTCGCTGTGTCTCTCTGTCAAATAAATAGATAAAATCTTTAAAAAATAAATAAATAAAACAAATAAAATAATAATTCATCAAAAAAAGCATCTATGTTTTGTTTCATATTTTATTGTAATAAAATACAGAGAGAAACTATATTTAACATAGCTTATTAAAACATATTCAGATTCCACTTGTACATTAACCTAAGACATGATGAATATATTAAATAGTATTTTAAAAATCAAATTCCTCACCATCACCTTAATTTCATTCAACTCCAAATAGAACTTTTGCTTTTCAGAGTTCTCAGCAATGAAATGCAAATCTCCTTTGGCAATAACAATCAAACTCCACCCACATTTCTGTGGGAGACCTTAGTGTTCTTCAAAAGAATAACGTCCCAAGAAAGGAAAAATGCATTTGGGAAAACAGTCAATAACTAGAATAAATAAATAAATGCATCCATCATACCCTGCAAGCCACATAAAGCACTATAGCTTACATTTACTCTACAGCTGCTATCTTCAAAAACAGCTTTAAGGCAAAAATTTGAAGTAAAAAAATTGTAGGGAATATCTGAAAAGTTGCTACTAGGATATACTTACTAGAATCAAGCATTCAAACAGCTTTTACTCATTACAAAACATCTTTTACTCATTGAGCATCTAATTTCAAAAAACCTGCACACACCCTTATCTTCTACACTCAAAAATCTAAGATCAATTATTTACTTTTTAGGACCAGAATCTGCTGTTATTTACGTTTTCTCCCTTTAAATGCCCACTCTTTAATTAGTGTAAAAATTAAGACAATTTAAAATCGTGTCACTCTACACTTCTCACATTTCTTTCACATCATTTTATTTGACTCCCACAAGAACAACTTGGCGAGAAGAAATTTCATCTTATAAAGAAGACAGTTGAAGGTCTGAGAGATGAAGTGATTTGCCCATGATCACACATAACTGGAAAGCAGTGAAGCTAGAATTAGAACCCTAATCATAACCCAACTCACCTTCTACTTTATCACAATGCTCCAGGCAATTTTTGAAGAGAGAAAGGAGATACAAATCAAATCACTAAAGTCTCTATGTAAATGGCAGCTAAGTCAATTATCTGGAGGTGAAAGAGGTTAAAAATTATTGGTTACAAGGAGATACAGATTCAAATTTGCCAACTATCTCCAATCTTTTCACTATTTCAACATTCTCTTTTTAAATAAAGGAATGCTTAATAATTGCTGTATTGCTTTCTATGATAGAAAGCTCTGAACATGGGCAATTAAATCAATAAAATATGACTAAGTATATTTCAACTCATTATAAAAGTCTAACAGAAACCTCAGAGCATGTAGTACACAACCAAAGCAGACACTGTGACTGCTCCAATAACCATTCCACAACTCTAAGTGGCAGCAACTAGGAAAACTGACTTCAGCTCAAGGGTGGGCTTGTCCCCATCCTCACTGCCAGAAATTCAGAAATGAGGAGGACTCATGCCAAAGAGACATGAAGACAAGTTCTCTGGTAGCTTCTGGTTAAGTCTGTCCTTTCTGTCCAGAGGAAGCTGTGGGGTGTCCCATTGGATGGGGGGGCACCAAACACAGGGTGCTCTGATTGGGTGGAGGCCGGTGGCTTGGGTGGTAAAAGAATTCACCCAAGGCAGAACAAAGGAGATGAAAGTTTACTGAATTCAAGGAAGCAGCAGGCAGGGCAGCAACAGAGAGCTTGTCTATGATGGAAGACGCAGTGGTAAGGGGCCCCAGTTATAGGGCAGAGTGAGGGAGTGTGGGGACATAAGGAATTTTCCCTTTGTTTTGTAAACTTGGGAACTGTGCCTGGCTGTAACTGGTCCGTTAGAGCCTATGGTTATTTTGAGGTGGGTCTCTTAATGAGCCTGTTGGCAATGCCTGTTTGCATTTAGCTCAGTGGTCACTGTGGGCCCTTTTACCTTACTCAGGTTTCCATTGCTCAAACTTGTTGCCTAAAAGCAGCCTTTACAGATGCCAGACTTTTCTTCCTTGTAGAACATATGGTTCCTTCTTGGCAACCATCATACAACTACAGAGAAAGTCCTGCTTTGGCATAAAGCCAGTGTTATGGAGCCTCAAGAATCTGAATTCTCGGTGTCTTCAGTAAGGTAGTGACGAACTAATCCTGAAGACTACTGTCCTTTAAGACTTCCAGTTATGCTAAGCCAAAAAACTTGCTTGTTGTGTAAGGCTGTTTGAAATGGGCCTTTGATACTCACAGCCGAAAGAAGCTCAACTGAAACAGACACTGAGATAATACATCTAGCTGATGAATTACAAAAGGTGCCTAAGAACTAAAATGAGCTCCTGAATTTTTAAAAAGATTTAAGAACACTTACTCTGTTAGCAGGTAATTTAGATGTAGTAATATAAAATAAAAAAATAGAATTTTCAAAAAGAAATGGAACAACTCTATGCTTATTTTTATAATTAAAATTCTTACAATTAATTTTTAATAAAAAGTTTAATTAATAAAATCAGTAATTTTATAATTAACATTTTCTCTGACTTGGGTATTCCTGGAAGATTTAGAGGGAGGCAGAGTCCATGAGGGGGAGAGGTGTCATTATTTTGTACTGTATGCCCAACAGCTACACCTAAATTGAGGAGGTGTTTGGGAAGCTGCAACAAAAATCATTGTTAATGGTTCAGGATCAGTCTTGGCAAATATTAAACCAACTACTGATTTCAGTCTTGGGTCTGACATTCATTTTTATGAAAAATTTCTGGATGCCAAAACACAGAAAATGCTTATTAATTCTAAGTGCTACTAAAAGGAATAAGTCTACAAAAACACTGTTAAAAAGAAAACCACAGGCCCAAAATGGCATCACTTGGGCAAGGCAAGTAACCAAACCAGGGTTTTAACACCTAACCTAACTGCGGTTTCAACTTCCCACAGAAATGTAAGTCTTAACCTATCTATCAGGAATTTTTTTTTTGAAAGATTTTTTATTTATTTATTTGACAGAGAGAGACACAGCGAGAGAGGGAACACAAGCAGGGAGAGTGGGAGAGAAGCAGGCTTCCTGTGGAGCAGGGAGTCCAATGCGGTGCTTGATGCGGGGCTCGATCCCAGGACCCTCGGATCATGACTTGAGCTGAAGGCAGACGCTTAACGACTAAGCCACCCAGGCACCCCCAACAGGAATTTTTTGATAAGCACCAGCAGGTAATCTGTCACATGAGCCCCCTCTATCCCCTAAAGAAAGATGAGGAAATCCACCTAATAATACCCCTTGCCCTTCTACCTAAGGGAAGATGAACTTGCCTGGAACAATCCTTTCTTTTCTTTCACTAATAACCTTCTTGCCCCACTCTCCTTCCTATAAAAAACTTCGAGTTTGTACAGACCCTCGGAGCTCCCCTCTACTTGCTAGATGAGATGTTGCCCAATTCACAAATCACTCAATAAAGCCAATTAGATCTTCAAATTTACTCAGTTGAATTTTGTTCTTTGACAATATTAAACAGGGATACACTTAAATTCCTAAACTCCACAGCAATTTCTGCAGTTCTACAACACCAGGTACCTTCTATGTCTCTGTTTATGATATTCTCTCTCTCCTTGGGATGTTCTTCACCCCCTCAACTGGCTAAAATGACTCTTGCTCTAACCACCACTTGGCTCTCCCTTACCATGGCTTCCCAATGAAAGGGAATCAAAACAGTACACTAGGAAAAATAAACACAGAGGAAGGCAGTAATGGAGGAACTGGAGAACAAAAGGGATATATATTTTTATTAAAAAGGCCTTACCTATAAGTAGTTACTTTAAATATAAACAGTTTAGTTCTTCAATTAAAAAGCAGAGATTGGGGGTGGCTGCATGGCACAGTCATTTAAGTGTCTGCCTTAGGCTCAGGTCATGATCCCAGGGTCCCGGGATTGAGCCCCAACATTGGGTTCCCTGCTCAACGGAGAGTCTGCTTCTCCCTCTCCCTCTGCTGCTCACCCTGCTTGTGTATGCACTCCTCCCACCCTGGTCAAATAAATAAATAAAATCTTAAAAAAAAAAAAAAAGGCAGAGATTGGTAGAAAGGATTTTAAAAGATGATTGAACTATGCTGTCTATAAGAGACTCATTCTGGATCCAAAGATTCAAAGAGGCTAAAAGCAAAAAAATGAACAAAGACATTCCTTACAAACAGTAACCAAGAGAGAGCTAAAGTGGTTATATTTATATCAGACAAAATAAGGTTTAATTTTTTAAAATTATTTGAGAGAAAGAGTGCAAGCAAGAGAGCACTAGTAGGGGGAGGGGCAGTGGAGAGGGGAAGAGGGAGAGAGAGAATCCCAAGCAGACTCCAGGCTGAGCACAGGGCCCCACTCAGGGCTCCATCTCTTGACCCAGAGATCATGACCTGAGCCGAAACCAAGAGTTGGATACTTAACTGACTGAGTCACCAAGGCACCCCAGACAAAATAGACTTTAAGTCAAAAATAGTTATAAGAGACAAAGGAGGACATTATACATTGATAAAAGGTAAATCCAGCATGAAAATATATCAAATATAAACATATGCACCTAACAACAGATCCTCAAAATACATAAAGCAAAAACTGACAGAACTGATGGAAGAAACATTCTATAGTAATAGCTGGATACTGCAATATCCCACTTTCAGTAGAAAAACCAGGCAGGTAATCAGTAAGGAAAGAGAAGACTTAAGCAACAGTATAAGCTAACTAGACCTACCAGATATATACAGAATATTCCACTCAACAGCAAAACAGGGTATTCTGGAATATTCTCCTCAAGTCCACATGAACATTTTTATTTTTTTTTTTAAAGATTTTATTTATTTGACACAGAGAGAGAGCACAAGCAGGGGGAGCGTCAGGCAGAGGGAGAGGGAGAGGGAGAAGCAGTCTCCCCGCTGAGCAGAGTGCTGGATGAGGGGCTCAATCCCAGGACTCTGGGATCATGACCTGAGCCGAAGGCAAACGCTTAACCGACTAAGTCACCCAGGTGACCCACATATGAACCTTTCAAGATAAACCATAGGTAAGGCTACATATAAAAATAAGTCTCAATAAATTTAAAAGACTGAAATCATACAAAGTATATTCTCTGAACACAATAGAATAAAATTAGAACTTAATAACAGAAGGAAAACTGGAAAACTATAGATATGTGGAAACTAAACAACAAACTCTTAAACAGACTCGAACAACTAACTTATATTTATTGCAAATATCTATAGTAAAAAAAAGTTTTCAAGGCATTAATCTAACTTTACACCTTAAGGAACTAGAAAAAGAAGAGCAAACCAGTGAAAGAAAGGAAATAATAAAGATTAGCATCCAGGTAAATTAAAGAGAATAGAAAGACAACAAAGAGAATCGATGAAACCAAAAGTTGGTAGTTGAAAAGATAAAAATGACAAACTTTTAGCTAGACTAAGAAAATAACAGAGAAGACTCAAACTACTAAAATTAGAAATGAATGTGGGACACTACTGACCTTAAAGAAATAAAAAGGATCATAAAAGAATACTATGAACAACTGAATGCCAACAGATTAGATAACCTAGAGAAAATGGACAAATTCCTAAAAGACACAATCCACTGATCTATAACAAGAGAATGAATGAGTAATCAAAAACCTCCCAACAAAGAATTAACACCAATCCTTTTCAAACTCTAGCAAAAAAAAACTGAAGGAACATTTCCTAACTCATTTTAAGACACAAACATTGCCTTGATACCAAAGCCAGACAAAGATACCACAAGAAAACTATCAATGAATATCCCTTTTAAACAGAGATGCAAAAATCTTCAACAAAATACTGGTAAACTTAATCCAGCAACACATTAAAAAGACTATATGCTTTGAGCAAGTAGTATTTATTCCAAAATTGCAAAGGTAGTTCAACATATGAAAATAAATCAATGTAATACACCCTATTAATATAATGAAGGGGGGAAACATGATCATCTCAATTAATGGAAAAAAGGCATGACAAAATCCAACACCCTTTCACAAAAAAAAAATGCTCAACGACATGGATGGAACTGGAAGGTGTTATGCTGAGTGAAATAAGTCAATCAGAGAAAGACATGTATCATATGACCTCACTGATATGAGGAATTCTTAATCTCAGGAAACAAACTGAGTGTTGCTGGAGTGGTGGGGGGTGGGAGGGATGGGGTGGCTGGGTGATAGACATTGGGTAGGGTATGTGCTATGGTGAGTGCTATGAATTGTGCAAGACTGTTGAACCACAGATCTGTACTTCTGAAACAAATAATGCAACATATGTTAAGAAAAAAGAAAAAGAAGATAGCAGGAGGGGAAGAATGAAGGGGAGTAAGTCAGAGGGGGAGACGAACCATGAGAGACGATGGACTCTGAAAAACAAACTGAGGGTTCTAGAGGGGAGGAGGGTAGGGGGATGGGTTAACCTGGTGATGGGTACTAAAGAGGGCACATTCTGCATGGAGCACTGGGTGTTATGCACAAACAATGAATCATGGAACACTACATCAAAAACTAATGATGTAATATATGGTGATTAACATAACAATAAAAAAATTTTAAAAAATGCTCAGCAAACAAGGGGGGGGGAAGAGCTTTCTCTCTAAGATCAAGAACAAGATAAGGATGTTCACTTTCACCACTATTATTCAAACACTGTACCAGAAATTCCAGCCAGAGCAATGAGGCAGAGCAAAATATATAAAAGGCATCCAAATTGGAAAGAAAGAAGTGAAACTACATACACAGAAAATCCTCAAGACTCTACAAGAAAAATTATTAGAGCTAATAAAATTCAGTAAAGTTATAGAGTATAAGATCAGCACATAAAAAACGGTTGTATTTCTACACATTAGCAAAGAACAATCTGAAAAGGAAATTAAGAAAACAATGTCACTTGCAATAGCATCAAAAAGAATAAAACACTTAGAAAGAAATTTAACCAAGGAAGCACAAGACATGTACAATGCAAGGGACAAAAGACTGCTGAAAGAAATTAAAGAAGACCTAAATCAATGGAAAGACATCACATGTTCATAGGCTGGAAGACTTAAAACTGTGGTGATAAAATGTTCCAGAAAGTGGCAATGGTTGCACTTAAAAATCTTAAATTTTATGTTATGCAAATTTTACCACAAGACTCAGAAATGACACAAAGAATTAGAATTAGCATATGAGGATATTAAAATAGTCATTATGACCGCATTCCACATGTAAAAACTTAAGGACATGAAAGATTTTTTTTAAAATGGAAATGTTAGAGAGGAAAAGTAGAAGGACTTCATCACAAGCAGAGCTACATTTTTTAAATGTTAAAGGAAATTCTTTAGCCAGAAGGAAAATCCACATACAAATACAGATCTACATAAAGGAAGAAGAACATCAGAAATGATCATTTCAAGGGTAAATATTTAAGATTTTGTTTTATTATTTAAATCTCTTTAAAAGATAATTGTTTAAAAAAATAATAACGTAATGAGGTTTTATAACATGTAAAAGTAAAATGGATCACAACAATGGCATAAAGGCTAAGAGAATGAAAGTATACTTTTGCATGGTTCATACTATACATAAAATGACATTATCTTTGAAAGTAGTGAAATGAAAGATGTATACTATAAACCTAAGCAACCACTAAAATAACCAAACATGCAGTTACAGTGAATAAGGCAACTGACGTGATAAAACAGAATCACAGAAAATACTTAACTAAGCCAAAAGAAGACAGAAAAAAGAAGGAACAAAGAATGGGACAAATGCAAAACAAATAACAAGACGACATACTCAAACACAACTACATTAATAATCACATTAAGCATACAGGCATACGTCTTATTGCGCTTCACTTTATTGCACTTCACAGATAATCTGTTTTTTACAAAGTGAAGGTTTGTGGCAACACTGTGTTGAGCAAGTCCATCAGTGCCATTTTCCCAACAGCATTAGCTCACTTCATGTGTCAGTGTCACATTTTGGTAATTCTCACAATATTCCAAACTTTTTTATTATTATTCAATTTGTTATGGTGATCTGTGAAGAGTGATTACAACACTGAAAGCTCAGATGATGGTTACCAAGTTTAGCAATCAAGTATTTTTAAATTAAGGTATGTTTATTGTTCTTTTAGACATAATGCTATTGGACACTTAATAGAGTATATAGTATAGTGTAAACATAACTTTTATACACACTGGGAAACCAAAAAATTCACGTGATACACTTTATTGCAATACTCACTTTATTGCAGTGGTCTGGTACTGAACCCACACTATCTCCAAAGTATGCCTGTATATGGTCTATACTCTATTTAAAAGATAGATACTGTCAGACTGGATAAAAAACCATAATCCAACTAGAAGCTGCCTATAAGAAACACTTTAAATATGAAGACACAGGGGCGCCTGGGTGGCTCAGTCGGTTAAGCATCTGACTCTTGATTTCAGCTCAAGTCATGATCTCGGGGTCCTGGGATTGAGCCCCGCATTGGGGTCCCTGCTCAGCAGGGAATCTGCTTGTCTCCCTCTCCCTCTGCCCTCCCCCAGCTTGTGCGCTCTCTCTCTTACATAAATAAATAAATCTTTAAAAAAATAATACAACCTTGGTGGCTCAGTCGGTTGAGCGACTGCCTTCGGCTCAGGTCATGATCCTGGAGTCCCTGGATCAAGTCCCGCATCGGGCTCCCTGCTCAGCAGGGAGTCTGCTTCTCCCTCTGGCCCTCCCCCCTCTCATGTGCTCTCTCTCTCATTCTCTCTCTCTCAAATAAATAAATCTTTAAAAATAATAATAATAATACAAATTTAAAAATTGGATCTTCTCAGGAGCCTGGGTGGCTCAGT
The DNA here is from genome assembly GCF_009762305.2 of Zalophus californianus. Lineage (NCBI taxonomy): Eukaryota > Metazoa > Chordata > Mammalia > Carnivora > Otariidae > Zalophus > Zalophus californianus. The sequence continues at coordinate 108,827,230 of NC_045600.1, read as the reverse complement.
TGAGCATCTGTCTTCAGCTCAGGTCATGATCCCAGAGTCCTGGGATCAAGTCCCGCATCAGGCTCCCTGCTCCTCAGAGGGCCTGCTTCTCCCTCTCCCTCTGCCTGCTACTTCTCCTGCTTGTGCTCTCTCTCTGTGTCAAATAAATAAATAAAATCTTTAAAAATAAAAAAATAAAATAAAATAAAACCGTAAAGAGAGGGGCACCTGGGTGGCTCAGTCGTTAAGCAGCTGCCTTTGGCTCCAGTCATGATCCCAGAGTCCCAGGATCAAGCCCCGCATCGGGCTCCCTGCTCAGAAGGGAATCTGTTTCTCCCTCTGCCCCTCACCCTGCTTGTGCTCGCTCTCTCTCTCAAATAAATAAAAAATCTTTAAAAAAATAAAAATAAATAAAACCATAAAGAGATACCTCTACACACCTATTAGAACACCTAAAGTAAAAAATAGTGACAATATCAAATGCCAAGGAAGACAGAGAAACTAGACCTCTCAAATAATGCTGATGGGAATCTAAAATGGTATATACCACTCTGGAAAATGGGTTGGCAGCCTCTTAAAATATACTTTACACTTTCTTAAATACATTTACCATAATACCCAGCAATTCGTACTCCTAGACATTTATCCCAGAGAAATGAAATCTCATGTCTTGTACACAAATGTTGATAACAGCTGTTATCTGTAATAGCCAAAACTGGAAACTGCCAAAATGTCCAACAATGGGTGAAGATTTAAAAAACTCTGGAACACACAGACCTGTATCTCTGAAACCAATAATACATTATATGTTAATAAAAAACAAAACAAAACAAAACAAACTCCGGTACATCCATACCATGGGATATTGTCCAGCAATAAAAAGGAATTACTGATACATGCAACAACTTGGATGGATTCCAAGGGAATTACGCTAAAAAAAAGGCAGTCTCAAAGGTTACATGTTTTTATTCCATTTATTTATCATCTGGAAATGACCAAGTTCAAAAATGGCGTACAGATTAGTGGTTGCCAGGGGTTAGCGGGATGGATGGGACTACAGGATGGATGGATGGGGACAGCACAAGGTTCTTTTTGGTAATAGACCAGTTCTGTATCTCAGTTGTGATGTTGATTATACTAATCTACGCATCTGGTAAAACGTGAAAGAATTGGGGTGCCTGGGTGGCTCAGTCGTTGGGCGTCTGCCTTCGGCTCAGGTCATGATGTGGGCATCGGGCTCCTGCTCGGCGGGAAGCCTGCTTCTCCCTCTCCCATTCACCCTGCTTGTGTTCCCTCTCTCTCTCAAATAAATAAAATCTTAAAAAAAAAACTTCAAAGAATTATATACACACACAAATGAGCACGTGTAAAACTGGTGAAACCTGAACAAGATCTGTGGGTTGTACCAATGCCAATTTCTTGGTTTTGATACTGTACTATAGTTACCTAAGATGTTACCATTGGGGGAAATTGGATGAAGCGTATGTGGGACCTCTCCATACTAACTTTGGAACTTCCTACGAATCTGCAATGACTTCAAAATAAAGAAATGTTTTACAATACAATCTTGACCTACACACACACACACACACACACACACACACGGCATAAAAGTATACTCAGGCAAATCAAAGTCTTAATGAGATCTCAGACTTCCAATCTCCTAACCCCTCTCCCAAAGCAACTACTTCTTTTCTTGTGTATCCTTCCAGAGAAGTTTATGAACATAGAAGCATAAATGTGTTTATTAATACGTGCATATTAATACATTTGCATATACACCCACAAATACACAATTGATTTTTTTTCACAACTTACTTTACAGTAATGTCAGCATATCATAAATATTGTCCTGCAACTTATTTTTTTCACCCAATAACATGTGTTAGAGATGAATTCATGCAAAAGTACTCCTTTTTTCTTTCTTTTTAGGGCTGTGTGACATTCCACTGTATGGTTGTACAATCATTTATTTAACCCATATTAAGAATTACTTAGGGCTTCTGGCACTATAATAAACAAAGATAAATCTTTAAAACTACTGAGTTAGAAAGTATGAACACATAATTTTAATAAGTCCTCCAAAGGAACTGCACAAATTTACATTCCTGCCTAGAGCGTATGAGTGATTCTATATATCCCTGCTATTGTTGTGTATCAAACTTTTTAAACTTTATCAATCTAGCAGTGAAAAATGCTCTGCTGTTGTTTAAATTTGTTATTACTAACATGTTATTACTAAAATTTAGTACTATATAAGACCATAAGGTGCTGAGAATAAGTGATGTACCCAAGAAAATTTTGCTATGGGGAATTAGAACCAATGAAGAAATAAAAAAAGATTGGGGGCACCCGGCTGGTTCAGTCAGTGGAGCGTTGTTACTCTTGATGTCGCGGTTGTAGGTTCAAGCCCCACGTTGAGTGTAGATTACTGAAAAATAAAATCTTAAGGGGTTCCTGGGTGGCTCAGTCGTTAAGCGTCTGCCTTCGGCTCAGGTCATGATCCCAGGGTCCCGGTATTGAGCCCTGCTCAGCGGGAGGCCTGCTTCTCCCTCTCCCACCCCCCCCCCCCGCTTGTGTCCCTGCTCTCGCTCTCTCTAATAAATAAATAAAATATTTTTTAAAAAATCTTAAAAAAAAAGATGAGAGTTGGAAAAGTCCTTAGAGAATAAGAATAGCTTGTTGAAATGCTATTCAATACATACTTTAACACCATAATGAGAAATTGTCCACTCTATTTTCATTTCAATTGTTAAAAACATCTTCATTATGTACCGATATTTCCCTTCCTCTAACTTTCATTCATTGTTCCTAGTTCTGTCCTCTGGGGATATAAAAGATATGTTTAATCCTTTTCCATGTCCCATTCCTTCATGCTTTTCACAGAATCACAGATTTAAGTCAGGAAGAATATTAAAGATCATTCAATTACCCAATTTGAAAAAGCATTACCATATACCCCGCTAAAGTCTTTTTTTTTTTTCCAGGCTGAAAAACTCAAATATTTCAATTATTTTGCAAATATCTGTTTCAAGACACTGCTTCATTCTGATTACTCTCCTCTGAATACACTATCAATATCCTCCTCAAAAAGCGGCAAACAGAATGGAGAATAGTCAGCTAAATGCAGAGTAGAAAAGGATAATCAACTGTGTTTTAAACAACCTGCTTCAAAATATTTAAGTGAGTCTGAGCCTTTGGGGCAGTTATAATAAACTTTGACTCATCAACTTCAGACAAATAAGGAGACCCAGCCAGGCACACACCCACTCAAAAACAACAACAAACCACCTGTTAGCCTTCCAAGTCTCCAACCCTGTAATTGTGCAGATTAAAAAAAAAAATCAATTACAAAGCTTTGTTTGTCCCTAGCAAATACATACATGTCAAATATAAAATTATTGTAACAAATATTTTCTTAGACACAGTCTGTCTTTCCAATTATTAAAAATAAAGGGAGAGGATAGAGGGAGGATCCTGATCCTGTCACATAACATACTGGCACGCCCTCACAGTTTGTAATGGCTAAACATTTTAAATAGGACATGGGGGAAGACAGCACCTTGAGGGACACCACTAAGAATGAACTGCAGTTTAATTTTAACATCAGCCCATTAATCAATCACAAATCCACCTATCTATGCAATTATTCAGACTACATTTCTCTAACTTGTCTATAAAGGTATCATAAAAGGCTGTCAAATGCTATCTGTATAACCTTGGGGGGGGTCCCGTCCCTCATTTGTAAAACACCACTAAATGAGACAATCTATGTAAAGCATTTAACCCAGTACCCAACACAAAATTAAAAATCCAATAAATGTAGCTGTAATTCTAGATATACTATGGCCAGAGTATCTTCTGTTGTACCTACCAGGTTACTTACCCTATAAGAAAAGAAATGAGGCCAGAATGACATGACTTGCTCTCTGGGAACCCATGCTGGCTCTTAGTGATCAGCACCTTCTTTTTTAAGTACCAACAACACACATGTTGTGTGTTGAGCATTTGGTTCAGGAATGACACCTATCTCATCAGTTTATTACTATTATCTGCAACCTTTACTTGTTTTCCAACACTGTATATACTTCAGCAGCTAAAACACTCTTTTACATACAGTCGGTGGCTCAAAAAAATTTTTTTTGTTGAGTTTTCTTTTTAAAATCAGGATGTAGGGCGCCTGGGTGGCTCAGCTGGTTCAGCAACTGCCTTCGGCTCAGGTCATGATCCTGGAGACCTGGGATCGAGTCCCGCATCGGGCTCCCTGCTCAGGGGGGAGTCTGCTTCTCCCTCTGACCCTCCCCCCTCTCATGTGCTCTCTCTCTCTCTCTCTCTCTCATTCTCGCTTTCTCAAATAAATAAATAAATAAAATCTTTAAAAAAATCCTTAAAAAAGATAAAATCAGGATGTATTTCCTAGTTTTGATAAAAGTATAATGGTTATATAAGATGTCAGTTAGGGAAAGCTGAGTGAACGGTATATGGGAATTCTCTGTACTATCTTTACAATTCTCCTAAAAATACATATGTTTTTCAAAATTAAAAAAAAATTAAGATGGTCTTTCTCACCTCTGATAAATTCATTCTTAAAATACCTCAAACATTGGGGCACCTGGGTGGCTCAGATGGTTAAGCGCCTGCCTTCAGCTCAGGTCATGATCCCAGGGTCCTGGGATCGAGCCCCACATTGGGTTTCCTGCTCGGCGGGAGGCCTGCTTCTCCCTCTCCCTCTCCCACTCTCCCTGCTTGTGTTCCCTCTCTTGCTGTGTCTCTCTCTGTCAAATAAATAAAAATCTTTAAAAAAAAAAAAACTCAAATATTACCAACCACTATTAGGTACAAATTCTTTAGCAGCCTTTACAGCCTGATTAATCTGGAATAGAAGGTGTGAATTCCAGCAAACAGGAACGTTCGTAATACCCCTACTTATCCTGGGCCACACAGAGTTAGTATTCAGTAAACAACAGTCATCCCCAAATTTTATTTCTGGAAACAAGAGTCTTAAAAAAATCTATCCCCAAAGCAAGTATCCTTATGCCTAAAGCATTAAAGCTCTGTAGAATCCAATTAAAACCTCTGACTCTTACTGCTCAAATCACTTAATTAGGAGTAACATTCAAGTCAAGCTCAAAATCTTTGATGTATGAGACCAATTACTACCATATAGTACCATTAGCATGGAAATCATTTTAAAAATATGTTTATATCATGGATGATTGGTTTCTGATTTAGGTAAATAAGAGTTTAAGAAAATGATAAATTTTATCTGTAATTATTTAAGCTCAAACTTTCAATGTTAAGCAACAAAGTCATGAAAATTCTGCTAAAACTTTAACTGTCAAGCAGAGAAATCCTAAAATACCTAAGAATAAAGTGTCTTTCCCCTAAATTCCTCCAAATAGATTTTATACTTTAAAGAGTTTCTTTCAGGTATCAACTGTCTAATTTTCAGAAACTTGGCTTTCCCTTTTGGAACAGTACTACAGAATTGGTACTATAAACAGAAGTGCTACTGTCAAAGAATCGATCCAAAGATAAAAAGAGCTAAGGCCACTTGTCTTATAGAAAATTACTGCCAAATACTGCCAGACCCTGCTTTTTCTTCCTTCTGGGCTAGTAGCCAGATACTAATCATTTTTAGACCCTTTCTAATTTTTAGTACACAATTTAGTGCACAATACCACATCTGAACTAGACAGTATTTTAATGAATGTTCTCCATAATTTGTCTAACGTTTTGGCATACAAATACATACATACACACATACATGATCTACCATACCTCTGGAAGTATATCTATAAGAAAGTGATTAACAGTGGTTGCCCCTCAGGCAACTGTCTCGGTCCTGGAGTTTTGTATGTTTTTGTAAAAATTATTCAAAAAAATTAATTTATCCATTAAAAGAAAACATTAATTCCAGTTAAAATATTTTACCTTACAAGATAACGTATAAGGGATTCTTTTAAAGATATTTTTAAAATATTCTAATATGTAATTGTTTTAAAAACAATTTACAATGTTCAACTTCACTTATAATAAAAAAAAACACACAAATTAAAGAAAGATCATTTTTGCTTACCAAATTAGAAAAACTGAATATTGGCATATAAAGTGGCATGACCCTTCTAGAAAGCAAAATGGAAATCTCTAATTTTTTTTAAGGTGCTACCTTTGGCTGAACATTTTTATTCCTATCCTAAGAAAGTAAGTATGGAGGGGCACCTGGCTGGCTCAGTTGGTTAAGCGGCTGCCTTTGACTCAGGTCATGATCCCAGGGTCCTGGGATCGAGTCCCGCATCGGGCTCCCTGCTCAGCAGAGAGCCTGCTTCTCCCTCTCTCTCTCTCTGCCTTCCTCTCTACCTACTTGTGCTCTCTATCTCTGTCAAATAAATAAATAAAATCTTTTTAAAAAAAAAAGTAAGTATGGAGAATGAACTTATGCAAAGATTTTCTTCAATGTTATCAGCAGAGAAAAAAAATGTTTAATAATTGGGAATGGTTAAATCACTACATATCCATTCAGCAGAATTGTGCTACTTTAATAAAGTTAGATTTTGAAACAAGTTTAATGAAGTAGAAAAGTCTTCATGATATAATGCTTGGTGGGGTAACAAACCGTATACATATGAATAAATATATTCATGTATTCATGGGAGGAGGAAGAATGTATACCAAAATGATAGTAATGCTTTATTTGGGCTGAGCTTATTTTGCCTTTCTCCAAGTTTTTAAAAGAGTACCTAGAACTCTTTATATAAAGAGTTATATAGAGAGTTATATATATAACTCAATTTATATACAATATAAATATATAAAACATGAACACACACCTTTATTCTTAAGTTTATAATATTGCAAAACTGGTGTAGTATTTAAACAGCTGAAATACTAAATCAAAACCTTCTAATTAATAACATTTAGGGAAACCAATGAAGAGTAACCCAAGTTACTTTTACTATGTATCATTAAGATCATTCCTACCATACAGTAAGCACTACCAGCTAGCTCATTTTTAAATCAAAACAATAAAAAAAGAAAACGTCAGACTATTATATCGGTACACAAATGGAAAAAAAATTATCCCATCAGACAGGGTTAATAATGTAATTATGAGATAAAATTATAAGAATACTTACTAGGATAAATAATATCCCTGGAAGAAAGAACTGCTTAAACTAACATATAACATCTAAATTAATAAATATAACCAAGCTTATCCTTTAAATGCACTGAGTCTGCTACTGGGAAAAACAAGTTATTGATGAATAGGTAAATTATCATTTCTCAGACATTAACCTGTATGTTTCAAATGTAGCTGGAGCATACCCCTAAAGATTATTTGCACCACTACTGCCCACTTACATCACAAGTTCACTATTACTCTTGGCACCCTTCAGTGGGTTACCAATGCCTTAAGCCCAAATTCCTTCCATTGGTTATAAGACTCAACTGTGTTTTCATATTGCTGTTATTAAAGAATAATGCCCTGGCAAAAAAAAAAAAAAAAAAAAAGACTCATGGATGGTCCTTGCTTTCACTCCCTATTCCTTCCTTCTCCCTTGCTTTCTACACCTGAACCCAGTAGTTTGCAAAAAAGTGTGATCCTTGAACCAGCAACATTTCCATCACCTGTAAGCATGTTAGAACTCCAAATTCATGAGCCCCACTCCTACCAGGAGATTCATATGCACATTATAGCTTGAAAACCACTGCTCCAGCCTTCCTGAATTGCCTGCAGATCCCCAAATCTGCCCTGTTCTCTTCTCTCTCTCTCTCTGCAAATGTAGTTGCCTACCTACAGTGTTCTTTTACCTGAGGTGTCCTATCCACCTTGTTTCCTACTCACCTTTCAAGTTTTAGCTTTAGAAATCACTTCAAAAGAAAACTGTAAACTTTCCCAGAATTAGAAAAATATTACTCAAGATTTCTTCTATTATTGTAGCTCTCATTTGCATTCTTCACCAACTAAAGCCATTTTTAGAATTACTTATGGCCATCAAAGAAAGCCTTTGCTTGACATACCCCAAAACACCACTAACACATGACAAAAATAAAAAACAGATTCACAGCTTCTCCACCTGTGTTATGAATGCAGTGGTATAACTGATTTCAAAGTGTATAGAATGTTAGAAAAAATATAATGTACAGTAGAACCAAATGTCAGGAAAAAATGACTTTTATTGTTGAAAACTTAAAGAAAAATCACCAACCAGTTCTGAAATTCACATCTTGAAATTAATTTGAACTTTCTCTTTCCTGCGCATATTTCTCCCATCTTCTAGAGGATGGAGAGCAAATAATGAGGAATACGGCTTTAAAAAAAAAAAGGCAATCCCAGATGAAAGAGAAATGTGTAAAGCCTGGATAAAGCCATATTTTATGTCAGATACAAGAAAAAAGTATGGACTAGAAACAGTTCTCCAGGGGCACCTGGGTGGCTCACTCAGCTGAGCGGCTGCCTTCAGCTCAGGTTGTTGTCCCAGGGTCCTGGGATCAGCAGGGAGTCTGCTTCTCCCACTGCCCCTCCCCTGCTTATGCTCACTCTCACTCTCTCTCAAATAAATAAATAAAATCTTAAAAAAAAAGAAACAGCTCTCCAACATTTTTAATAAGTTTGAGATAATCTCACAGTACATGATTAGTTACTAATTTATCTTCAATCATTTAATGATCTAAAAACTATGTGGTATTAAGAATTATGTGTATCTCTATATATATGTGGAGATGAAGTTAACTCTTAGTTATTTAGCCAAGAAATTAATCTTTTTTAAGATCTTATTTATTTTTGAGAGAGAGAGAGAAAAAACAAACATGAGTGGGGGGAGGGGCAGAGGGAGAAGCAAGCAGACTCCCCGCTGAGCAAGCGTGATGCGGAACTCAATCCCAGGACCCTGGGATCATGACCTGAGCCAAAGGAAGATGCTTAACCGACTGAGCCACCCAAGTGCCCTAATCTTTTTTTTTTTTTTAAGATTTATTTATTTATTTGAGGGAGAGAGAGACAGAGAGACAGAGAACATGAGCAGGGGGAAGGGCAGAGGGAAAGGAAAGAGGATCCTCAAGCCGACTCTCTGCTGAGCCAGGAGGCCTACCCGGCTGGATCCCAGGACCCTGAGATCATGACCTGAGCCAAAAGCAAAAGTTGGATGCTCAACTGATTGAGCCGCCAGGTACCCCAAGAAAGTAATCTTTATGTGCACCAAAAGACAGGTACAAAGTTGTTCACAGCAGCTTTGTTCCTAAGAGCTAAAAACTGGAAATGGCCCAATGTATCATCAGAACAGAAAAACACACGTACTCAAACAATGGAATACTACACTACAATGAAAAAGAATTACTGTTACCTTAAAAAAATATGGATGAATCTTACAGACACAATGCTGAGCAAAGGAAACCAGGTTGATTCCATTGGTATGAAGTTTAGGAAAACAAAACTAATCTGTTGTGACAGAAGTCTGAAGAGTGGTTACTTCGGGGAAATACTGACTAGAAGAGAACGTAAGGAAGGTTTCTAAGGTCCTAAAAGTGTTCTAGATCTTGATCTGGTTGGTGACTACATGTTTACACATGTAGAAATACATTGAGCAGTTTATAATTTCTGCACTTTACTATATAGGATTTTTTTGAAGTCCCATAATTTTTTTAGAAAATGGAAGAGAAAGTTCCTATTCCTCAAAGCCAGCCAGGAAAAAAGGAAGAAAGGAAAAAAGGAAGGAGGAAACGTTAAATCAAATAATTTTCACATTCCTGCTTTAAAGTTCAATTGTTTTATTCAACAAAAATTTGAGCACCTACTTTGTAACAGGTACTGTTCTGGGTGCAGGTATATAGGACTGAATAAAATGGGTAAAAATCCCTGCCCTCATGGATCTTATACTAGGAGTGGAAAGACAATATAGAGTATGTTGGATAGCTGAAAGAACAAAATAAAGAAACAAAGCAGAGAAGAGAAATAGGAAGAGTAAGTGTGGAAGGGCTGCTATGATTCTAAACAACAGGGCCAGTAAAGGCCTCATAGAAGGGGTAATATTTTAATTAAGACTTGAAGGAAGTAAGGGAGGGAGACATGTATGTGTGGAAGAACATGCTCCAGGTCTTCTGAAGCAGAGCGAAGGCTACTGTGACTATAGGGAAGTGAGCAAAATAAAATAGCGAGAGTTTCAATGAGTTTAATTAACAGTTTTACTCCAACTCCTTATTTAAAGATTAACTTAGGGGCACCTAGGTGGCTCAGTCGGTTAAACCTGATTTCTGCTCAGGTCAAGACCTCAGTCATGCGACTGACTCCTGTGTCAGGCTCCATGTCCAGCATGAAGCCTGCTTAAAATGCTCTCTCTCCCTCTGCCCCTCTCCCCTACCCCTCGCACTCTTTCTCTATTTAAAAAAAAAAAAGTTTGTTTGGTTTTTTTTAACTTAAATTGGGATGCCTGGCTGGCTCAGTCAGTACAGCACTCGACTCTTGATCTCGGGTTTTAAGTTCAAGCCTCACATTGGGTGTAGAGATTACTTAAAAATAAAAATCATAAAAAAGATTAAGTCAAATCTTTTCTACAGAGAAACTTCTGTAACCACTAGCTCAGTCCACCCTTATCTAATCTTCTGAGTTCCTACAGCTGTACCACTCATGGCATCTTTACATATTACCTTGCAATTAAATATACACTGACTCCCACTCCCAAATAACCAAGCCCCTTCAGGATAGTGACTAGATTTTATGCTTTTTTGTATCTCTATCAGTTGGCTTATGGATAGCACTTAAGTGGTTAAGTGGTTATGAGTAAGGCTGATGCTAATAACAACTTCATCAGGCATAAGATTAGTTAACTGTGGACAGATTTTTTAAAAAGAAAAAGAGGAAGGAAAGAAACCAAGATGAGGGAACTATGTGAGTAAAGGCACTGAGGCGTCTCCATGTGTCATGATCCAAAGTCTGGATTTTCTCTGAGCCATGTCCTTAAGACTCTGAGATCCTCAACATCACTTTTCTAAAAGCCACTGCAGGCTTTTTTTTTTTCCTCCGTTGGGGGGCGGGCAGGACCAGGTACCTGGTATTCCTTTCAAATAATGGTTTTATAATACCAATCTGCATAACTAGCTTAACAAAGAAAATCTTAACCAATTAGCCACATGATCTTGAGCAAGTCATTCAATTACTCCTGCATGTGTCAGCTCCCTCACATGCTAAAATAGTTGGATTAAATGATCTCCGTCCAAACAATCTCAAATTCTCTAGCTTTTTTGAAAAAACTGAATGAATAAACATTACGACCTAACTTCTTCAATTTGTAAAATGAATAAAATATCTATTAACAATTTTAAGGGCCGCCTGGGTGGCTCAGTCATTAAGCGTCTGCCTTCGGCTCAGGTCACGATCCCGGGGTCCTGGGATCGAGCCCCACATCGGGCTCCCTGCTCGGCGGGAAGCCTGCTTCTTCCTCTCCCACTCCCCCTGCTTGTGTTCCCTCTCTCGCTGTGTCTCTCTCTGTCAAATAAATAAGTAAAATCTTTAAAAAAAAAATGTTTAATACACTGAATAAGCAGTCATATTCAGAAAGCAGTATCGTATTTGGAAAAGCATAGAACCAAGAGTACAACAGACCTGAATCTAGTTATAGCCTGTTGCTTAGTAGATAACGACCCTGAGCAAATTATTAAATCTTCAGCCAATAAACAGACAATATAAAGACACACACAGGTTGGCAATAATCATGTCCCATACAAAAAGCAGCCAAGGTAAAAATATCTACCAATCACTGATATCCAAGATCTGAAATACCCAAATTAGTTTATAACTCTACTAGCAATTTGAGTTATAGGAATTATAGGAACTAGTTGTTGCCTCAAAATCTGCAAGTTTAACAGAGTAACCCTTAACTCCTATAGTGCTGGGGAGTCTTACTTCTTAAATATGAGGATAAGAACTATAGATCTAGGGGTGCCTGGGTGGCTCAGATGGTTAAGCGTCTGCCTTCAGCTCAGGTCATGATCCCAGAGGCCTGGGATCAAGCAAGCCTGGCATGGGGGGGGGGTGTCCCTGCTCAGCGGGGAGCCTGCTTCTCCCCCTCCTTCTCCCCCTGCTCTCTCGCTCTGTCAAATAAATAAATAAATAAATAAATCAAATCTAAAAAAAACCCAGAACTATAGATCTAATATCAGTTAGTGGTCATAGGTGTAAGGGTAAAATATCATATCTATTAATAAGAGAAAGCCCAAAATTTTAGAAAAATAGGACAAGACTGAGATTTGGGCTTAACTCAGACATTATGAAGATACCAATCTTGGCACTGAGGGTTCAAACCTGTAATAAGAGCCAAGTGTGTAAAATAAGCAATCGAGGTTCAAAAGGTAGTAAGACAAATATAAACCGGTTTTGAGTCCAGGAGGACCCAGTGACAGACATAAATAATTACAGCATACTAGCAAACATAAGAGAATGAATGAACAAGACAGAGAGAGTGAATAACCCAGTGGGGTAAGGAAGAGGGAGGACCAGAGGATACAGAAGACTTAAAAAGCAGACGGTGCTTTTTTTTGTATCTTGAAAACTCAGTAGACTTTGTCAGCAAGACAGGAGAGAGAAAGGCATTCTAAGCAGTGGGGAGAATATATGAGAAGGCTCTGAGTCAGGAAACAGTACGACTCTTTCAGTGAATTAACTGGATTAGTACAGTTGGAGCTTCAGATTTACGGTGGGGGAAATGCAGGAGATGAGCCAGATGATGAAGGGCCTCTGATAAAGAGTTAGAACTAAATATGTACTGTAGGTAAAGGAGAAGTATGGATGTTATGGAAGAAGCTTTGAATAGATTTGCATTTTAGAAAAGTCACCTTGGCAGGAGTGTAAAGGATGGATTAAAGGGAGTCAACCATTAGTAACCTCATTCTACAACCCGAAGTTAAGTAAGTACATCATCACATACTCAACCAGAAATCAGAAATGAAAATAGTAATGCTTAAAACAAATAAAGCTAAATCATCAAAAGAAAATAATTTATCTTCATGAATGTATACTGTGGAATTAAATATTTCCTATATATCTTAAAAAGGAAGAGGTTTCTAAAATTAGGTATCATAAATGAAAATTACATGGAACTAGTTGTATCCTGAAAACCAGCTACTCTTCAGACATCTATCCCTTTTTGTAGACATAACACTGCTGACATGCAACATCAAAAATGCAATAGAATCTTTGGAATTGGAGCTTACACTGATTACTGACAGGGACTTCTCTTTAATTTTATATATATGGAAACTGAGGCCCTAAGAGTCTAAGAAATTACCCAAGGCCATATGTTAGTAGGACAGTGAAGACTGGAATCCATGTCTTATGATTTCCTTTCTAGAAACTGCTGTAGTACATCATGTTTATAACTCTAGAATTTTGAATGATAATCCAAAAGACACTCTGGTAGTACCATTTTCATTATAGTAATAATGAAATATAAATAGTAAAACTAAATTATAGTAATAATGAACCATAAAATTATTTTTATGTTTCATATGCCTCAGAAGAAAAACAAATCTAGTAGATGTATCCATACATCTGACAAAAAGAAATCTCTTCCTGAAATCTGTGTATCAATAAGAACACCTCCACCCCAACACAGAGACAAAAGGTATTCTTGTCTAAGGAGTTGAAAAACTTCCCTTCTCAAACTTGGAAATAATTAAATTTGAAAAAGGAAAGGCCTTAGATTAATTTATCTTTATATAATTAAACATCCAACATCTTTAACATGTTTTAACATTTTACTTAGGTCTCAATTCTTAATCTGTTGTGCTCCCCACCCCCTATAATATTAGATTCTTGAAATACATTTTTTCCTTCACTAGTACACACAGTGGAAGTGGCAACACTGACAAAATGCCTTATAAATACTGTACATTTCACAAATTTGCATAGTGACCAAAATGTTTTAATTTTTAGACTTCTCTAATTTGCACTTATGTCCACTCACGTAAATAGATTCAAATAATATAAAAGCATAAAATTAATAGCTCTCTTCCATGCCTCTACAACCCTCTCTTAAAGAATCCCCCAAATACTTGTAAGTTTGATGTGTATCCTTATAGACTTTTTAATGCTTATATAACAAAAGGTGCTAATCCTCAGAGTCAATATATATTTAATACCCAAACTGTACTGATAATTCAATTTTTAATAATTCAGAAGGTAGATCATTACCTGATTTGGTTTCCAGTTATCACAACAGACATCAATTATATTATTATTCAGGGGTTATAAAAAAAAAAAGTGAGCTGAACCCCAAGTACCCTGTTTCTTCATTATCAGCATCTCAATTATTTTATTTATTTATTTTATTTGCTTTCTCTCGACACAGATTACATGTGAGCTGGAATCACTGTACCTCCAGTGCTGTGACACCTACCAGATAATAAAATATTTGTTGACTGGTCAATATGTTTACTTAGAAATCATGAAAGCTGCTTTTTTAAAGTTACTGAAATTTGCTTAATTTATCATTTGTCTTTCAAAAATAATGAGGAAAACAAAGGTCTGTTTAGGGTTTTTTGGCTGTAGTTCTAACCAAATATCTGCTCAATTGATCAATTTTGAAATTTTAATCAATTTGAAAGTCAATCAGGCAAAAACAAAAAAAAAATAAAAAAATGTAAGCTCCTCAATAGGTTAAATATTGCTATGTAGGATCCCCTTGTATTTTTTTTTAATGATTGCAATACTCAAGGATTAAGTACATTAACCCTAATCTTTCAGGTTCTAAGATCAAAAGAAATCTCAATCTTAAAAAACTGTTACTAAGAAAAAGACTAAGGCAGGCAAAATTCTTTGCTTTGGCATAGTCAAATGTGTGTTTACCCAAAATGACAGAACTACTGTTAAAATGGGCTCCACTGCCTGCCACATCAGACTTCATTTACAGGCCTCTCTGATGAAGTAGCTATCTAACCTGAAGAACTGTCAAGCAAATGCAGACTTCCCAAGCCATATATTTTTTTAAAAACCATATACACAGGTTGTTTTATTTGAATTTCACCAAAGTCTGGGCTAGTTACCAAGAACTCTGCATTAAAGTCAAGACTAACTCAACCTTTACAAAAAAACTGTTTAGCAGGATTCTCTAAAAGAGCTGCTAGTCATCCTTACAGGTCTCAAATGACGCTTCTGCAGAGCTCTAGCTTTGGGACTTCAAATTCCGATACATTATTTGGAGACTGAACTTCACGTTATCCCTCTCCACGAACGTATTTTCAAAGCACAGAGAGAAGCCCGAACACACCTCCCATCACTACTTGACTCAGGCAAGACTTCAGGACAGATCTAATAATGCAGGATCAGCAAAGCTGACTATCTAGGAAAGCGAAGCCAAAACCACACAGCCTTCCCTATCTTCAGCGGCAGGCACGCTTAACCCTACGACACTCAAAGAACCTAGAGTCTATATACCGACCTAAGGTGCTGCCACTCTCTCGCTCCCAGAGCAGCGAGACCAGCATGCCCCCACAGGGATCCCGGGGCAGGGAACAGAAAACTGCAGAACCACCCCCACGATTTCTCCAACTAAGAAACAACGCGGATCAATCCTCCCACTGAGCACCGAATAAATCTCACGTAGAAAGAGACCTGTTCCAGGATGCTGACCAGCCACAGACTGTCTACTGAGCTGGCTCCGGATGCCCCTAGAGCCCCCTCCTGCCCCGAGCCGACCCAGTAGTGCCTGCTGAACCGCGCCCTCCATTCGAGATCTGCCGGAGACCCGCCAACTCGCCCCCTTATAGACTGGAGACCATGCCAAGTTACCGCCCCCCTCTGGGCAAAGCAGAAACCCCAGTAAAGACTCCGGTCTCCGCCGAACACCCTTCCGCACCCAGCAGCCCACCAAGGCGGCCCGGCCCCTGCAGGGCGCAGACACATCGCCTTCTCGCCCGGAGACACAGAGCCCCCTTCCCCGAACCCTAATACGCTGCTTTGTCACCCAGGGATGCGAAACACTCCCGCTCAAAGGACCCCCAACACCCCAATGCTCTGCCCCTTCAGAGATTCAGGACCTGCTAAACTGAATTCTCTGCCCCCCAAAGAGCCTGCGACCACGGTAAGAGGACCCCTTGTTCCGGAACCCCGCTAGGTCTCCTCGAGGAACCCCAGGACCCTGACAAATCTCCCTTGACCCTGAAGTGGGACCCTGTGTGCCACCACCCACCTCCACGCCAAGCTGGAAGAGCCCCAGTAAACCGCCCCCTCGCTTCAGGAGCCCCGGCACCCGCCACACCGCCCTTGGGCGCCCGCACTCTGGTCCCACCCCGCCGCCTCCTGCCCCCCGCACTCCCGAGCCCCGCCAAGCCTCGCGCCCACCAGGCAGCGCCTCGCAGCCCGCGGAGCCGCCCCCGTCGGGAGCCAGCCCGCCCCGGCTGCTCCGAGTCCCCGCTCCGCAGCCGGGACGCGCTCTGGGCTTCCTTACCTGGGAGCGCCGGAGGGCGAGCGGACCGAGGAGCCCTGAGGAAAAGAAGGCGGCAGCAGGGAAGGGGCGGCCCAGGCCTGCGACTGCGGCAGCTCTAACCTCTCCGCGAGGAAGCGCTCGTGTGAAGAGAGCCCTCCCGCTTCGCGCGCAGCCGGGAGACCAAGCTACAGCCGTGCCCGCCGCTCTTCCCGCGAGATCCCAGCCACGGCGAGGGGCGGTCACGGAGGCTCGAGTGACAGCCCGGAGAGCCTGTCGGCTGCTGCGGAGGAGGCGGGACTCGGAGCCCATTGCGACCAGTTGTAAAATAGAAAAGGCGATTCGTCCCGCCCACCCCTTCTCCCCTCCCCCGCCCCTCACAATTAACTGGGGGCAAAAGTAGCAGTGACCTTAAATAGTCAGAGGCAGTGGCGGATCGCGGCAAGGTATCTCGGGTGGGGAGGCTGGGCTTGTGTCTGGTTCTGCTCAGCCTCCGTAGACACACCTGGTTCAGGGAAGAAGCGGGTCTTCACACTGGTGTAGGCTGAGGCGCCGTTACCCTTGGTTACAGCGCGGCCCGAAGTGCACAGAAGGTTCGCACCTTCCTGGTTGAAGGCGCACCCTCCTGGGGTTACTCGGGTGTAAACCTTCCCCCCATCTCGCCTCTCTTCCCTCTCATCCTCAAACAGGGCGCCATTGTTGAGATGCCCGTGTTTTCCAAACCCCAGGTCAGGACAGCTGGTCTGACTAGGGACTCTCTTCTGATTCGTGCATTTATTTCTACTTAAAGCCTTCTAGAAGAGTAAAAAGTAAATCTCACTTGAGTCCCAGTATAACAAATTCCAAAATTTCATGAAAAGTCGCATCACTGTAGATAGACCCCAGTGTCTGGTACACTCAGGACACTGAATAAATGTGAAAGGAATGAATGAAGATTGTGATATTCAAATATTTGAAATCTGGACCCGCCCCCAGAAAATTCGGGCTTTCTTAGCCTTCTCTCTACAATGACAGCCAATCTCTTCACCAGTAAGCCCAGTCACTCCATTATTACGCCTATCCTGTAGCCTTCATTCATCTTCCCGCCCTTCCTCCCTTACCCACAGCAAGAAGCACCCTTTCTCCTCATCAAGGTTAACCCCTGCACCTGTGCACTGGATCTCAGCCGTTCCCGGATTCTGTTGAATCATCTATCCTTTCTTTCCCCATTATCAATTTTCCCTCTAATCTGGCTCTTTTCTCCTACAAACACACTCAGTCGCCTCCAACCTTTGAACAGAACAAAACCACCCTACCTCTTCCACCCTCTAAAGCTACTCTATCTCTTCTCAGAATCACATTTTCTTGAGAGACATTAAAGTATGTTTGCTGTCTCCACTTTCTCATCTCATTTTTCCCACTACAATGTTGCTTTCACCCACACAGTCTGCTCTTCTCTCAATGGTCACAAAAGACCTCTTTCCTAATGGGCAAATATTCTATTTTTGGACTTCTTTCCCAGTGACCTCTCTGCAGCTTTTGACAATGCTGGCCATCTCCTCCTTTGGTGACTGCCTAACTACATTCTTCTCATTCCTTAGCTACTCCTCTGATTTTGGGGGGCGGGGGGAAGGGGGAGGTCCCCTTTCCTGGTCTGAAAATGATTATGTATTGATGTTTCCTTATCTTATAGCCATATCTTGTCCATAATAAGAAAAATGACCACACATAGTTGCACACTTTGAATGCCAATAAGTGGCTCAGACAAGAGCTGTTAGAAGAGGCCTGTGGAATGTGACATGTGACTATAAGGCTGGGTCTTAAAACAGTAGCGTGGCCCATACAAATGCAGGACAGAAATGGAGGCCTTTCAGAGAAAAATAGTGTGAACCGAGCACAGAGGAAAGGGCGTGGGCCAAGCCTGGCTATGGGTCGACCAGTTTGGTTGATGGAAGATTCCTGCAGAACAGCAGTGGGAGGTAAGATTAGAGAGGACTCAATATTAAAAGGCCTTCCAAACCAAGCCAAGCTGATTCAGCTTGGTTCTGTATTAAATGCGGAGCCAGAACCAACCCTGACATTTGTAAGGTCCACAAAAAGGCTACGTGTAGAAGCCCACAGTTAAATGTATAAATATGTAAAAGTTATAAAACAAACTAACAAACTGTGAAATTTAATATCTCTGTGTCTGTGTGTGTGTATGTGTGTGTAACCTTTCACCTTGAAAATATACTTTCAATACGACTTGGAAGACCAGGTTTGAACTTAGAATTCTGGGACTTCTCAGAGTTCCTTGCTAGAACAGGGAGAGCTGGTTTCCACACAGAGCAGCCTTCCCCACTTCACTTCCCACAGCCAGTTAAACCCCGTACTCCATAGGCACTCCAGCCCACATGTCCACTTTTCCCTCTACAAAACTGTAATTTCTTGGCCACTCCGCAGGTCCAGGAGTACCTATCAGAAGATCTGGGGAGAAGTCCACACAGGCCCTGGAAGTGGGCTCACAGCCACTTGGGCAGAGAATTCTGGCTTCTGCATACCTGGAGCAAGGTCTGAAGAGGTGAAATCGGCTCCAGATGGACACATTCCTTTGGCTTGATGGCCTCCTGCTCAGTATGTAGGAATGCAGCCGGAGAAGGGCCAGAACAGAGCCCCTTAAAGGCAGGCCCCTCCCACCTGTGCCTAAAGGTGGTACCAGCAGAGCCACTGAATTTCTTTAGGAGGCTAATGGCATATATAGTAGATCTGTATCTTGAAGTATAAAGCTGTGTGTTTTCTATGTTTCCTACCCCCTCTCCTCTTGCACTGGTATCTTAATGGCAGGAATATTCTGGAAAGAAAACTCTTCTTGACTCTGTCGCTATTGGGCCTCTTCTCTCTAATGCATAATTTCATACACTATACCATTGTATGATTCCCTTATCAATCAGTGTATCAGAAACCTGGGTTTCTCTAAATGTGAAAAAAAGACAAAAGCTATGAAGCACTCTTAGCCTGGACTACAGCTTGGAACACTTACATTCGACTTCTAAATTAAAGTGCTTTGGAAGTAGAAGCTCTTGAAGAGGCCCTATGTAAAGGGTACACAGGCAGGATGAGTACTGAAAAGGCACTAAAGCCACTGCAGACAGGGGCACCCCTCTCACCATCTGTCTCTGTGGCACGATGCTTCACTCTGTGGCCTGACAGTCACGCTCTGTCTCCCAATCTCTCCATCTGGTCCCAAGTGCTCCCTTCCTCACGTCGTGCAGTCAGGGCTGCCAAGGAGCCAGAACCACCATGGTCTCTGTTTTCGAGATCCAAACGGAGAATTCCACCCATGAATCCTTGCATCTCTTGGTGGTACTGCGGGTGATTTCAGCAGAGTGTTGGCACTTGCTTGATCCCAGGACTGGAGTCTGCTGACAGCTTCACTCTTACCATCTGTGGCTGGTCTTTGCCAACCAGCAGTAGAGCAGAACCAGCTAGCTTCTCACTCAGCTCTTGCCATCTGCTGCCTGTATCTGACCTGTCAGTCCAGGTGAGCGCAACCAAACACTCCGATCCCTGTTCCCACCATCCTTACTCGTGTCCCACTCTCTGGGCATGCCCTGGGAAAAGCTACCTCCTGGCCACTGCATATTCATGAGGGGCATAGAAGACAGCATTGTTTGAGAGTCTAGAAGAAGAAATCTGGCTGTCTCAGACCCAACCTCCATTTCATCCCTGTGCAGGTTTGGGGGGAGCACCTATCTGGTTAGGTTGGAAGGCTACAATTTTGTATCAGTTACCCCAAGAATGAAGGAGCTGTATTCATCTGTCCATTTGCTGACCATGTACGAGACCTCTGAGTTTGGTTTGTTTTTCTGCAGATACCCAGTCACAAAGGCAGAAAATCAAGAAAGTTGTAGTGCTTTTAAAATATGTCTACAAGTTCTTTGATACACATCCCTTCAAGAGGGGGAGGTTAATTCCCCTCCCCCTGAGCATGGGCTAGACCTACTGATTCACTTCTAACAGAGACTATGGCAGAAGTGACAGTGGATGACTCCTGAGACTAGGTTGTAAGGGACGCTGTGGCTTCCTCTGTGGTCTTTCTCATTAATCACTCACTCTGGAGGAAGCCAGCTGCCATGCCATAAGGACATTCAAACAGAGGCCCACATGGCAAGAAAATTAGGCCTCCAGCCAATAGCTATGTGAGTGAGCCGTTTTGGAAACCCTGGTCCCAGTTCAGCCTTCAGATGCCCGCAACCCCAGCCAACACCTTGACATAACCTCATGAGAGACTCTCAGCCAGAACCCCCAAGTTATGCCTCTCCCAGATTCCATACAGAAACTGTGTGAGATAAGACATGTCTTGTTTTTAAGCCAGTTCATTTTTGACATCGTTTGTTGTGCAGCAATAGATAGCTAATACAAGAGTGTTAGAGTAGTTCGGTCTTCTACTCCTGGACGAAAATCTAAAAACTCACATCCTGCCAATCATCAGGCACTGACGTCACCTAACGGGCAAGGAACACTGAGTTTGTAGCCGTACTTGCTACATCTACAGTTCAAGTGGTGTGGCTCCAAAAGAAAGTGGAAGAAACCATTTCTTGGTCGGAACAAAGGTTCCAGTGCGTTCAGACTATTTAGAGCATCACAGCAATTAGAGATAACAACAACTATGTGCCATTTGGAGGCAGTTAATAGTAGGTTTTGAACAGTAGGGAAACTTTTCACTCTAAAAGAACCTCCAGTGTTTCACACATACTACTGTCATCCAATCTTATGGGAAAGTATATGTTTCTATGAAAACAGAGAGGGGAAAAACCCTTAAACATCCTCTTGCCCATCCATATTAACTAAATATGAGAAGTTGAACATTCCATCGATAGTGGCCCTGTCAAAATTATATTGACGTCCTGACACCATTAAGTGCCCATGTGAGAGCCGAGTGTGTTTGACAGCAAGAAGATTGAAATTCTTTCTGAATAAAAAACGGTGTTTCTGAAGTCTTACCATTGTGAATTAAGATTCAGTGGGAGAGCAGTTTCCCTATTAAATAAAAAATGCGGAAAGGCCATTGAAAAGGGAGACCAGTTAGCCAAATTACCTATACTGCCTGTCTAAATTCATTTTACATATGTAAGAACTATATAGATGGGCCATACATACAAAGAGTAAAGTAATTTGCAAGTTGACTTAGAGAGAACTTACAGCCAAGAAGATATATTTGAGATTCATTTGCATCTCCATGATTCAAATGACTATAACACAGACGTGGTGATCTTCCATTTCCTTCAGCAGCGAGGGCAAAAATGAAGTCTTTATATAAGATCCTAGAAAGACTGTGAATTCTAAACCCTTCTCTCACCCCTCACCATCAAATTTTAAAAATCGGCCGGTACTTACTGAACAGCTACTAAGTGCAAGGCAATGTAAAGATACAAAGTATAAGCCACAGTTCTTGCCATTAAAAATAAAAGTCATATGGACTAGATGAGAATCAGAAATATACAGTGCCTTGCATGCGGTAAGTTCCCAATCGCTAGCAGATAAGTTGATAAAAAAGTATCCGAGGCAGCCACTCTTGGTGACCCAGCCAATGGCAAGGACCTCTCCCTTCCTTCCTTCTAACAAAACCCTGCTTTTGCTCAGCCCTGTGCTCACGCCAGGAACAAACCCAACTCAGCCATTGCATTCCCCTTTGCCAGATATTCATTTTCCCTGACTCCTTGCCAAGTGTTCCAAATTTCTTGGGTGGCCTCTAAGGAAGCTTTCCTTTCTCTGGAAAAGACCTCTCTCCACCTGCTCCCTTCTTCCTTCTGCTTGAAGTTCGGGCATTAGGTTGTGGTGTCTGGGACTGTGGCAACCATCTAGTGACCATGGGGAAATAAATACATGAATAAGGTAGACTAGAAGAGCAACAGAAATTTTGAGCCGGGAGAGACTGCTTGAATTTGGAGGGGTAGAATGGATTTAAGCTGTCTTTTGCCTGCCTAGCACCCATTCCTCCTTCTTCTGGTAACCGTATCTCAATTTTCCTTTGGGGAGCCACCCAGTTGTCACTCTCCGTGCATGCAGGTCTGTGAAGCTCACCCCATCCATGGGTCCCAGGAGTGGACACATGACCCAGACCTGGTTTATTCAGAGCACCATAGCAGTCGGCTCAGGATGGGCATGTGACCCACCCTTCCCTGGGACTTCTGTTAGAACTTTTAAGAAAGATTAAGTTTGTTTTCCCTGAGGTTGTTAAGCTGGTAGGATGTAAGCCTTGAGTTTCTGGGGCTACCACATGAACCTTAGTGTCCAACTAACTCCACCTAACTCAGAGTGAAATCAACAGATTAGAACAATCACAGAGGGGCACCTTGGTGACTCAGTCACTTAAGCGTCCAACTCTTGGTCTCAGTTCAGGTCTTGATCTCAGGGTTGTGAGTTCAAGCCCCACATTGGGCTCCACACGGGGCATGGAACCTTCTTGAAAAAAAAAAGAAAAGAAAAGAAGAATCAGCAGAATCAGAAAAGACAAAGATTACTAGTGATATTTTACCTAAAATCATACTTAAGGTCTATCATGGACTTATGGATGACATGAACTAATAATTTTTTTTTTTTTTTTTTTTTTTACTTAAACCAGTTTGGGATCTGCCTCACTATTTGCAACTGAAAGAGTTCTAATACAGGTGACTAGAACTACTATACACAGAAAATGGGATATGAGCTCTACTCTCAGGGTGGATAGAAGTTTGATAACAGACTAGGAGGCGGAGCTTCTGGACAGAGCAAATACTATAAACAAAAGCTTAGAGTCGGTGAGTAAAAATGTGTGCTGGAACAAACAATTCGCTTTACGAAGCAAGCAAACACAGAAATATAGGTCAGAATCAGATTACAGACAGGCTTCAAGGCCAGGCTGAGTCTGAGCTTTATTCTGTAACCAACTCCACATCAGAGGCTTTTAGCGGAAGAGTGATCTGGTCGAACCAGTGTTTGGGGAAGATTAATCCAGTAGGATCTCACAGGTTGGACTGCAGTGAGCAAAGCCCAGGTATGAGTCTGCCAGAGATGAGATGACCTCAACAGTAAGTGACCACCCAGCAGGGCAGAACAAATCAGTTTGTTTGTTCCTTTGTTTTTTACTAAATAGTAAGGGAACTCTTGATGAAGGCTTGACTTAGAGACAGAGTACTTACATTTGGTCACGCATACATTCCACAGATATTGACTATGAGCCCAGCACTCTGCCCGATGCTTGGTGCAGAATAATAGGTAAGACATCTGTGAAGACTAGTCAACGAGGTATACTTCCATGAAACAACTAAAGGCGATCGTGATAGGTGCTATGACAATTATTGGGTGTTGTGAGATCCTGTATCAGGGAACCTAATCCCAGTCTCATTAGGTTCCTAGAAGTCAGGGAAGGCTTCCCGGAAGAAGCAACGTTTAAAATGAGACCTGCGACAGGAGGAAGAGTTAGCAAGACGGAAGGGGCTGACAAGTAGAACACTTCAAGCAGAAGCACGCTAAGGTGAAATGGTATTTTTACCAAACATCTGACGAAATTCCAATGTGGCTTTCCTGCAAGGTGTAGAAAGAGTCTAAAGGGTTAAGTAGGAGGCTACAGCCGGCAGGGTCTTCTGTGCTGTGAAAAGGATTTGGAGCTTTATCCGAAGAGCAATGTTAGCATGTTTTTCTGAGATCAGTCAATTCCAGGTCTCTGATTTGATTACAAAAAGGAGCCAGGGAAAGGGCCAATCTCATGCATATTCCAAGTGGGTGGTCACCAGATGGTGGGACTCTAAGGTTTTGCGAAGGTCCTCTATTTTGCAAATATCTCCCCTGCTTGCAAACTGATGTTGAAAATTTCATGAACAGGGAACCATTTGCTACAACAATGAAAGATCAAATGTCAAATGCTAATTCCTCCAGGAGGAGAAGCACAGCCACTTAACGTTTGCTCTAAAGTACACACAGCTGATAGCTGAACTTCCCGGGAATAGGTTTTGAGGTCAAAGAGAGGTAGAGGACAGGAGGAAGAAAAGCGGGAAGCAGAAAAGTCACACCGAGAGGGGAGAGGGTTACACAAAGAAACACTGGAGGCACCAGAGAGAGTGCCTAGTACATAGTACGTGCTCCACACATGTTTGTAGGAAGAAATGAAAGAAAGGAAGAAAGAAATCTCATAATTCTATCAGGGCTTGGTATCTATTTCAGGCAAGCAGATTGGCTCTTCTTTCCCTGAGGCCACACAAGTCATGCATTGGGAAGGCCAGGGGTTAGGAAAGGAGACAAGAGAACACAAATCCATTCTCCAGAAGTCCAGAAGCACGCATGAAGCATGGCTTGTGATCCAGCTGGTTCCCTGGACCACAAACTTGGACCATGGCTTTGCCTTCCGATGAGGAGGACATCCAGCTTTTCCCCAGGAAGCCCGGGAGCCTGGGGAATGGGCAGGGACAGAGCCCTGCGAGAGAAGCAAGCAGATAACCTTGGCAGACACTGCATTTCCACACCTGCCAGGTGGAAGCCCAGCGCCTGCACTGTGGTGACCCGACGTCTCTGAGGCCTCCCTTGCAAAAGCCATGGCCCTCTTCTGACATTTCTTTAGTAGCACCTGTTCATTCGTAACCCCTAGAGGCTTTAAGTATTTGATATTGAATCATTATTACTGACCAAGAATTATCCACACCTATAGACTTTTTCACATATGATGGGGCACAAAAGTCAGAGAAAAACTGTTTTTCAGTAATTGAGGATGGTTCCTTTTCTCCTTTCTGTGCAATACAAAAGATAAGCCTCTGATTTTCATTGTTCATATTTCAACTAAATATGCCTTTTCGCCATATTCTTATAAGCCTCAGCTGTCAGAATAAAAATCCTTTTGGAATAGCCTAGTAAATGCACTGTGTTAATGGTAACTTGACCTTTCACTGATTTTAAATTAACCAACAGGGAAACAGTAAGTTACCTTAATTAAAGCATTATCTTCATTAAAGATTATTAGATGTGTAAGAAAAGGCTCCCTGCAAACCAGCATGTGCTCTGTGGTTATAACAACCCAGCATCTTGAAGGTAGCGCCATTAAAGGATTATGTTGGGAGGCAGGGAGCTAGGATATTAAAGGCTATGCAGCTATGACCCGCCGAATGAGGGCGCACCAGCCATCCACGTGGAGTCAGCAGGTAGCTCCTTCAGCATCCAAGCTCCCACTCTGGAGAAGTGAAACCTATGGGATCATTTTGATCAAAGGTGCAGTTTTGATACACCTACATGAAGGAAGTAGAGTCACAAGATTTATTACATCCAGATCCCAGAACCGGGGGTGGGGGTGGGCAATGAGCCAGGGGAAGGGCAGTCCTGGGTCCCAGGTCAAGAGCAAGCAGGAAATAAGAGAACAGGGTAGCAAGCACCTATTACGTTAGTTGGGTCAAAGGTCACTAACTTTTCACAGGCTCAGCTCTTAAGTGGTTATTCTATTTTATTATTTTTAAAAAAATTTTTAAAGATTTTATTGATTTTGAGAGAGAGAGAGCAGGGGCGGGGGCTGAGGCGGAGGGAGAGAGAGAATCCTCTCTGGACTCCCAGCTGAGCTCAGAGCCCGATGTGGGGCTTGATCTCACAACCCTGAGATCATGACCTCAGCCAAAATCAAGAGTCGGATGCTCAACTGATTGAACCACCCAGCTAGATGCCCCTTAAGTGGTTATTTTAAAAGGGGCCTCAGGAAGAGCAAAGCAGGAAAGACAGGGGTCTGCCAAGGAAACTTGGGGAAGGAATCCTAAGCTCAGGTGATCTAAATATCCAGACTCTGGGTGTGAGCAGGGTTGTCATACTGTAAAATGCCTAGGCAGCAACTCAAAATAGCTGTTTTTCCATCACAAAGGTCCAGAACTGAATTTCGTGATTGGATATCTCTGCAAAATGAACCATGTTAACAATGATTCCTTCTCCCCAGTGTGTTCTAAAGATTGTTTCCATGGCAATCTACATTGTTTTGTCTAAATTATTCTTCATACCATTTTTTTTCCTCCATCTAGATATTTGCGAAACACCTATCACTTGAGTATCTCTTCTCTGAACAAGTCCCCAGAAGGGGAAAGAGAATATTTCTTGGAAGAAATGAAAGGCTGACACTTGTCAGAAAAAGCCCAATTTGTGGGATGATATAGGGCCTGAGGTTCTCTGTAGAGGGACTCCCCTGCTGGGATCCACCTTCTGCTCAGGGAGTGGGAAAGCAAAAGCCCTGGTCCTCATTTTCTGTCACCTCTGAGTTGTCTTCTTAGGAGTCCAATCCTTCTAGGCTTTGGACAGAATGATAAACTGGAGCAGGGGAGGTGGGCTGGATCGGGAGGAGACCGCCCTTAGGAAACTGATGTCCCCACTGTGTAGCTGAGACAGCACTACTTGTACACCAAACGATTCCATTTTCTTCTGGCGCCCAGGAGGATGTCCTTTTCCAGGTACAACCAGGAGCTCGTTCTGGCCAGTATAAGGGCAGAGGTAATGAACACCATCTCTTGGCCAGGTCCTAAACATCTCCTGAGATATCCTTTGCTATCTCCACCTCCTTCCATTTACTGGCCGGCTGGATCCAGAGGAACCAGCTAAGGATTCCAAGGGCTGAGAAGATGGAGGGGCACTGGACGGGAGGGGTAGTCCCGAATCACCGAGCGGTAGACTGTCAACACTTGAATTGATGTGAGTGAGAAATAAACCTGTTATGTGTTAAGTGACTGAGATTGGGGATTGTTTGTCACGGACGTTGGCCCACCCTGGCATTGACTGATGAGATATGGCAGGTTTCTGGGCAGACCCAGCAACAGACGGCAGCAGGAGGTTTATGCAGGGAACAAAGTGCAGTGACCAGAAATAAGATGGACAAGAAAAGGGTCCGATTCCAGATCAGGGTCTTCAAGGTGATATTAGCAGCCATAGCCCGACATTTGCTGAGCATAACAAGAGGAGGTCTTGGGATCCAAAGACTAGGGCTCCCCCTGGACTCCAGCCTCCAGGGCACAGTTAGCATAGGGAGGGCAAGATGGGGCCATCATTCCGAAGGAATGAAGTAGAACATTTCAAAAGGAATTGGGCAGGGCAGGGGTTTGAGCAAGGATAAAACATAGACCCGACTAGGACCACAGCACAAGGCAGAGGCTTGGACCAAGAGAATAGGCGAGAAGCTCTGCCCTGGCCCAGAAACAGTATCCCCAGCAAGGGCGACTCAGTGGCAGTCTTCTGGCGTAAAACTATTTGGGGAGGGATTGGGTAGGGCTGTCCTTAGTGAAAGACACAGAGTGGCCTTGGCAACCAGTCAGAGGGCTGCAGAGCATGGGGAAAAGGCAATCAGTACCGTGGAAGATCAGGAAACCAGAGCGCAGGGGGTGAGAAAAGAGTGAGACCATCTGTGGGGTCAGGCAGTGAGAGGCAGTGGGAAGAGGTTAGAAGAGTAATCTGAGAAAAAGCAGCAAGAATGGAGCTTAGTGATCAGTCAGCTGCCTGCTAATACCAGGCCAGACAGACTTCAAGGATGAGAACAAGTGGGAGATGAGAAGGGGCACCGATGAGCCCGCAGGTCAAGCAGGACCTGATCCCCATCACCAACCAACAAGGGAAGGAGACCCATCACCCAAGGAAACATGCTCGTTGCTCCCTTGCAGCTCTGTGAATGAATGGTATCAGCCCGTCGGTAAAACCTGGCTTTTCCTGAACATCACTGTAACCTACATGCTCTCACGGAGAGAATCAGCACTCATCTCATTTAGCTGGTAAGAGGTGGAGTTACCACTCTAGCTGCAGGCACTGGACAATCGCCTGTTCCGTAGACACCATAAAAGAGTTTTTATAGGTAATGAACTATGAGATTGTTAACATTTACATTCTGCCCCATGCCTAGGAGTTTGGCTTGTCATATGTGAAGGGTAAGAGTTCTGCAGGTTGATCATTATGGGGCATACTGTATTTTATTGGGACAAACGGTTGGCAGCTCTTAGGATAATTAAGCTCTCACCCAGATACCAAGAGAGCTCAAAAGGACCAGGGACGGTACAGGCACATTGGGTTGGGCAAATGTTTAGTTCAGCCCAGGATTCTGATTCTGGTGAAGAGTGGTAGATGTTTCCCCATAAGACTCTCACTGTGGGCCGGGATGTCATTGGCAATAGGAAGGATCTCCACAACAGCCTAGAGAGATATAATAACCTTATGTTTTATAGGCTGAAATAAAATTTCTAATAAAAAAAACCTCTCGGGGCGCCTGGGTGGCTCAGTCATCAAGTGTCTGCCTTTGGCTCGGGTCATGATCCCAGGGTCCTGGGATCGAGCCCCGCATCGGGCTCCCTGCTCAGTGGGAAGCCTGCTTCTCCCTCTCCCACTCCCCCTGCTTGTGTTCCCTCTCTTGCTGTGTCTCTCTCTGTCAAATAAGTAAATAAAATCTTAAAAAAAAAAAAAAAAACTCTCCAAGAAAGAACACACTGGTTTTTAAGCTACAGATAATCTCATTTACACTATAGTGTGTATGACTGATAGCAGGCACTTCCCAGAGCAGATTTTAATTGTGGAGAGGCAGAGAGCATGGTCTCAGAACTGGGGGTAAGGTGGGCCCATGAGGAAGGAGAAGCTCACAGGAAGGTGGGTGGCAAGGGATTCTACCGATGCTCCTTTACACGTTACTTCTCTAGCCCCCTTCCCTGCTTGTCTGGCCATCTTTCACACCTGTCCCCCAACACTGACCAGATGCCTACTTTTTTCAAGACACATCATGTCCTCTTATGTCTCTGTGCTCCTATGTGTATCCCCCACGCTTGGAACTGTTCCCACCCCGCAATCTCTGCCTGGACAGCTCCTGCCTCTCCCACCAAAGTCAGGGTACATGTTTTCTCCCCTGTGTAGCCTTCCAGTCTACCAGGCAGTTCCTGTTGCTGCTTCCTCTGTGTTCCATTAGCACTTTGTTCAGGCTCTATTTCAGCACTGGCTGTTTTAGACAGCTTCTCCATTGGACTTTGAGGCTCTCAACGGCAGGAACCATCATGGACTTGTCTCTGGATTCTGTGTCCAACATAGGACCAGGCTTTGTCACTTCCCAATAGTTGGCTGCTGGATCAATAAAAAATTTTCTATTTTGCCACTTCCCCTACCATCCGATTCTTTTCTCAGGCTCCACTCTGTCTCCTTGGCTCTCTCTTGGTCTCTCAGACCTCATTTTTCTCGTTGGTAAATTGGAAGTGAATACACTCAGGTGTTGTGAGAATGGATAAAGAGAAAAGTGAACTCCCAAGTAGGAACAATCAAAGCATCAAAGCCACCTAAAAGAAATGTTTCTATGGCCTTGACTTTGGAAAGGATTTAAAATGAAATGTTGATTCATTAAAACACAACAAAACAATCATTTGTTAAGTACTTATTATGCTTTGGATGCTGGACTGGAGCCTAGCCTTTTACCTTAACTTTAATGGGATTTATATACATTTTCCATTCCAATTTTCTGAGAACAGATGAGACCAAATTTTCATCCACTAAAAGATACTGTTCTCCTGGGCTGGTCACACACCACTAAGATGAGGATTCATATTTGAATCAGTCTATTCACTAAATCAATGACCAGCTAATTCAGAAAGATAAAGCCAAAAGCAGCGTGTGCCAAAAGCAGCATGGTAAAGTGGAAGGACTGCAAATCTGAAGGAATTGGTTCAATAAGGTCTGCCCTTCAGAGATGCATAGCAATTCTTGGTCTCTTCATCTTTCAAATGAAGAAGGCTCAGCAGACTGTATTTTCCAAAGATAGCCACTATATTATAGCCCCTTAAAAATTATTTATTTATTTGATAAAGAGAAAAAGAGCATGCATGAGCAAGAGAGAGCAGGGGGAGGAGCCTGTCTGGAGGCTCCATCTCATGACCTGAGCTGATATCAAGAGTCGGATGCTTAACCGACTGAGCTACCCAGGCGCTCCAGTATTGCCCTTTCTATCCCATCTTGTCTTCTTCCTTGATCGTGGTCGAAACTTGGGGACTGCCTCAACCAGTAGAGCACAGCGGAAGCAACACTTTGTGACTTTTGAGTCTGGATTAACTTAAATACTGTGCAATTCTGCCTTGTTCTTGGGACACCAGCTCTTCGAACTCAACTGCCATTGTGTGAGGAAGCCTAAACTAGCCCATGTGACAAAAACCACAGAAAAAGACCATGTATAGGTGCTCCGTCAATAGACAGACGTGAGTGATGACACATCCAGCTGCGTCTAACCCTTGGCCATTAAGATACCCCCAGCCTTTAAGTCTTCCCAGCTGAGGTCCCAGGCCGTTATGGAACAGAGAAAAACATTTCTCATTGTGCCTGTCTGAAATCCTCACCCAAGAATTCCTGAACGTAATACAATGGTTGCCTTATGTTATCGAGTTTTGGGGTGGTTTGTTATGCCACCACAGTCACTGGAATAGAAGGTAATATCTACCCTGACTACCTCACAAAGTTGCGAAGACCAAACTAGATTAGTACGTAGATCACTCTCTACACATTTTTAAGTAGCCTGTGGATAAAATTCAGTAAGCTTACATGAAATGGCTGTGCCTGGCATTTGCTAACCCACCCACCCCCACTCTTGCAGGTTCTGCAGCACCACTAGGGCACAGTAAGACCTTGAGGAACCCAGTTTGAAAACCGCTGTGTTCATCCAACCCATTATTCTTATGGATGAAAAAAACACAGGCCCAGACTGACTTGTCCAAAATCACACAGCTAGCTATGTGCTTGCTCCAGTTTGTCTCTCCAAAAAGAGAACGATTTAAGGTAGGACCATCCTTGTCTGGGAGCCAGAAAGTTTGCAAGCAGGGACAAGCGAGATCATTGTGCGATATTTCTTTTCAAGTCTCAAGCAGACACTTTGAGCTGTTGCCCAGGCATGCCAAAGACAAGCCTATTTCATTTCCCTCGTTCCCTCCCCTGCTCCTCTCCCACTCAGTCCTGGGAGCATAGATCATTTCGTTGGGTGAAACAGAAAGATCGAGCTGCATGCTCCACATCAAGCTCTGCAGGCTGTCAGCTCGGTGATGAATGGAAAGCTGAGCTAATGCAGAGGTCCGCCTGGTTTGGGTGAAGCTCTATTTGATCACCCATCGTTGGCATTCACGGAGAGCTCCTAATTGTCACTTGGTGAAGCGGTGCCACACTGTAGTCGAGTTGGGGGGGGGGGTCCTCTCTCTCGTTATTAACCTTTACGTTGCCCCTAAAGCAGGGAGGGCAAAGGCAAGCTGGGATTGTGATCAAGTTACATTTAATGCACTGCCTCTCATATTCAGCTAATACCTCAACTATTTCAATGGAAGGGAAAAAAATTAATAAACCCCCAAACCAAACCAAGCAGGAAGGATAAAGGTGAAAACTACTGACCTGATTACAGTAATGTCTTTCCATCTGATATGATCCGTTCCTCTACCTGGAAAGGCCCTGTGGGTATTGATGAAGGACCCCTGACATTCTGAAAGCCACAGATTCATAAATCACTGAGTTTGAAAGAGGCTTTGGTGCTTGTCCCCTGAAATAAGGGTGTCGTTCATTTAGGATTTATGGCTCTGGGGAAGACGATTTATCTAAATGGCTACAGAGAACATTAATGGGAGACTTTAGTCTTTCTGATCCACAGAGCTGGGAGCTTTCCATGGGGACCCAGGAGTATCAGGTTTAAATGAACCTTCAAAAAAAATCTATGGATGCGGTAATCACTGAACAATCATTTGCTTGGAATATTAGTGTCTGCATACTCAGAGATGAGATAATGAATTATCTCTAAAGGCAAAGCAAGATGTTTATTATGGCGTTTCATGGCAGACTGTGGGGATTTTAAGTTCCAAAAAGGTTAAAAATGAGCGTTTTTATTACTATAAAAGTGCATATGCACTGAATAAAACCTGGTAAATACAGAAAAGTCTAAAGAAAAAATTAAATCACCCCCCCAACACTGCAGCGATAATCATGGTAGATATGCTGGGTGTCTTCCCTTCCAGTGTTTTTTCTTGTGTGAGTATGTGTACACGCACACACATGTGCTCACATACTTGGTTTTATGTCATATGAATAGATAAAATTTAAAATTAAGAACTTCCATACTATTGCTTTGCATTCTGCTTCTTTACTTGACATTACGTGATATCATTCTTCAAAAGTACATTTTGTGAAGCAACATAACATTTAGTCCTATGTCGATACCATAATTCATTCAACGGGTCCCCTATTATTAGACATCTGGTTGTTTCTGGCTTTCACACTGTCTCTGAAATTTTCTCTAGAAGTGAGATTCCTGGATGAAAAGATATATACTTTTTCACAAGGCCCTGGACATAAACTGCCTGTCTCGTATTTGGTCACTTCACGTTCTCGTTTCTTTTGCAGTGGGCCATGTGTGAGCTCCAGGGCCTCAGCCTGGTTTTTTAATCCCTCCTCCAAGGATGGCTCATTGGGTGCATCATTAACTCCCACTAGTCCCCAGTTCCCTAATTCCTACTTTGGTTATTTGTTGTTTCCTGCAGATCTGTTTACTCGGTGTTCCCCAAGGGAACGCTGCCTTTGCCACCTGCACTCATGTTTCCCTTTGTCACCCCCTCCATGCACCCCACCCACCCTCAGGGTCTAGCTGAACTCTCTCCTCCCCCACCCAGCCCTCCTGGACCTCTCTATCCCCAGGCTTCTCTCCTGAACTGCCCCATAATTTATTGTCTTCACACCACTCCTCCGACAATTAATCACCACTTATCAGCTCTATGACCTTCAGTAATCCCAGAAGCTTGTCGTGAGAATTTAATGAGATCAAGCCTATAAAATAAACACCTATCACAGAGTGAGGCACACATTGCAGCTGAGCAGTAAATGGAAACTGTTATTATTATTATGGCCAGTTGGCTTGGTGACATTTCTTCTGTTTCATTTTGCATACACCCTCCTCCACTGCTATTTAACCGTGTGTGACCTGGATTTCAAATTCCCTGAGGGCAGCTCTTCGCAGGCACCTAGAGCAGGGTCCTTTCAGAAGAAGCTCTCAGGGAAATTTGCTGCTTGTGACCAGGTAGGAGGGTCATCCAAGTCTCTCTCCCTTGCTTTCCCCAACTAGTTCAGCTTCTTAGATGGCCTTGGAACCCCCAAACTCTGAACGTTTCTGCCTCTTGAATGACCACCTAGGCTTCTGATGCACACGGCAAAATTCAGCAAGAGGCAGTGGCCCTGTCAAGGCCAGGTTTATAGTTATAATTTGATTGAGGGGTAGAAATGTGACCATGTAGGTGCATCAGAGTTTCTGAGTTGGAAGACGGCATAGAGGTCCCTTGTCCCTTGGACCCATTTCCTGGATACGAGATACCCTAGTGCTGTATCTGGGTTGGTGGGCAGGAGATCTGGGCTCAGGCTCTTCTCTGTCTAATGCTTTGTGTCCTGCACAAGTCACTACTCTTTCTGGTTGGTTTTTAGTTCCTCATCTTGAAAATGAGAAGGTTGGACTAGGTAATATCTAAAGAGCCTTCCAACTAAATTTTATGATTTCATGAAGCAGAGAGGTTAAGAAACTTTCCCTAAAACATGGAGAGCAAAGACTCGAATAAAAATACAACTTACATCCCAGCACTTTATCAATCCGCCAGTCTATCTCGCCAACCAG
This sequence comes from Zalophus californianus, assembly GCF_009762305.2. Classification (NCBI taxonomy): domain Eukaryota; kingdom Metazoa; phylum Chordata; class Mammalia; order Carnivora; family Otariidae; genus Zalophus; species Zalophus californianus. The sequence continues at coordinate 108,793,252 of NC_045600.1, read as the reverse complement.
AGGCACTCACATAGTGCCATATGTTAGGCACCTGGAAGGAGCACAAACAGGTAAAAAGTCAGAGGTCCAGTTCTCCTAGAGTTTACAGTCCAGCCGGGAACACAGAAGCAAAGGGAAAATCACAAACCTGCTGGGTTGTCCCCCAATATCTATTCCCCCTGTTCACTCATGCCATTAATAGAACTACCAGTTTTAACTGGATATATAGTGACAGAGTAAAGTTCAATGTCTTAAGCTTTGTTGCAGCTAGGTGTGGCCATGTGATTGAGTTCGAGACAATGGGACGTGATCAGAACTGTTCTGTGCAACCCCTAGGTCATTGCTCTCCTTTACCTCATTTTTCCCATTGTCCACTCGTTGGAATAGAGGCATGGTGATGAGCCGTCTTGGACCCACTTGAAAGACGACACCGTTCTAGGGATGAGTGCAAAGATAGCGGGAGCCTGTGTCCCTGGTGCCCTGGGGCCACCACAGGACCAATTATTCTTGCACTGTTAAGAAAGCAGATGTATATTTCTGAGTGTTAAATGAGGCAAAAATCTTATTTTGGGTCACTGTTACAGTTTTAAAACGTACATCTTAACTAACATATGTAACAGTTGAAGGTCAAAGGTATTCATGGGATACAGGTAAGTGGGCCATTCCCAGAAACTGGTGGTCAAGGTCCTCAGGGAGGTGACAGAAGGTGAGCTGAGTTAAAGGAATGATGGGCGGAAACAGAGAAGAGCCCATCTAAGTGAAGTCTGTGATGTTGAGCCACATCACAGAAATGAGATTACAGGTGGTAATTGAGAAAGGGACTAAAGGGAGGGTTTGTATAAGACAATGGTTTCCAAACCAACTGATCATCATCATCACCTGGGAGGCTTAGAAACAGATTCCTGGGTCCCAGCACCAAATATTATGATTACAGTAAACTAGGGATGGGATCCCAGAATCTGTCTTTTAGAGCTTCCAGGTGATTCTAACGATGGAAAGCACCATGTTTGCACCAAGAAGCAGCTAGAATGGGATCAGATCACGGAGGGTCTTAAACACCATGTTGAGCGTCCGTTGTTCCCCCAGACTGCTCCAGGGACCCCCTAAACTTCTTAGATTGGGCTTTAAAACTAATTGTCAGGGAAGAGGAATTCTAAGAGAAATTCCACACGGTATACTAGAAATAAGTCAGACCTGGGTTCTCATTCCGGCTCTAGCCCTTGCCAAGTGCGTAACCCGAAGCATGAGTCTCAATTTCTTTATCAGGAAAAACAGAGACAGTGAACGTTGCTGTGGAGATGAAATGGGAAAGTGTATGCACCCAGTAATGTCACCGAAATGTTAGTCGCCCCTCCAGGCACTATGCTCTTGCTCTGTGTGCTGTGCACGAGGCAGAGTGGCGGGATGATTCCAGGGCGATGAAGTGGGGATAGTGGTCTAGAGACCAGGATTGCAGTCCTGCCCCTGGCATCCGATCCCCTCGGACCTTGGGACCTTGGGACCTTGGGACACTGGCGCTCTGCCAGAAGTGGGCTATGCCATCATGAGTCACTGGCCCCCTGATCAATAATTCAACCTTGTTATTATTTAGCACTCTGTGGTCACTGCTGGAGACCCGCCAAAGTCAGGCCTGGCCTCTGTGACACCAAAGGGCTCTCATGGGCATCCCTGCAAGCTCAGCCTTCAGCCTTCATTTCCATTAGTTCAGGATGGCGGAGAAAGGGCACATTCTGGAAGCTCCCAGGGTTCTGCATTGTGACTCGGTGAAAATAAAAGGGCTTAATTATTTGGGGCTAAAGCACACAGGCATTTGACATTTTTAAAAATGGTTTTGTGACATTTCTTTGATAGGTCTGGACCAAAGGCAGCTGCTTACTCTTTAGGGAGGCGACAGAAAAGGAGAAGGGGAGAGAGCAATTGAGGAATCTCAGTATTTTAACAATACTCCCTTATTATACTTTGTAAGGCGGCTTTTCATTCATTAGCAAATTATCTGGTTTGTATAGTTACTCAACAAGGGAGAACAGGGAGTGAGGAAATATTGTCATTCACTAACCAGATGAGCCTTGGTAAATTAAATTCTCTGGCCTCAGTTTTCTCTCCTTTGAAATGGGGATGTGGCCTGCTATGCAGGCCAGTCAGTGGTGACAAAGAAATGAAATGCAAATTGTATAGGTCCCCAGCATAGCTGCTAGCACAGAGTTTCCTTATTCTCCCATTATATAGATGAGAAAACTGAGGGGAGAGAAATAAAGGGATAGATAGGAACCAGTGTCTGGATCATGCCTGGTCCAGGGATTTTTCTTACTACAACGTATGGACCCTCAGAAAAGGCTGTTTTATGAAATAAAACAAAACCCTGTTTCTCTTATTTCCCCCTAAGTTCCATCCTGGGAAAAGAGTCTGAAACGGAGTTGCGGGGCTTCTAATATGCAGCATGAGAGGTGAATGGAAGGAGAGCAGCTTACCATGAAGGCAACAGCCAAGCAGATGGGTGAGGGGAGAAGGAAGCTCGTGGAGAGTCTGGCTTCGGGCAGGGCGTGTTCTCTGCCAAACTTCCAGTGGAACCAACTGGCAGAGGGCACAGATGAGCAGCATCCAGAGCTAGAGGGAGTCCCCACACAAGGTCAGGAGGGCCCGCCACAGCAATGCATCACCAAATCATGGCTGGGAGTTATCTAGATAGACTGAATGAAATGAATGAGACGAAATTCAAAAGAATGAAAGCCAGGGTCAGGCGTGGAGTTTAAAAACCCAACGGCACAAAATACCGAATGAGGAAACCTGACTCGAAAGCAGAAGATGCTAGAATGACAGCCGATCAGGAGTCAGTCTGATATAGCAGAAAGAGTAGCAGATCAGGAGGTAGGGATTCCCCCCCTCTGCCCCGACTCTACAGAAGCTGTGAGTCCCTTGACCTCTCTGGGCCTCAGTGTCCTGTAAAATTAGTGGTTTGGACTACTTGATGATTCTTACAGTTTATTGTAAAGTTCACATACCACTGTACCTCATATTTTGCATGCCAAGAAGACTTGGCAGTTTTAGTCGGCCATAAATCCAATAAGAGGTAATAATATGCAAAAACGTGGTTAATGTGAACTTAGGGCGCCCGAGTAGGTGTTCGGTGGTCACTTGAGACAAGGCAGGAGCCCAGCCGACCTCAACTGCTGCGCAGACCTCTTTGTAGCGGACAGCTTTGGAAAAAAGCACATTTTGAGAGGTCTACAGGAAAACTAGAGTCTGTCCAGAGAACGTTTGTCAGGATTGTGAGAGGCCATATTTGAATTTGGAAAAGTTGAGAAACTGGAACTATTTACTCCGAAGAAGAAAATCCTGGAAAGGAACATAAGAGCTATAACCCCAATATCTAAAGGCTGCAGCTCCAAAGATGAATCGGGATTCTCCCGAGCTCGCTAATTTCTGCAGTCCAGACGAAGTGGGTCAACTTGAGCTCCCCATCCGAGTCTGCCACAGTAGAGCTGGGACGGGAGTGCCATTACACAGAGAGAGGGCAGGCTGCGCCTGGGGACCAGCTTCAGGGAGGCGAGCCAAGGTTTCTAACCGGGAGCTCTGAAGATTCAAATCAAGGAAGCAGCAGGAAGGCCTGGAGATGAGCCGCTGGGTGATGAGAGCAGCAGGGGGAAAGGAGGTAACGAGGAGAGAGGGCCTGGCTGCCGCTGGACCTGCCGCGTCAATTACGCGGCCACCGCGGGCAATTAGCAAGAGGGCAAGAGACAAAGCAGCGCGGCCAGTGGGCTGCCCTCCGCACCCTGAATGCGAGGCAACTGACTAGGCTCTGCCGAGCTCGGTGGTCTCCGGTCCCTGTCGGTCGGGTCTTGGCGATTGTTGGACCCCAGAGAGCAGGGTCTTGCTGAGATCCTTCTGCTTCCCCGCCGGCCTGCTCCTGGCACCACTACAGACGCGCCACCAGTGCTCAATAAACATCTTGTCAAGTGCCTGCGTGAATGGGTGGAGGAACAGCTGGAGCTCAATAGACAGTTATCGACTTAATTAATTAATTAATTAATTACTGGAAAATTGACCTGGCCTTCCATTCCGCTCTCGGGAGGGTGAAAGCATGACAAGCAAGCTCACAGTGGAGACGAACATGAAAGTGCCGAAAACGAAAGAAGCAAGGAATGTGTTGGAGGAAGGTAGAGAGAGAGAGAGAGAGAGGTGGGGAGCAAAACAGAACGCAAGTAAAGCTTGGTGAGAGGGGAGCGTCAATCCTGGCAGCCAGGAGTGGCACTCCATCCATCCGTCCATCTGTCCAACCATCCATCCATCCGGCTGGCTGTCCATCCGTCCATCTGTCCAACCATCCATCCATCCGGCTGGCTGTCCATCCGTCCATCCATCTGTCCATCCATCTATTCCATCCATCCATCTATCCATCCATCCATCCATCTGTCCATCCGGCTGGCTGTCCATCCATCCACCCATCTGTTCATCCATCTATGCCATCCATCCATCCATTCCATCTATCCATCCATCCGTCCGTCCGTCCCTCCATCCATTCCATTATTCCTTTATTCATCCCTTTGACCAACCTTTCTTGAGGGCCTACTGTCGCTCCAGCTTGTTCTAGAGACTACCTAAGACAGCATGAGGCGTAAAATCCAGCTGCTGCTTCTCTACCAGAGGCTCACGTAAAGAATACATCAAGGAAAAAATAAAATAAGATGTGTGATGATTCAAGATCATACACCAACTCTGTAGTTTCCTAGGTCACCAGGGGCTGCATTGGAGGAGACCTCGAGGAATACTGTTTTTAAAATATTCATCTGGTGCCTCCTACCCATTCTGTGGCACCTCAAACTTCCTCCCATGTAGTTCCGGGGGTTCCCCGTAGATGACACATTGTGTGTAGGGGAGCCTCAGGGCACCTGACAGCAGGCTGCTCATCTGTTCTGCCTTGCTTAGCTGAGGTCTTTGGTTACCACCGATGGTATATACAGCGGCCACGGGGTGTGCCTGCCAAAGCCTGGGGCGCTGGGGGCCCCACCAAGGCCCCTGCTGCTGGTACTCTCTTGTACTTGTGCTGAAGCCACTCGTGCCCAATACCTATCCACACCTAACACCCAGCATAGGTGTCCAGCCTGGTGACAGTATCTCTTCCCACTGGGGCAGCAGTTGCTGACCCCAAAGTGGCAGCTATCTTAGACCATTAGGATCCATGACCATCATTGTGAAGCTTCTCTCTCTCTACATATATATATTGTAGGCTTCCTACAGAAAAGGGCTCAGACATCAGTCTAATGTGGTTGGGTAGAGGTCGTTCTGAGTGGCAGAATCTATATCCCTACTCCCCCCCACACTGGGCCATTATCCCTAAATCTAACTTCTGTGACTCCCTTCTCTCTTCTCTTAGGATAAATTCTCTCCCAGGAGGCTCCTTTGTTTCTGATGTAAATAGACCCCTAATGGGCCTCCCAATAGTCCACCAAATTGGGACTCCCCTACTATCAAGGGATGAACCAAATGAGTGGTATAGAAAGTGGTACAGACACTTTGTGCATCCTGGGTTGAAGGTTCTAGGGCCTTATGTAAGCTTAGCAGGCCCTCACACAGTGCAGTCACTCATTACTGATACCCGCCACACGTGTTAGAAGGGCATGGGTACCGCGGGTGCTGCATCCGTGCCCTCCCTGGTCAGGGTTACTGTTTGCCTCTAGGAGAGTAGAGAATAGTAGGAAGCGGGGGGGACTTAAGACTTGGTTATACAAATATTTGATCGTGGATATCTCATTATATCTTACAACAACTCTGGGAAGGAGGTATTACTAGCAATCCCTTTTACAGGTGAAAACCTAAAACTCAGGGAATGCGAGGAATTTGATTATAGCCAGAGAGCTACTAAGTGGCAGAATCAGGATCCACACCCTGGTTTGCCAGATCCCAGGAGCTATGCTTTGTCCACTGCCCCACGTGGTCTCCTAGAGGTAGGCTGCAATGAGAGGGACCACAGGATCTTTGCTGAGGACCCGGGTCTTATCCTGGACAGAGTTTTAACCAAGCACCACACATAAGCAGGCATTTCGGTAACTCACCATGGCCATGACAAAGGCTGATACTGATAAGGACTGTGGGGATGTTGCTCAGTCCCCCTCCTCACAAAAACTTAGACTTGATAGCAGTAGAGGAAGGGTTAGTTGCCCCCAAATGCATCTTTATAGGCGATAGATTACCAGACTCCTGATCATTTCAAAACTCACATATTCATCTGCATTATCCACAGGAGCCCTCAGCCAGGAGATTTACCTGAATGCTTTCCCTAAACGCAGGCTCTGTCTTTGTTCTCTTTGCTGGTGCCAACCTAGGCAGGGCAATCACCTTTGACTGCTGGCTGCCCTTGACCGCTGAGGTGTCTGCCTGCAGTAGGTGTATTTTATGCATACAGCTTCCCCATGACATGTTACAGTTTAACAAACTATGACACACATACGCTTCCATTCCACATTAGGTACCTCCAAATCTAGCCTCTCCAATTAAGGGGTGTTAAGGTTTCACGAGAGGTAAGTAGAGTACGCGCCTGCGTCTGCCCTACCCCAAGCCCCATACCCGGCAGTTTCTACTTCCCTCGTTCCACGCCCCTCTGAGGGCAGAAAGTGGAAATCTAGCCCAGGTTGGCTACTTTCTTCCAGCAACAACTATACTGAGCACTCAGTCCAGTGCTGATCTCTGTGGAGAAGTTACAAAAGGACAGAATTCACCGACCCTGCGTCCAAGAGATGGGGACACCACCCAGGCACAACAACACCACGTAGCATAGAATTAAGTGCTGGATTTTGAGGTGTGTAAAAAAAAAAAAAAAAAAAAAAAAGGAAGAAGAAAGAAAACAAAAGAAAAAAATTAAAATTAGAAGTAAATGTAGAGCTACATTTTTAGGGACGTCCTCATGAAAGGTGGTGGGGGGATTAAATCTAGCTCTTATAGGAGGCTGGGATTAGAATTTGAAGACAAATCTGGGCTTGGGTCCGGGCTCAGTCCTTCACTAGCTGGGTAACCTTGGCCGTGTGCCTTTTCTGAGTCTGTTTCCTAATCTCATCAAATAGGATAATCATATTCCCTTCTAGGACTGTGGTTCTGGCCCCCTTCCTGCCCACCTGCCCCACCAAGTGCCCAATAAAGTGTCAGAATTACAAGACATTTCCTTAGTGCTGATTCTGAGATCCTTGACGTCCTGAGAACAAAATTTTTGTAACGCATTTGGCAGCCACTTCTGATCTGACCTGACGTATTTGATGGTAGAACCTGGCCTGAGTTAAGGGTCGTATTTATCCCACGTTATCTATTTCAAAACACAAAAAATTCATGTCTTTGATTATGGCATGCCACCTCGACCCCACGGGGGGTGATATATAGGACACTATATATTCCGTGTTCATATACTAGAATCTGAACAGTTCTGAGCTCTGGAACCCCCCTGG